>NC_026002.2:59884595-60191779 GCF_000442705.2 Elaeis guineensis | reverse complement strand
TGGGATGAACTTCAATCCAATTGCTTCGCAACACAATCAATCGAGGAATGAGATGTGCTGATGTGACTCATCAAACCAGTAGGTGGATACCCAAAGAGACCACACACCCAAAGTGTTGCTCCTAGATTGATTTTGATGATTACAAAGCAGATTGAAGGGATACAAATAATTTTAAAATGAAAAAGTCCTTATGCTCTTCAAGGGCAAAATCATAATTTCACTAAAATTCTGATTTGATAGTATCATTTGATAGAACAAATGATTTGTAAACTATTGGTGAAAATTTTTATATTTGGACTTATATTTTTGAAGTTATGAAGGTTTGAAGTGCATGAGTCGACTCATGAGTCAACTCATGGCACTGTGAGCTGATTGGCACGCAAAAATTTCCATGGCACGCTGGATTTTTGACTTGGCACGACCTGTGAGTCGACTCATGAGTCGACCCACAAGGCATGAGTCGACTCATGAGTCGACCTCTGCTGATTTGAGCCGAAAAATCCAGAAATCAGACCTTCTGGTCTGTGCAACAGAAGTCGACTCATGAGTCGACTCCTGATGCATGAGTCGACTCATGAGTCGACCCCTGCGACGGGAAATATCAGGCAACGGCTATTTTTTTTGTCCATTTTAATTGCCATTTATGCTTCCTAAAATTGCTCTAACGGCTCTTTATCTACCTAAATTGTTTTCTCTTGGCTTCTAATGCTACAAAATGCTTGAAAATGGTGAAAGAAATTGCAGTTTAAATAGCAGATCAAATTGGAGAGAAACATAAGTGAAGAAGAAGATCAATCGGCAGATCAAAGAGAGAAGAACAGAAGAGAGGATCCGAAATTTGCAAGAAAAAGGCCTGAGATCAACGAAAAATCCAAAAAGAAAAAGAGAGAGGATCCACAATATACCAGAGAGAGTGTGAAAGAGAAAAGCAAGAGCTTTCAAGGAGAGAATTCTTCACGCCTATTGTTTCAACCTTGATCTAGAGATCGTTCAAAGCTTTCAAGAGATCTTCAATCAACAATCAACCTCTTCTCAAGCATTCCAAGCGTTCATCCACTTTGAGAAAATCCGAAAAAAGGGGTTCTTCATTTGAGTAAAGCTTTTATTGTTATATTCGCTCATTTAAGGAGCTGTTATTGTATTAATCTGTGCTCAAAATTTTTCTAACTCTTTGTGAGTTTTTGTTCTTTTTTTGGAGGATTTCCAAAACAAGGAAAGGTTGATCCGAACCTGAAATCGGAGTGTTTTGGGTTTACTTGTACCCGGAAAAAAAGTGATCTAGCTTGGGATAGCTAGTGTCGGAGTTTCCGACGTTTTGTATTCGGGTTGAATACAAAGGATAGTGGATTGAAATTCCCAAGTAGGATCTTGGGAGTGGATGTAGGTGCAAGGTTAGCACCGAACCACTATAAATCCTTGTGTTTGTGGTGTGCTTTATCGCTTTATCTTATTTCTTTATTATATCCTTGCAATACTGCTTTAGGTAATTAATATTGATTTAAAGTCTTTTTTTGTTCTTCATAAGTAATCTGTTGGGCTTAAAATTTTTAGAAACCCAATTCACCCCCCCCTCTTGGGTTGCATAGCTGGGCAACAAGTGGTATCAGAGCCGGTGCTCTAGCCCTT
Source organism: Elaeis guineensis (assembly GCF_000442705.2). Taxonomy (NCBI): domain Eukaryota; kingdom Viridiplantae; phylum Streptophyta; class Magnoliopsida; order Arecales; family Arecaceae; genus Elaeis; species Elaeis guineensis. The sequence continues at coordinate 60,190,153 of NC_026002.2, read as the reverse complement.
CTTTGATCTAACAATCAAAGAGCCAAAGATCTATGGCAACCCATGTCGGTATTTCTCTAGCCGAGGGCAATCAACAAACCGACCTCCACTTTTCAATGGGTCTAATTACACCTATTGGAAAGCTCGGATGAAGATTTTCATACAAGCACTCGACTATGATATGTGGAGTATCATAGTGAATGGTCCTCACACACCCACCAAGATTATAGATGGTGAGGAATCAACCAAACCAGAGAAAGAATGGGATGAGGTTGACAAGAAATTGGCACAATTAAATGCCAAAGCCATGAATGTTCTTTATTGTGCACTAGATGCTAGTGAATTCAATCGCATTTCTACTTGTGCATCTGCTAAAGAAATATGGGATAAGTTAGAAGTAACCCATGAGGGAACAAATCAAGTAAAAGAGTCTAAAATAAACATGCTTGTACATAAATATGAATTGTTCAAAATAGAGCATGATGAGTCCATAACTGCTATGTTTACTCGTTTTACTGATATAATCAATGGTTTAAAGAGTCTTGGCAAATCTTATACTAACAGTGAACTTGTAAGGAAGATTCTCAGGTCACTGCCAAGAACTTGGGAAGCAAAGGTGACTGCCATCCAAGAAGCAAAGGACTTGAACACTCTACCTCTAGAAGAGCTTCTTGGATCCTTGATGACTCATGAACTTAGCATGAAGCAACATCAAGAGGATGAAATCAAAAAGAAAAGAACCATTGCCCTCAAATCCACAACTTCGCCTGATTATGAAACGGATGAATCTGAAGATGAAGAACAGAATGAAGAGATGGCTCTCATCACCCGAAAATTTAAGAAGTTTCTAAGAAAAAGGAAACAGGGGATGAGAAAAAAATTCACAAAAGGGGATCAAAGCAAAGAAAAGGAGAAAGATCAACCCCCTATATGCTACGAGTGCAAGAAGCCAGGACATTTCAGATCCGAATGTCCACAATTGAAGAAAGGTCCAAAGAAGTTCAAAAAGAAGGCAATGATGGCGACCTGGAGTGCGAGTGATGACTCAAGCTCCGACGAGGAAACCTCAACAGAACAAGCCAATCTGTGCCTGATGGCACATGAAAATGAGGTAACTTCTGAATCCACTAGTGAATTTACTTTTGAAGAATTGCATGAAGCATTCTATGATTCAATTGATGAATTAAAGAAACTAGGGAAGAAAAACAAAGAACTGAAATTGGAAAATCAGTCCTTAGTGAAACAAGCTGAAAATCTTTCAATTGAAAAATTCACCTTGATTCAAGAAAATCAAAACTTAAAGGATGAAATGAACAACTGAAATCTATAGTAGATAAGTTCACCTTAAGTTCAAACAAACTAAATATGATCCTTGAAAATCAGAAAGCTATATATGATAAGGCTGGACTTGGTTATAAACCCCTGAAGAAACAAAAATTTCTGAAGGATATTTATGTAAATTATTCAAGTAACAAGTCTACAAATATTACTTGTTTTAAATGTGGAAGAATAGGACATAAATCATACACATGTCTTATTAACAAATATGCAAACACAAAGAAAATATGGGTTCCAAAAGGAACCATTCTGACTAACCTGAAAGGACCCAAGAAAGCTTGGGTACCTAAGACAGAAACGTGACCTTTGCTTGCAGGTGTGTCTAGCATCCCAAGAAGGAAACAGGAAATGGTATCTTGACAGCGGATGCTCGAGACACATGACTGGTGATGAATCACAATTCATCACGCTTGATGCTAAGGATGGAGGGATGGTCACCTTTGGAGATAATGGCAAAGGAAAGATCATCGGGATAGGTAACATTGGTATCACTCCCTCCAAATACATTGAGAATGTTTTATTAGTTAAAGGTTTAAAGCATAACTTACTTAGCATTAGTCAATTCTGTGATAAAGGGTATAAAGTAAGTTTTGAATCATCTGTTTGCATTGTGACGAGTCCTATTAACGATGGCATTAAATTTATAGGACATAGGCATGGCAATGTTTATATGGTAGACTTGAATGATTTAACTAAATTAGACATGCAATGCCTAGTTTCCTTAAATGCTAAAATAAATGAGACTAGTTGGCTGTGGCATCGTAGACTTGCACACATTAGCATGCATTCTCTCTCAAAATTAATTAAAAAGAATTTAGTTCTCGGTTTGCCAAAACTAAATTTTGAAAAGGATAGAATTTGTGATGCATGCCAATTAGGTAAACAAACTAGAGTATCATTTAAATCCAAAAACACTGTTTCAACTTCTAGACCTTTAGAGCTCTTACATATGGATTTATTTGGACCAACTAGAACCACTAGTCTAGGAGGAAAATGATATGGATTTGTAATAATAGATGATTACTCTCGTTTTACTTGGTTTTCTTTTTAGCTCACAAAAATGAAACTTTTCAAATTTTCACGAAATTTCATCGAAAAGTCACTAATGAAAAAGGGTTTTCAATTCAAAATATTAGAAGTGATCATGGAACAGAATTTGAAAATCATGACTTTGAAAATTTTTGTGATGAAAATGAAATTGGCCATAACTTCTCTGCTTCTAGGACACCCCAACAGAATGGCGTAGTTGAACGAAAAAACAGAACCTTAGAAGAAATGGCCCGTACCATGCTTTGTGAAAGCAACCTTCCAAGATATTTTTGGGCAGAAGCTATTAACACAGCATGTTACATTTTAAATCATGCTTTAATTAGACAATTTTTAAAGAAAACCCCCTATGAACTTTGGAAAGGAAGAAAATCAAATATTGCATATTTTCATTTTTTGGTTGCCGATGTTTTGTATTAAATAATGGCAAAGAAAAACTTGATAAATTTGATGCAAAATCAGATGAAGCAATCTTTCTAGGTTACTCCTCCACTAGTAAAACATTTAGAGTGTTCAACAAAAGAACTTTAGTAGTTGAGGAGTCCATACATGTTGTCTTTGATGAATCTAACGATCTTCCTTCAAGGAAGAATGAGGGTGTTGATGATGCAGATCCACTAATAGAAGGTATAAAGAAATCACTCTGAAAGACTCAGCAACTCCAGAAGACAAGGATCAAGAAGATAAACAAAATGAGAAAGGTGAAGAAATTCAAGAACAACCTCAAGGTACAAATGACTTACCCAAGGAATGGAGGTATGTTCACAACCACCCTAAGGAGTTAATAATTGGTGATCCTATGCATGGGGTAAAAACCCATTCTTCACTTAGAGATGTACTTAATCATTGTGCATTTGTATCTCAACTTGAACCTAAAACTTTTGAAGAAGCTGAAAATGATCATAACTGGATTAATGCTATGCAAGAAGAACTTAATCAATTTGAAAGAAATAATGTTTGGACCTTAGTATCAAGACCTAAAGATTATTCAATAATTGGCACAAAATGGGTCTTTAGAAACAAATTAGATGAGCATGAAAATGTAATTAAAAATAAAGCAAGACTGGTTGCTAAGGGATATAATCAAGAAGAAGGAATTGATTTTGATGAAACCTTTGCACCTGTTGCTAGATTAGAAGCCATTAGACTTCTACTTGCTTATGCTTGCTTTATGAAATTCAAACTATTTCAAATGGATGTTAAAAGTGTATTTTTAAATGGATATATTTCTGAAGAAGTATATGTAGAACAACCCCCTGGATTTGAAAATCATATTTTTTCCCAATCATGTCTTTAGATTAAATAAAGCTTTATATGGTCTAAAACAAGCACCTAGAGCATGGTATGAAAGGTTAAGCAAATTTTTACTAAATAATGGTTTCTCAAGAGGCAATGTAGATACAACCCTATTTATTAAAAGAAACCAAAATGATATGCTAATTATACAAATTTACGTTGATGACATAATTTTTGGGTCTACTAATGAATCCCTTTGTCAAGACTTTGCTAAGCTTATGCAGGGAGAGTTCGAGATGAGCATGATGGGAGAACTCACCTTCTTCCTCGGACTCCAAATCAAACAATCAAAAGAGGGAATCTCCATCACCCAAAGCAAGTACACCAAGGAACTACTCAAAAGATTTGGAATGGAGAACTGCAAACCAATTGGCACACCAATGAGTCCCTCAAGTAAGCTTGACAAGGATGATGAAGGTAAAAGCATAGACTTAAAATACTATAGAGGTATGATTGGCTCATTATTATATCTAACTGCAAGTAGGCCTGATATCATGTTTAGTGTTTGCTTATGTGCTAGATATCAATCTAATCCTAAGGAATCTCATTTGAATGCTGTTAAAAGAATCCTTAGATACTTAAATGGTACACAAACTATAGGGTTATGGTACTCTAAGGACTCACAAATTAATTTGTTAGGATATTCAGATGCTGATTTTGCTGGATGTAAATTAGATAGAAAAAGCACAAGTGGAACTTGCCAATTTCTTGGAGTTAACCTAATCTCATGGTTTAGCAAGAAACAAAATTCGGTGGCACTGTCTACGGCTGAGGCCGAATACATTGCAGCCGGAAGTTGTTGTGCTCAAATCTTGTGGATTAAGCAACAACTCGAAGATTTTGGAATCAAACTTAATGAAACACCAATAAAATGTGATAATACAAGTGCCATAAATCTATCTAAAAATCCAATACAACACTCAAGATCCAAACATATTGAAATAAGACATCATTTTATAAGAGAACATGTTCAAAATAAAAATGTAATTCTTGAATATGTTTGCACTGAAAATCAATTAGCCGATATCTTTACAAAGGCCCTTAGTGAGGATAGATTCTGTAAATTAGGAGAAATTTAGGAATTCTAGATCCATTTGTCTAAAATTTCTCAATTTCCAAAGAATAGATGTCAAAAACTCTTAGAGCTCAATTTTCAATATCTATCCTGGTCCCAAAAGCTCAAATTTATCACTCTAAAAACTTATCATTGAGCAAAATTCCTTCTCCCAAAATTTCAAATTTTTCTGGAATTTATTTGTATTTTTCCTGAATTTCTGAACTTCATGAGTCGACCCCCATGAGTCGACTCAATGGCAAACTTGTAAATCCCACAAACTTCCCACGGGCTCATTGTTTTTAAACGGGAACCCTGTTTATGAGACGACTCATCTTCTCATCGTCTTCCTTCCGAAAGCCGTTCTTTCTAACTCTTTCTTGCTCCAAAACCAAGGATTTATCTCGAGGCAATTCTCCCTCCTACTCTCCACCAAAAATCGCCTCCTTGGAAAAGAGATTTCTCGTGCTTTCTCGCATTGCTTGGCGCGGTTGGAACGTGCCCTAGCACTTCACCGAACTTTCAAAATCCACTTCTTTTCTCTACTAAAATTCCTCTTTACTCTCTTGTGATTCCTCCTCCTCTAAATTCAAGTCTTCTTGTCTGCTACTTTATTGGATATGGCTCCAAAGATAAGCTTCCCCAAAGAAGGAAATCAATCCGTGAGCCTGAAGATATTGTCCGAAAGAAAAGGCATGCTCAGTCTTCAACTACTCCCACTTCAGTTTCAGTACCTGCTCAAGGTCTCTCTCAATCCTCCATAAGCCCCAGTGTAAATCCTCTTTCTGATAGAAAAGTAGAAACGGGAAAAATATAGATTTTCGGTTCTTTGAGAAAGAAGGCTTTACTTTTGCTACCAAGATCAAAAATCAAGGATGGGAACTCTATTGCTCTCTTAAGGAAGTCACCTATGTTGACCTTGTTAGAGAGTTCTACCAGAATCTACATTATGGAAATGGGTCAGTAACTTCAACAGTAAAGGGAATTGACATCTGCTTGGATTCTAGGATATTGGGAGATATACTTCAGTTGCCTAGTGAAGGATACTCATATATGGAACTCCCAATTAAAGAAGAAGGGATCAGAATTATCTTAGGAGAAACTTTTTCAGGAAGTTTAAACAAATTGGAAGCAAAGCTATTATCCATTGAGATGAGGGTCATGCATCAGATTGTAACAAAACTCTTCTTTCCTAGGAGTGGTAGGCATGATCTACTATCTGGCAGAGATGTATGTGTCATGTTTCATATCATCACTCAGACCCCCCTAAACCTCCCTGCACTTATGATAGAGGCCATGAGAGAAACTTTGAACAGATCCAAGGCACACTTGCCTTATGGTATGGCCCTTACTAGAGTATTTAGGAGGTTTGGAGTTAGCTGTGAGGGGGAGACACCTACCAAGCTCTCACATGTGGACACTTTCAACCAACACAGCCTGCACCGAATGGGAATTACAAAGACTATTGGTGGTTGGATCAAGGGCTCTGAAGAAAGAGCTGAGGAGAGAGCTGAGGAAAGAGCTGAAGACAGAACTGAAGGCAGAGTAGAAGAAGAAGGTCCATCTTCTCCTGTACATGACTTCAGGGCAGCTTCACCAGATACCCAGTTCATTCCTGATACTGAGGCTGGCCCTTCTGAGTTTACTAGGATGCCCACACCAGTGTATCAGCCAGAGAGCAGAGCACCTCATTCAGAGTTCAGACTGGCTGACGATCAGATCGAGCATATATCTCAGCGTGTGGCTTCTTTGCTGTCTAGCTAGTGGGGTAGTACTTCTTTTGCACCTGGAGCTACCTCTTCTGATCAGACCATTACTCCCCACATCTTCACTGTGTTTTAGATGATATCAGATCAGTCCATCAGGATACAGCAGCTTGAGGACACAGTCTGGAGACTGACTGGCAGAGTTCTTGACTTGCAGGGGCAAGTCCTTGCATTGGCCCATCCCCAGCCACAGGAGTCTACTATTGAGGTCACAGACCTCACTGCAGAGGCTGGCAGGCTCAGAGGAGCACTAGAAGGTGGATATGAATTACTGAGGAAAGAGATCCGAGGATCGAGTGAGCATGCTACCACCCAGTTCACTGCTCTACTTCAATCTGTTTCCAGAGCACTGAACGTACTTGATTCTATCAGACTCATGGTATCAGCCCTAGCATCTCAGCATTCTCAGCCACCCAGTTCATCTCGCTCTCCTGCTCGTGGCAGAGGCAGACGGGGTAGAGGACGCACCTCTGATCCATCATCTCCTCACCCTATATCTGATGACTCCGATCATTGACTTATCTTGATCTTTACTAGATCCTAGGTGTTAGTGTCTTGTTCTAGGATCTATACCTTGGGGCCATGTATTGACATTTAGCTGGTTAAATTTTATGTATTGAAACAATTATGATATTAATGGAATCATCTTTTACCTATATTTCTACCTCTTTGTAATGATATCGATCATATTTTGGTTATATATTTTCTTGTGGAAATATTGTCTTCTCCTTGTTATTGTTTGTTGTTGATAATTGCTATATTAAGGGGGAGCAAACATCTGTGAAAAACTCTAAAGGGGAAGAAATTAAAGAATGTTTCAGAAAAAGGAAGAGTTAACTATGTTTGATGATGTCAAAAAGGGAGAGAAATTAAACAAAAAAAAAATTGAAATTAAAAAAAGGCAAAACCCTAAATTATGAGAAAAAGGGGGAGAAATTAAAGAAAAACAAAGATTGAAAGATTAAACCAAACTGGAGAAATTAAACAAAAACAAGAATTGAAAGATTAAACCAAACTTGAGAAATTAAACAAAAATTGGAAGATTAAAAAAAATATATTGGGAAACAAATATTGAAGAAATTAAACAAAACTTTGAGAAATTTGGTATCGAAATTTGGTATCAGACAGAACTTAAACAAAAAGCCATCCATCAAAAGCAAAATCATAAGTACAATGCAAATAAGTATTTTTTTTATGCTCTGATATATTTCAAAATTCAAACTTGCTCTGATACATCTTTTGAAACTTTATTTACCTTGATACAACTTAAGAAATTTGATTTACTCTGATACACCCTAAAATTTCTTTTAACTTGCTCTGATACATGATAAAATTTGATCTGATACAGTGAGAAAGTTTCTCTGATATATTATAACATTTGCTCTGATACAGTGTGAAATTTTCTCTGACATTTGCTCTAATACAGTGTAAAATTTTCTCTGATATATTATAAAATTTTCTTGCTCTGATACATTGTAAAATCTTTTCTGATATCATTGTAAAAATTATTTTTCTTGCTCTGATACATTGCAAAAGTTATTTATCTTCTCTTGCTCTGATATATCTTAAACTCAAAATGATCTAATACCCTTTTCAAATCTTTAAGAAAATGGACAAACTATTTTTGCATTTATATTACATGCCAAAAGAATCATACTCTTTTCAAGCATATACACCTATAATGGATTCTTTTGAAATTAATGCATTAACATAAATATTTTTGTTCAAATATTTTGTCATCATCAAAAAGAGGGAGATTGTTGCTCCTAGATTGATTTTGATGATTACAAAGCAGATTGAAGGGATACAAATAATTTTAAAATGAAAAAGTCCTTATGCTCTTCAAGGGCAAAATCATAATTTTACTAAAATTCTGATTTGATAGTATCATTTGATAGAACAAATGATTTGTAAACTATTGATGAAAATTTCATTATATTTGGACTTATATTTTTGAAGTTATGAAGGTTTGAAGTGCATGAGTCGACTCATGAGTCAACTCATGGCACTGTGAGCTGATTGGCACGCAAAAAATTTCCATGGCACGCTGGATTTTTGACTTGGCACGATCTGTGAGTCGACTCATGAGTCGACCCACAAGGCATGAGTCGACTCATGAGTCGACCTCTGCTGATTTGAGCCGAAAAATCCAAAAATCAGACCTTCTGGTCTGTGCAACAGAAGTCGACTCATGAGTCGACTCCTGATGCATGAGTCGACTCATGAGTCGACCCCTGTGACGGGAAATATCAGCAACGGCTATTTTTTTGCCCGTTTTAATTACCATTTATGCTTCCTAAAATTGCTCTAACGGCTCTTTATCTACCTAAATTATTTTCTCTTACTTCTAATGCTACAAAATGCTTGAAATGGTGAAAGAAATTACAGTTTAAATAGCAGATCAAATTGGAGAGAAACATAAGTGAAGAAGAAGATCAATCGGCAGATCAAAGAGAGAAGAACAGAAGAGAGGATCCGAAATTTGCAAGAAAAAGCCTGAGATCAACGAAAAATCCAAAAAGAAAAAGAGAGAGGATCCACAATATACCAGAGAGAGTGTGAAAGAGAAAAGCAAGAGCTTTCAAGGAGAGAATTCTTCACGCCTATTGTTTCAACCTTGATCTAGAGATCGTTCAAAGCTTTCAAGAGATCTTCAATCATCAATCAACCTCTTCTCAAGCATTCAAGCGTTCATCCACTTTGAGAAAATCCGAAAAAGGGGTTCTTCATTTGAGTAAAGCTTTTATTGTTATATTCGCTCATTTAAGGAGCTGTTATTGTATTAATCTGTGCTCAAAATTTTTCTAACTCTTTGTGAGTTTTTGTTCTTGTTTTTGGAGGATTTTCAAAACAAGGAAAGGTTGATCCGAACCTGAAATTGGAGTATTTTGGATTTACTTATACCCGGAAAACAAGTGATCTAGCTTGGGATAGCTAGTGTCGGAGTTTCCGACGTTTTGTATTCGGGTTGAATACAAAGGATAGTGGATTGAAATTCCCAAGTAGGATCTTGGGGAGTGGATGTAGGTGCAAGGTTAGCACCGAACCACTATAAATCCTTGTGTTTGTGGTGTGCTTTATCGCTTTATCTTATTTCTTTATTATATCCTTGCAATACTGCTTTAGGTAATTAATATTGATTTAAAGTCTTTGTTTTGTTCTTCATAAGTAATCTATTGGGCTTAAAATTTTTAGAAACCCAATTCACCCCCCCCCCTCTTGGGTTGCATAGCTGGGCAACACAAAGGAAGAGGGGCGGCAACAAGGGAAGAGGCCAAAGGAAAGATAGGACCTCTCTCTCTTCTCACGTCTCTCTCTCTCTCTTTTCTTTTCTCTCAATCTGATTTATTTGCTATGCTATTGCTTTGCATCTATAGGTAGAGATCCTCTCTATTTATAGATGATTCTCATGATCCAATGAGATTAGGACTCCTAATTCAAATTCATTTGAATTGATCCAATACTCATGAAAGAAGGATTCCTACATGAGATAGAATTGCCATCACTTATGACATCTACTTTGCACCCACTCCCACACCAACTTGGGATGCTCCAAATAAGCATCAAACCAGGTTTTGGTCATCCTTCATGAGCGGGTATTCCCAGTGCAAGTGAAAATACTCATATCTCATCCAAAATAGATTCAATTCAAATCCGATTTGAAGCGGTTTGAAACAATTTCGAAAAGCTGTCAATCTCAAACTCTTTAAAACTTTTGTACCAAGTCTAACTTGAATTTTGAACTCATTTAAGTCTAATTAATTTAGATCTAATTTAAAATTAAAATACATAAATTTAATCTTTCATATGTTCTATGAATCATAAATCAAAAATTGTTCATCCTCAAGATCGAAGCTGAACCTCATGTGTAGTACTAGCTAGACATAGTCAACTCTTCCATCCCGTTTGATCCGTAACTTAATTCTCAATCAAATTAGTTTACATATTCAATCAAGTCAAGTACTTTCAAATTGGACATATAAACATAGATCAATTTCTTTCTACTTTGTCTGACTTATGTGCGTGACTCCATAGGTTCAGACACTAAACCAGTAGTATAGGAATCAATTTCTGCACTAATCGAGATACCATCTAGTAATGATTCCCGACATCTAGATAGATCGAATTATCATAAAAGAATATTTCAGAACCCATACACATGGTTACTGCATTATTCATTTTTTTGATCCTAAATGCTCTAGGATGGTCTCAGGTTAACTGTCAACTGAGATTGCTTCATCCGCATTGTATTTCAACCTTTCAAATCTATCTCATAAATTATCCTGACGAAGGCTTTACTAAATTAAAATACAGTGATATATCAACTCCAATAATCTGGAGGGATCCATCTCATCTTGATCCACACACAGACTTCGTTAGTACTTGACTGTACCCAATAGCCTTCCATCACTATATTAGAAATTCAGGTAGTCCGACACCAAAGCACAGTGAGTTGCTTGCAAGTCACTATGGTGATCTCAGGTCTGAAGGATACTTATACCTATGTATTTCATGAGCAGCTCTTGATAGCAGAATGCTCAGCAGGTGAGTCACTTGTTTAGTGACGATGTACCCCTATATCTCATCTGTATGCCATACCAGCATCACCACACTCCTTAGTTAAAAGGACAACCAACCCATATGGTACACAATGACTTCTACTCGATAAATATCATGATCCTGTAATGATGTATCATTTGGTCGTGAACATGTTTAAGAACTATATGATAAATCCTCTCTTTATCGTACACTAGCATAGCTCTAGGGACTTCATTACAGTACAAGAGTTCAAGAAAGATGTCACTTTATGATGAAAAATATCAAAATAATTATTATTCAATTGATCAATAATTTATATACAAAGATGAACTCAATCTTCACACGATTGATTTTAGGATACAATTCTTAATAGAGGCAATGTGAGGAAATGGAACCTCAATCTATATTACTCAATCTTAAAGAATTATATGGAAAGCAAAGTAGGACTGCTTGATATGAGATATTGAAGTAGTTGTTCCAAGCCAAAATGAGTGAGGGCTCATCCATGTAGACTCATATTCTAAAGATTATTGACTTAATCACTCGATTAAGTCAATTGGGGTTTATCATGCACTACAAGAAATACCACTTTTTACGATGAATTTATTTGTGATAGAAATATATTTCATCATAAATAATGATATTTACAATAAAAATAAAAAATCATAATTAATAATTATTTATTTATGATAAAACTAATTTTTCATCATAAATATCTTTATATTGATGATGAAAATAATATTCTATCATAAATATAAATTATTTATGATGAAATTAATCATCATAAATAATAAAATATTTATTTTAATTTTAAATTTTTAAATATTAGTGATAAAAATAGTTTCATCATAAATAATGAAAGTATTTATAATAAAAATTAAATTTTCATCATAAATACATATTATTTATGATAAAAATTTTTCATCGCTAATATTTAAAAAAATAAAAAATTTTAAAAATTTAATAATTAAATATTATTTATGATAAAAATATTATGTCAGCAATAATAGCATATTGGTGATGAAAACTAAATTTTTATCATAAATTAATATTATTTACAACAAAAATTTTTCATCGTTAATATGCAAAAAAAATAAAAAAATTTAAAAATTTAAAAATTATACTTTATTCATGATGAAAATATTATGTCACAAATACAAGCATATTTTTGATGAAAATTTATTTTCTATCATAAATACTTAAGTATTTATGATGAAAATTTTTCATCATTAATATTTGAAAAAAATTAAAAAATTTTAAAAATTCAAAAATTATAGAATATTGGTGATAAAAATAATACATCATAAATGATTATTATTAACAATGAAAATAAAATTTTTATTATAAAAATATTTTATTTATGATAAAAAATTTTCATTGTTGATATGTGTAAAAAATAAAGAATTTTAAAAATTCATAAATTAAAGATTATTTGTGACGATAATGTTACGTCACAAATACTTATATATTTGCATTAAAAATTAATATCCTATCATAAATATTTTAGTATTTATGACATAATATTTTCATCATTAATACATGAAAAAAAATAAAAAAATTCAAAAATTTAAAAGTTTTTCTCGCTAATAAATGAGAAAAAATAAAAAATTCAAAAATTATAAATTATTTATGATGAAAACTCTATTTCTGTTGTAAATAATATGTATTTACGATGAAAAATATATTTTCATCATAAATAATCACTATTTATGATAAAAAATTTCTATCATTAATATTTTAGAATATTGCATTTTATCTAGTTTTATCATTAGTTAGTTCACAATTATCATATATACTAAATTTTATATTTATTATATTTATAATGATATATTTAAAGATAAATCTTGATTTTGTTGCTTGTGATCTTTGAAGACTTCATTTTATTTTAGTTTTTAGTTATACACATAAGTAATGAATAAAAATTTAGAAAGATTGATGAGCTGATATGGATGAAGGAAAAGTATATATGGGATATGGGTGGAACCTACTTCAACCTGCATGTAAACCAAACATAATTTGACCCATTGACACCCCTAGTTTGAATCATGCTTTTGTCTGATTTTGGTTGGTCTTCCATTGATTTTATTTAATAAACAAAAGAAAAAAAAATAAAAAGGGTGATATGGCAGTAGATCAAGAGAAAATTTTGCACCCCATATCTAGGCTCTGGTGCTAAAGAGGCCTAGTTCTATTTTTGACCTCTCAAATTTCATTATTTTTTGCAGGAATTCTTGAGTTAAAAAGTTTGCAGTCAAATCCTTGAACTCGCTTTCAGTAAATCAATATGGTCCTGCCATCTATCTGGTCAGTTGGATCTGAATAAATTTTATCATGCAAGCATCATTAATTACTTATTAAAAACTTATAAATGAAAAAATCTTTTTAGTAATTATTAGTGATGGAAGAAAATTTTTGTCACTAATAATGTAATTAGCGATAAAAATAATCATCATAAATAAAATTTTGAGACTATTAGTGATGAAATAATATATTTTCATCGTAAATAATATATTTAAAAAAAAATTTCCATGAAAAATTTTTTTTGGGCAAGAAATATTAGCGACGAAAAGTTATTCATCTCTAATTAGTTATTAGCAATGAAAAGCTTATTTTCATCATAATTTTTTTTATTTAAATTATTTGTGATGAAAATATATTATTAGTGATGAAAATTTTTAAATTTTTTTTTCAATGAGAACTTTTTTTTTGGCAAAAAATATTAGCGATGAAAAGTTATTCATCGCTAGTTAGGTTATTAGCGATGAAAGCTTATTTTTATCGCAAAATTTTTTTTTCATTTAAATTATTTATGATGAAAATAAATTATTAGCGACAAAAATTTTCATCGCTAATACCCCACGTCCCGTCATGTCCCATTTGAAACCCATTTTCTTCCCCCCTACCCTCACTCGGCATTCTCTCTCTCACATTCCCTCCCCCCTGGTGTCCCGCATCTCTCCCCGTGTCTGGCCGCCATCGCCGTTCGCTCCGCTGCCGCCATCGCCGTTCGCAAAGCCATCGCCAGTGCCGCCATCGAGGTGAGCTTATTTCTTTTTTTTTGGGGGGCAGGGGGCTTTGGGTCGGGGTCGGGGATGGGGATGGTGACGGGGTCAGCTGGTCGGGGCTTGTGAGTTGGGACTGGGGATGGTGGGTCTGTTAGATGTGTGCCCTAGATGCCAGATCGGCTGACACATTCCTGTACAGAACTAAGGGCAAATTTATAATTTTGACTATAAATGAATAAAAGGGTTATTCTTCTATCACATTGTATACATTGTGTCTGTGATACATCCTTTGAGTTAGTGGGAATGTAAATTCATATTTTCAAGAGTTGAAAATTTAAGGCATGAATTTACATAACTAACTCATAAACTGCTCCTAACCATAGGATCATCACGAGAATGGTGATCGATTCGGAAGGTTGGTGTACGATCGCTTTCTTAGGATAGATGAGTCTTGAGTCTACGGTGTGGAGACATCGGAGCAAAAGTACAGATATTCATTGAGAACGAGTGTACTGAGCATGACCACCTCGAGCAGTCATAAGGAAGTCTACCTTCTCATCGATGACTAACTCGATGCTGCAGTTGTGTGTCTAGTTCTTTGACCTGAGGTGCATCGACGGTTCATCTTGAGTGTGTTATAGTTTGACTACACCATAACTCGATCTCCTAGCCATTCGAAACCTTGAGTTGTATGTTGGCTGTAGCATATCCATTGTAGGAACCAGATCGCACCAAGATGGGATCTATCAACTTAGTAAATGAGAGGAGTAGTCCTATGATGATCGAAAGATCGAGTTCTTAAGCCCATGGCCATGGCAGAGTGAAATAAAGGAAAAGTATTTTTCATTGGGTTTCACATCGGACTCGGATCGATCGATTGATTCATATGACTGATGTTGGGTTTGACGAGTTCACCTTAACCCTAATTCAGTCGGGACTCATGATAGAGGAACTCAATCACACAGGTAGCTGCACCAAGAGGTTCATCTTCAGTTCTGATGGGTTGCCACCATATACTGCTAGGTGTCACTGGTGGATTTTGGGAGCAATTAGAATGATTTTGATGATCGATCATTCTAATTGTCTGAATCAGAAGAGTTCTGATCCATCGAAAAGAGTTTCGATGATGTCGATGATGAGATCACGACATGCCTCATTACTATACATAATTGAATCTAACAGGGTCACACAAATAAGGGTTAGGATCTGGATGTCATCAATTGGGCTACCCCAATTGATTTGGATAAGATCCAATTAGGTTCAAGGAAATCGTGCTAGCACTCGATTGAGCCTAACTTTCTCCTTGTGTAATCTTTTCTATCTCTACTGAGCCAAATATGATCTAGCTCATTCAGAGAATCTTGAGAAGATTTTTTTTAGTCTAATTGAAGTTTGTCCAACTCAGAAAAGGCTTGTCTTAATTCATGAGATGAATTTAAGACAACACCTGCTAATTTCTAGCACCTACCAATTTAATTTTAGGACATCTGTCAAAAGTTGACATATGGGTCTTAAACTGAAGAGGATTTATTGGAGGATTTTTGTGGAGTGTCCACATATTCAAACCACATTCAAATTGGGTGCCATAATTAGATTATGGTGTGAGCTCAATTGGATTTAAGTGGGCGCCCCAAATGGATAAGAACCAAAGAGTCCTGATAAACTTGGACTCTTTGGCGCAACCTTATTTGTGCTTATCCAATGTTGGCACCAACATAGGAGAGAGCATGGAGATTTTTATCTGATGTGATCAGATGACATCACTCCACTAATCAGAATTTTTTCAAAATTTATTGGAATTTTTTGATTGGTTGAATGATGTGGCACTGCGCAGCATACAGGATCTATATAAACCCTACTGCACCTAGGGTTTCGAGATAGAACTTGTTTTATGCAAAAAATCCATTAGCTACTGCCCCTCCCCTCTTCTCTACATCCTCCCTGCTCTCCTTTCTCTCCTCTTCACGTCTAAGAAGTTGGACATTCATCTGGCAAAGGTACAAGGCGTGGTGATGCCTGGAACAGAAGGCTGCAGGACATCTTCGACAGGCTGCTGCTCCAACTTCAGAAGGAGTTCTGAAGTACTTTCAAATCAGATATTGATCTGATTTTTGGAGCATAGAATCATGAGGAGAATACATTCTAGATCCTACCTAAGTGGATACTGGTAGAGGCCAGGCGCTTGCGTGGCTACATCAGAATCTTAGGCAGTGCTGCGATCATCTAAGGGTAATTAGATTACCCTTGAGGTATATCTATATTTCTCATACTTTTGGATTTAATTTTAGATTTTAAATATCAGATAATAAAATTAGATCTAATAGATATTAGATCTAAAATAGCATAGGATAAAAATATAAAATTTATTCCATCTCAGTTTGGTGAAATCTGGAAGATCCTACACAGAAAAAGACGGTTTTTCCTTCAAGTGGTATCAAAGCCAGGTTGTTGGCTCTATTTCAGATCTATTTTAGATCTGATTTTAATTTTAATTTATCTAATATTAAATGATTTTAGATATCACATCAGATTTGATAGGATCTAAAATCAAAATATTTAAAATTAAATCTAAGAAGATCTAACATGCATGAGATGCATAACTAGACTAGGATTAATTGAATCCATGAATAGTCTTAAGTTTTATATTTTAATGAGATTAAAATATGAATTAAATATAATTTATTTTTTTTTATGTTATAATTATTATAATTAGATTAGAAAATAAAAAATAAAATTTTAATTATTTTATAAAATTGATCTGTTGCATGCCTAGACTAGTTGTAGAATTATTCTAGTAACTTATCTAGAATAGTTTTTATTTTGAATAGTTCAATTTAAATTTTATTTTGTAGATATTACATGTGATGTATCAGATCTAAAAGCATGTTAATTAGATTAATTTTTGATACATGAGATGTATGCAAAGCATGTATTAGTTGGATCTTAAATTGTATATGTGATATGTTAATTTAGATCTAACTAGTTTTGTAGTTAAATTTATATTTCTGATTAAGATGTTCCTCATGGCTGTCCGGTCATAAGAACAAAGTAAGATTTTAAGACCCTCTCTTCCCATTCAATGGGGTGTTCATATGATGTGTAGGGGTGCCGTGCGTTCATCCTTAATCAGAAATCAAAACTTACTTTTCTACAAAACCCTAGATCCTGAAGCCCTAGGATTTATTTTACATGCTTTATTTATGAACCCAAACTTAATTAATGTATTGAGCTTATGAAATTAAGTTAGGTCTAAAATTAAGAATTTCAGATCTAAGATATTTTTATAAGATTGGGTTCGGGCTTGGGTAGCTCAATTAGGTCTAGCGGTTGATCAAACCGAATCAAGAGTTGGTTAGGTGGGATCATGAAAGCTAATAATTGACCAGCCTAATAGGATTAAGTCTGGGTCAAGGTCGAATCACATTTAGATGTGACTTGATCAAGTTAAGACCTAATTT
The DNA here is from genome assembly GCF_000442705.2 of Elaeis guineensis. NCBI lineage: Eukaryota > Viridiplantae > Streptophyta > Magnoliopsida > Arecales > Arecaceae > Elaeis > Elaeis guineensis. The sequence continues at coordinate 60,172,671 of NC_026002.2, read as the reverse complement.
GGCTCAGTGGTTAGAGCCTGGATTGTAGACTAACTCAATTAGTTCTGGTTCGATAATTTGGTGTCTAAGGTAAGTTGGGCAGATGCGACCGACTGATTTTTAATTGGGAGCTACTCGACTCGAATGTGTTCTTATCGAGTTAATGGCATATCCCTCCCATCGGTCTCACTTACCTGGCCATATGTGTCGACCCAGTTCTGATTTGAGATGGCTAACAATTCAAGCTGACCCATGCCACTAGGTTAGTCATAATTGTTATGACTATGTCAAGTCAAGTTTAAAGAGACCTAAATCAAATCTCCCTAAGAAAATATTAAGTCTAGGTCTTCCACCATTGTCGATGTGCGGGCCCTTCCTAGGGTTGATTGTTCTCAGCTGGTTACAGTGGCTCAGTTGCACCGGGAAGACGCAACCATGTCCATTAGGCATTGGATGCTATGGATTAGAGGATGGGTTGGGCTCAATATTCTAGATACAATAAGGGACCCAATCAGGAATCTAGTTCGTGCAAATGGTGGGTTTGGCTTAACTAAGGATTGGAGCAATATCTCGGATATGGTGAGCTTCATGAATTAGACACCAAGTTTTGGGAGCACCATGATTAGAGAATCATTGGACAAGAGTTATCCACTCATCGATTGACCCATCACCAATAACTGTTAGGTGAGGTGATGAGCCAGTCGGTGAGACTGCACCACCCACTAGAAATCACTAATCATGGAGATTTTCATATCTCTACCAAGAGAGTGTAGGGATCTGAGAAAATAGTGGGAGCCTAATTTGTTTAAAAATGAAAATCCTAAATAAATTGGTTGAGTCTGATTACAAAATCTAACTAGAAACTTTTGACTCTCTACAGAAAATATGTCTGCCTCAAATCCTCTAACAAAAATTCTAGATACTCATAAACTGACTGGATCAAATTTTAAGGACTGATTGAGGAACTACAGAATTATTCTGAGTTTCAAAAAATTGACTCATATCTTGGATCAGGACCCATCTGCCATGCTAGCACGTCCGACTGCTAAACAGAGAGTGTCTCTGGAAAAGTGGATGGATGATGATAACAAAGGCAAGTACTACATGTTGGGTGCAATGTCTGATGATTTGCAGCACCAACATGAAAATATTTTGACTACCCACCAAATGTTGGCTCACTTACAAGAGTTGTTTGGTGAACAAAGTCGCGCGGCCAAGTATCAAGTCTGTCAAAGACTTTTTAAGGCCAAGATGCATGATGGGCAGTCAGTCCAAGATCATTGTTTGACAATGATCAAGAATCTTGAGGAGCTTGAGAAGCTCGGTATCATCTTAGACAAAGATTTTCATATTGATGTGATCCTTCAGTCCTTGTCCGATGCATATGGTCAGTTCATCATAAACTTCCATATGCATAAGATGTAATGTACCTCGGCCGAGTTAATGAATATGCTGGTTACGACTGAGCTTTCAATGAAAGATTCAAAAGGCTCAGTTCTTACTGTGGAGTGGACTTCTTCTAAGAGAAAGTCTTTTGGAAAGAAAAAGAAGTCCGTGAAGAAGCAGAAGGTGGATGGCAAGAACAAGAAGACAGGACCGAAGAAGAAGGCTTCTGAAAAGGGAAAGTGTTTCCACTATCAGTCAGAAGACCATTGGAAGCGAAACTATCCTCGTACCTGGCCACCCTGAAGAACAAAAAGGATGGTCCTTCTGGAGGTATGCTCATTATCGAATTTAATCTTACGGTTTCTTCTGCATCTAGTTGGGTGCTTGACTCTGGTTCTAGTGCTCATTTGTGCACTTCTATGCAGGATCTTGAGGAGAGCAGGAGGCTGAGGGATGGAGAGATGATCCTACGTGTCAGGAATGGAGTAAGAGTTGCTGCTGTGGCCGTAGGAATCTACTCTCTGTGATTACCGTTAGGATTAGATTTAGTTTTAAGAGACTATTATTATGTGCCTACAGCAAGCAAAAATTTGATTTCTGTTTCATGTTTAGCACAAGAAGGCTATGTGATTAGCTTTCATAAGGACTATTGTAACATATTTTATGAAAATAATAAAGTTGCAAATAGTTTTATTATTAATGGTCTCTATCAGTTACATGTTGATGTATCTGTTTTTAATATTGAGCAAAATGTGAATACCATAGGAATTAAAAGGCCTAGAGATAGTCTAAATGATAAGTATCTGTGGCACCTAAGGCTAGGTCATATAGTGGAAGACAGGGTTAACAAATTGGAGAAATTCGGGCTTCTGAGTCCGTTGACTTCTGAGTTATATCCAGTTTGTGAATTATGCTTTCAAGGCAAAATGACCAAGCTCCCTTTTATGGGACATAGAGAAAGGGCCACAAACCTACTTGCCCTAGTACATACGGTTGTGTGCGGCCCATTTGATGCACCAGCTAGAGGCAACTTTGTCTACTTCATTACCTTTATCGATGATATGTTTAGGTACGGGTATGTGTTTCTAATGAAACACAAGTCTGAAGCCTTTGAAAGGTTCAAAGAATTCAGACATGAGGTAGAAAAACAAACAGGAAAGCTCATTAAGGTTCTTCGATCAGATCGAGGAGGTGAATACCTTAGTCAAGAATTCCTAGACTATCTTAAAGATAATGGTATAGTCTCTCAATGGACTCCACCTGGAATGCCTCAACTCAACGGGCTTTCAGAACGGAGAAATCGGATCCTATTAGATAGGGTCTGTTCCATGATGAGCTTCACAGACCTCCCAAAATTTTTTTGGGGACATTATCTCATGATAGCAATTTATGTATGGAATAGGGTTCCCTCTAAAATCGTTCCTACCACACCGTATAAGATATGGCATGGTAAGAAGTCAAGTCTGAATCATCTCAGAATTTGGGGTTGTCCGGCTCATATCAAGAGATAGCAGACGGACAAGTTAGAGTTTAGGTCTTTTAGAGCTCGGTTCATAGGATATCCTAAAGAGTTATTAGGATATTATTTTTATATTTTGAAAGACCACAATGTGATTGTGAGTCAAAATGCTATTTTTCTTGAAAAATAGTTTATTCAAGATAGTGGCATCGGAAGAATAATTAAGCTCAAGGAGAATGTCTCCCAAGAGCAACGAGCTAAAGAACCTGAGGAACCTAATCAATCAGAACCAGTCCTAACACAATCTCTTCCACCTCATAGGTCGACTAGGATTTCTCATCCTCCTGAAAGGTACTTAGGTACCTTACAAGAGGATGTAGAGAAAATGTTCCTCATGAAAAATGGAGTTCATGGTGATGATCCCAAGACCTATGACGAGGTGATATCAGATATCGACTTCGAGAAATGGTTAGAGGCAATGAGATCAGAAATTGACTCGATGCACTCAAACCAAGTCTGGACCTTGGTAGATCCACCTGAAGGTATTGTACCTATTAGGTGTAAATGGATCTTCAAGAGAAAGATAAGTGCAGATGAGAATGTGGAGACATTCAAGGCTAGGCTCGTAGCGAAAGATTATAGTCAGCGCAAAGGCATTGACTATCAGGATACCTTCTCGCCCGTAACCATGCTAAAATCCATCTGCATATTGCTTGCTGTTGCAGCCTATTTCGATTATGAAATATGGCAGATGGATGTGAAAACAGCATTCTTAAATGGATATCTTGAGAAAGATATCTATATGGAACAGCCGCTTGGTTTCACATCCAGTGATGATGATCATAAGGTCTGCAAACTGCAAAGGTCCATTTATGGACTTAAGCAAGCATCTCGGAGTTGGAATACTTGTTTCAATGATGTGATCAAAATGTTTGTTTCATCAAGAACGAGGAGGAACCATGTGTGTTCAAAAAGGTCAGTAGGAGTGCAGTTGTCTTCCTCGTATTATACGTGGATGACATCCTCCTAATTGGGAATGACATTCCCATATTGACCTCAGTCAAAGTATGGTTGTCTAAGGAGTTCTCTATGAAAGATCTAGGAGAGGCATCCTTTATACTGGGTATTAAGGTCGATAGAGATAGACCAAATAGGATGCTGGAACTTTCACAGAAGATGTACATAGAGGAGGTGCTAAAAAGGTTTAGCATAGATAACTCCAAAAGAGGTTTATTGCCTTTTAGACATGGCATTCATCTCTCCAAGAAGATGTGCCCTAGCACACCTGAGGAGATTGAACGCATGAGCAAGATCCCTTATGCTTCGGCAATAGGGAGCCTCATATATGCCATGCTATGTACACGACCTGATATAGCCCATGCTGTGAGTGTCACAAGCAGATATCAGTCGAATCCAGACGAAGAGCACTGGACTTCTGTGAACTGTATTCTTAAGTACTTGAGAAGGACTATGGATATGTTTCTAGTCTTTGAGAATGGAGAACTCCAGATTCAGAGATTTACAGACTCAGACTTTATGTCTGATATAGATGATCGAAAGTCGACATCTGGGAGTCTATTCATTTGCAATGGTGGTACAATTAGCTGGAAGAGTTCCAAGCAAACAGTAATTGCAGATTTCACCATGGAGACAGAGTATATTGCGGCATTGGAAGCTGCAAAGGAGGCATTCTAGTACAAAAAGTTTGCCGCAGAGCTTGGAGTGATGTCATCGGATGCCATCCCTCTTTATTGTGACAATAATGGTGCCATAGCCCTAGCTAAAGAGCTAAGGTCTCATCAGAAGTCCAAGCACATCGAGCGGCAATTCCATCTGATCCGTGATTACCTCGAAAAAGATTATGTCGAGGTCAAGAGAGTCGACTCCACAGACAATATGACAGACCCACTGACTAAGCTATTAGACCAACAGAAGATCGAAGCCCATCTTGAGAAGATGGGACTTACATATGTAGCCAATTGGCATTAGGTCAAGTGGGAGTTTGTGAGATGTGTGCCCTAGATGCCAGATCGGTTGACACATTTCTGTACAAAACTAAGGGCAAATTTATAATTTTGACTATAAATGAATAAAAAGATTATTTTTCTATCATATTGTGTACATTGTGTCTGTGATACATCCTTTGAGTTAGTGAGAATGTAAATTCATATTTTCAAGAGTTGAAAATTTAAGGCATGAATTTACATAACTAACTCATAAACTGCTCCTAACCATAGGATCATCACGAGGATGGTGATCGATCCGGAAGGTTGGTGTACGATCACTTTCTTAGGGTAGATGAGTCTTGAGTCTACGGTGTGGAGACATCAGAACGAGAGTACAGGTATTCGTTGAGAATGAGAGTACTGAGCATGACCACCTCGAGCAGTCATAAGGAAGTATACCTTCTCGTCGATGACTAACTCGATGCTGTAGTTGTGTGTCTAGTTCTTTGACCTGAGGTGCATCGACGGTTCACCTTGAGTGTGTTATAGTTTGACTACACCATAACTCGGTCTCCTAGCCATTCGGAACCCTGAGGTGTATGTTGGCTGTAGCATATCCATTGTAGAAACGAGATCGCACCAAGATGGGATCTATCAACCTCGATAAATGAGAGGAGTAGTCCTATGATGATCGAAAGATCGAGTCCTTAAGCCCATGGCCATGGCAGAGTGAAATAATTGAAAAGAGTTTTTCATTGGATTTCACATTGGACTCGGATCGATCGATTGATTCATATGACTGATGTTGGGTTTGACGAGTTCACCTTAACCCTAATTCAGTCGGGACTCATGATAGAGGAACTCAATCACACAGGTAGCTGCACCAAGAGGTTCATCTTCAGTTCTGATGGGTTGCCATCATATACTGTTAGGTGTTACTGGTGGATTTTGGGAGCAATTAGAATGATTTTGATGATCGATCATTCTAATTGTTTGAATCAGAAGAGTTCTAGTCCATCGAAAGGAGTTTCGCTGATGTCGATGATGAGATCATGACATATCTCATTACCATACAGAATTGAACCTAATTGGGTCACACAAACAAGGGTTAGAGTCTGGATGTCATCAATTGGGCTACCCCAATTGATTTGGATAAGATCCAATTAGGTTCAAAAAAATCATGCTAGCACTCGATTGAGCCTAACTTTCTCTTCGTGTAATCTTTTCTGTCTCTACTGAGCCAAATGTGATCTGGCTCATCCAGAGAATCTTGAGAAGGTTTCTCTTAGTCTAATTGAAGCTTGTCCACCAGCTCAGAAAAGGCTTGTCTTAATTCATGAGATGAATTTAAGACAACACCTGCTAATTTCTAGCACCTACCAATTTTATTTTAGGACATCTGTCAAAAGTTGACATATGGATCTTAAACTGAAGAAGATTCATTGGAGGATTTTTATGGAGTATCCACATGTCCAAACCACTTCAAATTGGGTGCCATAATCAGATTATGGCATGAGCTCAATTGGATTTAAGTGGGCGCCCCAAATGGATAAGAACTAAAGAGTCCTGATAAACTTGGACTCTTTGGTGCCACCTTATTTGTGCTTATCCAATGTTGGCGCCAACATAGGAGAGAGCATGGGGATTCTTATCTGATGTGATCAAATGACATCACTCCACCAATCAAATTTTTTTCAAAATTTATTAGAATTTTCTGATTGGTCGAATGATGTGGCACTACGCAGCATACAGGATCTATATAAACCCTGCTACACCTAGGGTTTCGAGATAGAACTTATTTTATGCAAAAAAACCTATTAGCTGCTGCCTCCTCCCCTCTTCTCCACATCCTCCCTGCTCTCCTTTCTCTCCTCTTCACATCCAAGAAGTTGGACATTCATTTGGCAAAGGTACAAGGCGTGGTGATGCTTGGAACAGAAGGCTGCAGAATATCTTCGACAGGCTGCTGCTCCAACTTCAGAAGGAGTTCTGAAGTACTTCCAAATCAGATATTGATCTGATTTTTGGAGCATAGAATCATGAGGAGAAGATGTTCCAGATCCTACCTGAGTGGATACTAGTAGAGGCCAGACGCTTGCATGGCTATATCAGAACCTCAGGCAGTGCTGCGATCATCTATAGGGTAATTAGATTACCCTTGAGGTATGTCTATATTTCTCATACTTTTGGATTTAATTTTAGATTTTAAATATCAGATAATAAAATTAAATCTAATAGACATTAGATCTGAAATAGCATAGGATAAAAAATATAATATTTATTCTGCCCCAGATTTGGTGAAATCTGGAAGATCCTACACAGAAACAGGCAATTTTTCCTTCAGGGTCGGGGCTGGGGACCGCGGTCCGAGGCCACAGGGCCGCAGGGCCTGCGATCCGAGGCCATGGGGCCTGTGGTCTGAGGCCGCAGGGCCTGCTCGTCGAGGCCACGAGGCCTGCGGGACGAGGATGAGGATGGCAGTCCTGTGTCGGTAGATCGGAGATGGGGTTCTGTGTGGCCGGGCCTTGGCTGTGGCCAGGCCGGGTTAGATAGAGTCGAGCTTGGGTGGGTCGGGTCCGTGACTATTGGGTCGGGTCCATTCCGGGTCGAGTTGGGGCTAGGTCGGGGTGGGGCGGGTCGGGTCGGGTTCGGGTCAGTTCGGGTACAGTACAGGTCGGGCAGGGTCGGGTCATGTTCGAGTCGAGTTCTGGCCCAGCCGGGCTGGGTCGGGTTCGAGCCAAGTCTGTGACGGGGTCGGGCCAGGCCTGGTCATTTTTGGGTCGAGCTGGGCTAGGTTGGGTTGGTGCGGGTCGGGTTGGGTCAGGCTGGGGTGGGTCGGGTGGAGCCGGGCTGGGTCGGGTCCAGGTCGGGCCGAGCTTGGGCAGGTCGGGCTAAGATGGGGCAGGTCGGGTCTGGTAGGGTTCGAGCCAGGTCAGCTTTGAGTCAGACCGGGGGCTTCAGGGATGTGTCCGAGGATGGGGCCGGGATGGGGCAGATCGGGTTGGGGCCGGGCCAAGTCGGGTCCGTGACTGGGTCGGGCCGGGTCTGTGATGGGGTTGGGCCGAGCCTGGTCATTTTCGAGTTGTGCTAGGTCGGGCCAGGTTGGTGCGGGTTGGGCCGGGTCAGGTCGGGCTAGGGCGGGTCGGGTCCGTGACTGGGTCGAGTCGGGTCAGGTCCAGTCCAGGTCGGATTGGGGTCGGATCGGGGTGGGGCGGGTTGGGTCGGATCTAGTTCAGGTCAAGTTGGGTACAGGTCGGGTCAGTTTCGAGTCGGGTCAGGGTCGGGTCCGGATCGGGTCAGTTCTGGGTCAAGTCGGGGCCTTCAGGGATGGGTCCGAAGATGGGGACAGGGCAGTCCGGCAGGTCGGGTGGGGCCGGGATTGGTCGGGTTAGGGCAGGTCGGGGTCGGGTTGGGTCGGTTTCGAATCGGATCTGGTTGGATTGGGTTGAAATTATTATAATTGTTGCATATTATTTTTTAGTGTTACTGCTAAAATTATTTAATTATTTGATTAATTATTTTTTCACTAACATAATGCACATTACTGTTACTTGTTATAATTAAATTATTTTATGTGCTATTTTGTATGCTGCTAAAATTATAAATAAAAAAAATATTTCTATTTTAGAAAAAATTTTATTGAAATTTCTAATGAAAAAATTTCAATACGAAGTTATTTTTTTTTGATAAATTAGAAATCTATCTTTGAATGCACGTTCAAAGATGGTACTTAAATTACATTGAGCCATAGATTTTCGTTCAAATTTTGATCTTCATCGAGATCGAAACTTGGATGTCCTGTATTCAGATTTTTTTTTAAAAAAAATAATAATATTATTATTAATAGTTGATATTTTGTTTCATTATGTGGCATTTAGTAGTTATCTGTCTATTGTTCTCCTGGTATATGGTGGATAGGGTGTGTAGGCACCATATCCACATCGTATACTTGGAGAACCATAGGGAGATGCTATCAAAATTTTTATGAAAATGAGATAAAATATCCACTAATAACAATAATGAGATTATTACTTTTTTGAAAGAGATATGGCCACACCTGTTAGTAATGATTTGAAAAAGATAGGATCATGCATTTTGCATCAAGTGATCTGGATCAGAATTTTAGCTGGAATTTGGAATGCGATTTAGTCCGAAATTCAGATCGGGATCCAGAATACCACTAAACTTTATTTTGGTTGTTAATGATTTTATGTTTGTTGTTAGATGAATATCAACAAAAATTGGATAAATGCTAAAGGTATTTTTTTGCTTGAATATCGAAAAAGAGTTCGAAATTTCATTGTCTTTCACGGCATATGGCTGATAGTGCTAGTCGGATAAAGTGTCCATGCAAGAGATGTGTCAATTTGATATATCATCACATAACACTTGTTGAGGAGCATCTGCTACAATATGATATGGATAAGAAGTATACTTGTTGGATATGGCATGGGAAGGGTGATCCGAATGAAGTGGTACGCATTGATGATGATACTAAAGATGATACTACTAATGGTGCTGGACCTATCGAACATAGTAGTATTGAAGAATTGTTAGATGATTTACATCAATGTGCTTGTTCAAATGTATGCATGAATACTACTGCATCTGAAAGCAATTCTGATCATGAGCATAATATCCAGCTTGAGGTAGAAGGGACTTCTGAACAGTTTGTAAAGCTTGTAAGGGATTCACGAGAGCCACTCTATCCAAATTGTATAAAGTTTTTCAAGTTAAAGTTTTTGATAAAATTGCTTCATATTAAAATCGTAAACCATTAGAGTCAGAAGTCAATTGATCAAATTTTAATATTGATTAAAGCAGCTCTGCCCGATGGAGAGAGACTTCCGAAATCATATTCTGAAGTAAAAATATACATGCGAGAAATGAGACTTGACTATACTCCTATACATGCCTGTAAAAATGACTGCATATTATTTTATAAGGATAACGATGAAGCAACTGAATATCTGAAATATGGTGAGCCTAGATACAAAATCAATAATAGGAAAGCAAAGAATATACCTCAAAAGATTTTGAGATATTTTCTATTGATTCCAAGACTTCAAAGGTTGTATATGTCCACAAAGACGGCTGAAGAAATGAGATGATATTATAAGTAGTGGGTTCCAGAGGAGAACATACTTAGCCACCCGACCGACTCTTTAGTGTGGAAAGTCTTCGATGCAAAGCATCCATACTTTGCGAGTGACCCGCACAATATCCGGCTTGGTCTAGCGACAAATGAATTTAATCCCTCTGGCAATCTGAGTACCTCTTACAGTATGTGGTCTGTGATGCTAGTTGTATATAATGTATCACTTTAGAAGTGTGTAAAAGAACCATTTATTTTTATGTCACTGTTAATTCTGGATCTGAAAGTACCAGATAATAAAATTGATGTATATCTACGATCTTTAATTGATGATCTGAAGGACTTATGGAAAAATGGGGTACAGACATATGATTCTATGAGTTGAAGTAATTTTAAGTTGCATGCTTCGATTCTATGGACCATAAATGATTTTTCGGCATATGAAAATTTATCTGGATGGAGCATCAAAGGATATCTTGTATGTCCAATATGCAATAGGGATGCATCCTCTTTACATTTAAAGCATGGACGGAAAATATGTTTCATAGGTCATTGGTGGTTTCTTCCTGCTAATCATTCTTAGAGGACCGATTATATAATCAATATTTTGATGGTACATTTAATCGACATCTGCCACCTAAGGAATTAACTGGAGCAAAAATTTTAGAACAACTTGAAGTCATTGAAAACGTTCGATTTAAAAAAACATCGGGGACTTGCAAGCAGAAGCATACTGAAGTTGAGCTGAATTGGATGAAACAAAGCATTTTTTTTGAACTACCGTATTGGAAGCAGCTACTACTTCGTCATAATCTAAATGTAATGCACATTGGAAAGAATATTTATGATAATATCATCGGTACTGTATTGAATTTTTAAAAAAAATAAAAGATGGTACAAAAGCTCATCTTGATTTGCAAGAAATAGAAATCCGATCAGAGTTGCATTTGGTTCGTCGAGGTGAGAGATTTTTTATGCCACCCACATATTATTCACTATTTGGAGAGAAAAAGAAGAATTTTTATGGCTAATTCAAAATCGTAAAGTTTTTTGATGCATACGCTTCAAACGTATTATGGTGTATTAGGAACAATGATGATAATATCTTCGGCATGAAAAGTCATGACTCTCATGTGATGATGCAATGTTTGCTTCCTGTGGTTATGCATGGTTATTTGGGTGGTGATGGTCAAACTATAATGATTGAGCTGGGAGTATTCTTCCGAGAATCGTGTTGTCGAAAATTGAAGATTAACTTACTTGAGAGATCAAAGAAGGATATTGTACTCATTCTTTGTAAGTTAGAAAAAAAATTTCCACCATCATTTTTTGATGTTATGGTGTATTTGGCTGTTTATCTTCCAAAAGAAGCTCTTTTGGCTGGACCGGTATATTATCGATGGATGTATCCTATTGAAAGGTAAAAAAATTATACATATTTTATCATATTAATTATAAAATATAAATATATTTCTAAAATTTAAATTTATTTTTGTTTGTAGATTCTTGTGCACCTTAAAAAAATATGTGCACAATAAAGCAAGGTTTAAAGGGTTTATAGTGGAAGCATATGTAGCTACTGAGTGTATCATTTTCTGCTCGATGTATCTTGACGATATTGAAATAAGATTCAATTATGTAGATCGTAATACAGACCATGAATAGGGTGATAATGAACTGATGTTGTCTATATTTAAACAAACGGTTCGACCTACTGGTGCAAGGAGATATGAATTTATGGACGTGAACAAGCTATCCAAAGCTTACCATACTTTTACATTCTAAATAATTATGAAAAAATTAAAGATTTTATTGAGTAAGTATCATCTTACCATACTATTTAATTTTTAAAAAATATTTCATGTCGATATAAAATTAAAAATCATAACTTCTTGCAGTGAGTACAAGAGTATACTATATAGAGAGAATAATATGGATGCCGATGATCAACATAGGAGGAAATTTACAAAATGGTTTGGTAATCTTGTAAGTTGCATTAGTGATACGTATTTATTTACTTATAGATAATATTATTTAAATCAACATAATTTTTTATCTTATAATGTAGATGAAATATAAGTATTTCAATAAAGAAGTGGGTGCAACCGATGAGTTGCATGATTTAGCACATGATCTCGATCGAAGGGTTAATCACTACACATCCTGTATTATTGAAGGAATGAGATTTCATACAAGAGAGCTTGAGATGCAACAACAGACCCAGAATAGTGAAATTGCTACAATAAGATATAAAGGAGAAGAAAAGATTGATTATTATGGTGTACTGGTAGATATCATAGAACTGAAGTATGGATCCAATAATTCTGTATTTTTGTTTCAATGTGAATGGTGGGATATTAGTAATAAAAATATCAATATTCATATTGATTCATAATTTATTAGTGTAAATCTTGCATGAATATGGTGCCAAAATGAGCCATATATATTAGCAACTCAAGCGAAAAAAGTAATATATTTGAAGGATCTAAAGTATCGAGGTAATTGGCATGTTGTACAAAAAATGACACCTAGAGGTGCATATGACAAACTAACTTGATTAGAGATGGATGAAAATTTGGATTTACATGAAGAGAAAGCTTTTCAGCAAGAAGAACAAATATTAGCCGAGCTTTTGGTTGATGAAGAACTTGTAACGGCACCTTTGAATAGGGCTGATCTTCCGTCCAATGAAGTTGAAGCTAATTTTGTATTTAATCTTGATGAGTCAGAGGATGACGATCAGTTCATAAATGATGATGAGATAGAAGATGACACATATATCGATTACTGTGATTCGGACAAGGATCTATACATCGAGGAAGAAATGAATATTGATGAGTAGATCTATATTCTTCATTCAATTTTGTCTTTCAATAATGGTATGCGATATAATTGTATTCATTAGAATATTATTTAATTTCTAATATTATTATTCAATATTATATTTATTTATATCTCAATTCCTACAGATATGGCACCAGGAGACAGATGACGATATTCACGTTCACAGCTCCCTGCAGATGCCTCAGAGGTTGAGGCACCTCCACTGATCTTTATTTCTGCACCAGCTTCACTGTCAGAGGGTCCTGCACCGACAGGTCCCAGTGAGGTGGGTCTCAGTGAGGCAGGTCCTAGTAATGTGGGTTCTAGTGGTATTAACTATTACACTTTATATATAATAAAATTTAATTCTTTTATTTGGATCATACTAATATTTATTTATTATTGTTTCAGGTGAGTCCTCATCGGTGGTGAGACGAGGGCGAGGTTCATCGAAGAACCTCACTCTGGAGCATTAGAGATGCGAGCACTCGAGACAGCATCTCCAGATCGAGATATCGATCGGCTACACCAGACCCATTAAGAGATGGTGTGACCCATGGTAGACTGAGCTGGGCATCATATGCCGCAGTTATGCCCTTATGATGCTCTTCGATTGGCGTCACATTCTACCGGCTCAGAGAGAGATTTTCTACACCCACTTACAGATAAAATAAATTATATTGTGAATATTTAATTTGCATAGTATTCTTCTAATATTTGTTATTGGCAGGGTGTATTTGATATCGTTGATTTTGAGGAGGATCATGTGAGGTGAGCCATCGACATTCAATTATCATTATGTTTCAAGGACTATCACCATCACATGCTTCTGCATTGGTATCGGGTGGTGCAGGATCATGGGGAGGAGGCAGTGCGGCAGCAGCCCTATGACAGCATCACCATAGATGATTGGACTACTATATGCTGGTAGTACGAGGATTCGATATATCAAGTTACACATCTAAACTTTTTTTTATAGTTTAATGACTTAATCATTTATTTTTAAATTAAATTTTTTATCTATTAATTTTACTGATAATTTTATAGAGACGATGTGCCCAGAATGCGGTGAATCAGGCAAGATAGACTGTGCCACATTGTGAGGGTTCGAGATCATTTGCTCGTCACATAGAGCACATGGTAGGTAATTTTTAATTTCTAATTAGCATATAATTCTTTAGTTATTTAAAATTTTTTTAATTAATTCTCAAATTATAGAGAGATGTTGAGAGTGGCAAGCTTCCTGGTAGGATCGATATCTACCAGCGAACCCACCCACGACGATCGGAGGAGTGGACGATAGGGAGCTAGGAGCTTTTTGTAAATTTTTTAATTATTTTTTATTCACAATCTGATTTTTATTATAAAATTAAAATAACTATAATTTTAATTTTCAAGATCGTATGACAGAGATTAGATCCCAGCCTACCCCTGAGGGATCAATCGCACCCATAGATGATGAGATCTGTGATCTAGTGCTTGGTATGAGACCCTGTTATGTTAGGGGTCTAGGGTATGGGATCATTGCTCCTTCATCCTCATGCATATCTAGGGTGGATATTCATTCTACATGCGAGGCTCAGCTGATGGAGGTGTAGAGGCAGGCTGTCGAGGATTGACAGTAAGCTGTCGAGGATCGACAGCAAGCTCCTGAGGATCAACAGCAAGCTCAGGAGTTAGCTGCATGCGTCGACGACTAACAACGCTTCCAAATCCAAATGATGGAGCAGATGGTGCAGATGGAGCAGACAATATAGCTGATGAGGCAGTTATAAGTGATATATTTTCATATTTATTATAGATATTTTTGATAATTTATGATGCTAACATCTTCTTAAAAACCTAATTTCATGAATTTATTAAATTTTCTTGAAAAATAAATAATTTTAAAAAAATATATGAAATTAGATATATTTATAAAAAATAAGATGTTAATTTAATTAAGTAATTTAAGCATCAAAATAAAGAAAATTTTTTGAGAAATTTAATACATATTTTTTTCAAATTTTTAGACAAAAATTGGAGCAAAAATGGAGCCAAAATACCTTAAAAAACCTTAAAAATAGCCTCCGATGCATGGTGGACCGGTCGGTCGGTCTATAGAGCCAGGATGTGGTCCACAAAAAACTTCATGCGGTCCACAGGCATGGTTCTTAGCGAGAGAAAGATCCTGAGCACGATCCAACAGTCGAGATTCAATACGACTTAGATCCAACGGCTGAAGATGCTCCCGACTTTGAATAGGAGATCAGAAGCGCTGATCGATGGCCCAGATCTCATCCGAACCCAGATCGGATGGCTGTTGTTGAATCCAACCCTGATAAGGAGTAAAAGATTGATTTTTGGGCTGATCTGAGCGGTCCAAGCCTGATCTAACGGCCAGAAAAATTTTTAAATATTTTTATACGATTTCTAAGGATTTTAGGACTTCTTTTGTGATTAGAAAAATATGAAAAAATCATATATAAATAGGGGGTCAGAGAATAAGCTTTAGAAAGAGAGAAAATTAGAGAAAAAGCAAGAAAAAAATAGAGAAAAAATTTAAAGAAGCTTTAGGGATCAATTATTGGGAGATTATGGAGCTAGAGAGCTTGATGTGAGGCTAAATCCCTTCAATTCAAGAATATGATGAAGCTTGTAAATGGGTTTTTATTTTTTATTTTTTATATTTAATTTTTATACAATAAAATTATATTTTTATTTCATATCTTTTTATTTTTTTTGAGATATTGATCCATCCTACATGGCCTATATTCTCTATTGACGTGCCGTGATCCCTGGATACGATACGTGCTTTGGAGAGATAGATCATAGTATGTTAGATTGAATCTTAGATCTTGTAATTGAATTTAGATAGTTTATACTATAACAAGATGAGCTGTGATCTACTGATACAGTCCGTATCCCTTAGAGATAAGCTATACTAATACCTTAATCACAAGAATTAATATTGTAACATAAAAAAAAGAAGAAAATAAATCTAATTTGCATGGTGGATTCGAAATTCTTGGGTTATTTCTCTGAATTATTTTTTTTATAATTTAATTTATATTTTTAATTGAATTCTTGCTATTTTATTTCTTTTAATCCTTCTATAATCAATTCTCTTTTATTTCTTCTTAAAAAAAAAAGAGGTAATCGCCCTAGATCCCTGTGGAAACGATCTCTACTCAACCTATCTATATAGTTTGAGTTGATTTTTATTCTTGACCACCTACGATAGTGATCAAATTTTGATGCCATTATCGGAGATCTAGGCATGATTATTTTAAAAAAAAATACTTCTTTTTTAATTGCTTTCTAACTTACCTAGTTCCTTAGTCAAACTTACTTTTTTTCCAAAAAAAAAAAAAAATCTCTACATTGACACCTCATAATCTACTTAAAAAATTAGATACTTAATCACAAAACTTAAAAAGTGAAACAAATCAATTTACTCTTGACTAACTACCAAATCTGATCATCTTTTTTTCTTGCATTACATAATTCCATAAAACATCTTAAGGGCACAAACCTTAAACAAGATAGGGTGGGGATTTCATCACCCTTCCTTGGCCCATAAATCACCATCCTGCATACTGCATGACCTAAATCTTAACTTAAAATCAATTAGACATTGGCCCCTAAGGACTTTCGAGCTCAATAAGACAAGGGATCCTAAGAGTAAGATCAGATTAGGGTTAGTCAGTTGGACTGGTGTCTAGAAAAGTGGTTCAAGGACTACGTCCTAAAGGAAGGTGGTTATTTAATTGGTTCCATTCACTTACCTAGCTAAATCAGTTGGTGTCTAAGAAAAGCAACGAAAGGACCCCCACCGACCTTACACTTACCTGGCCAATTGAGTGGCTAGTCTTTTACCTGGAGTGCTCAAAGACAACCTTGACAAGTTAGGAGCTATCTAGATCTAGGGTTACCCTTAGCTAGGATTGATTGTATAACGTAACTACTAACCTACAAACATTAACCCTAATTAAAATACTCTTCTCTATCGTCTTTAGATTTAGGACTCCTTAGGCCCCTATCTTTAGAATTCTTTTCTCATCTATTTTTTCTTCTTTTTTAAAAAAATATATAAAATAATAAAATAAAAAAATTATAAAAATAATTAAAAATTCTCAAATTTCTTCATGGATAAGGTTATCTAGTCGATTAGTGAGAATAGATCCAAACTTTACATCGAGTCCAGTAGACTTTAAGCCCACCATGGGTGAACCGAAATATGAACCTAGGATCTTGAAAGACCTTTGCTATCTAGTTAGGATAGCCCAACCCTCATGTATTCGACTACCATAAATTGATGCCAATTTTGAAAGTAAACCTCAGATCATAAACATGCTTCCCAAATTCACCGAAATCGAGGATGCATACAATTTTATGAGAGAATTTGAGGAAGTATGCACCACGATGCAGCTTCAACAGTTCGCTGAGAATGCTGTAAAACTTAGGTTGATCAACTTTGCCCTCAAGGATAGTGCCAAAAAATGATTATACAGTCTTCCTAATCAATCCATCGCATCATGGGAGGGTTTTGTTAGTGTTCCTGAAAAAAAATTTTCCACACCATAAGACTGCCAAATTTAGGAATGAAATTAATCAATTTTATCAATTATCAAGTGAGTCTTTTTGGAAGTGCTTTGATTATTTTAAGAACCTTTTGAGTCAATGCCTACACCATGGAATAGAAACTTGGAGGCTGTGTCAAATTATTTATGAAGGATTAGACTCAAACTCAAGAACCATGTTAGAATCAATGTGTCAGGGTCAATTCATGAATAAAGAACCCATAGAAGCCTGGCAATTTCTAGAGGACCTAGCAGAAAAGAGCCTACAATGGGAGATTACTAGAGAACCCGACAGACAAACACCTTCAAGAGGGGGTGTATATCAAGTTCAACCTTCCCTAGCTAAAGAGGCTAAATTCGCATCTTTGATCCATAGGATAGAGGTTCTAGAACTCAAGGAACACACCCAAGTAAACCAAGTTGCAACAACAACTTACAATAGGTGTAATGCCACAGACCACACAATAGAAGGATGTCCTTTCTTGATGGGTCCAGCCGAGAACAAAATAGCACAGGTGAACGCAGCTTATCAAAGACCAATAATCCCTACGCACCAATATACAATCCAGGATGGAGGAACCACCCCAATTTTTTTTGATCACAAGGGTCAAACTCAATTAGACCAACTTTCACTCAACTCAACCCCAGATCCACTCAATCATCAAATATCCCATCAAGTTTCAGCTATGATCAAAGGCTTAACTCACTAGAAAAGAGTCTGAAAATTCTAGCAAAATCATTTGCTAGCACCAACACTACACTGAACAACTTCATGCAGACTACAGGCTAGATTCTAACTTCCAACATCCAGGCTATTACCCATTTAGAGATACAATTAGGTTAATTAGCCACGGCTATAAGTGAAAGAGAAAAAGATAAACTATCGAGTCAATCCGAGGCTAATCCTAGGATCCAGAACAATCAAAGATCATAACAAAAAACCCAGATCAACCAATTAAATGCAATTCATATTTTAAGATTTGAAAAACAAGTAGACAACCATATCGGTATACCTGAAGATCAAGATGAACCATTGTCTAAACCACCTCATGAGCAAGTGATCGATCGGATCGAGTTTGAGGATCCAGATAAGTCTAAAGAGTCAACAGAGATTAACAAACCATCCAAGTCACTGGAAGAATCCACATCAGAGATTAAGTAATTCGAGACATCACTCACCAATTCTATAGCTCCTTTTTCAAATAGACTTAGGACCAACAAATACTCAGTCCATATGGATCAAATCTTAGAGATGTTTAAACAAGTGAAAGTGAATATCCCTCGATTAGATATGATCCAATAAGTTTCCATATATGTCAAATTTCTCAAAGATCTATGCACAAAGAAGAAGACCACCAACGTTCTCAAGAAAGCCTTCTTGGCGGCTACTGTAAGCTCATATCTATCAAGCTACATGCCTGTTAAGTACAAAGATCTAGGGTCTCCTACAATCTCTTGTGTTATTAGGGAAACCATCATTGACAGGGCCTTATTAGACTTAGGGGCTAGTGTGAATATCCTACCTTATTCGGTCTATAAAAAATTGGGGATAAGAGAATTAAAGCCTACAGAAATTACATTATAATTGACAGATTGATCAGTGAGGGTCCTCAAAGGAGTTGTGGAAGATGTGTTAATCAAGGTAAGTAATTTTATTTATCCTATAGATTTTGTGATCCTCGAAACTGAACCAGTGATTAATCCAAAAGGTCATATTCTAGTAATCTTAGGAAGACCATTCTTAGCGACCACCAATGCCCTAATCAATTATCGCAATGGACTCATGAAACTCTCATTTAGAAATATGACCATTGATCTTAATATTTTCAATCTTGAAAAAAAAAAGAGACCAGTTCATTGATGTAAATCTGATTCAGGATAAGATCTATGAGACCATTGACCTAGGAGAAGAAGATTTTGACTGTAATATCTGGTCAGACCAAAAATTTAAAATAGCTTATAAAATATCTCCATCTAGTGATCAGAGAGTTCATCCATAATGGCAACCACCTGTCGAACCACTTGTGAGGATGGATGAACCTATACACAAGCCATCGATTGAGGAAGCACCTAAACTAGAACTCAAAACACTCCCTTAGCATCTCAAATACACATATCTAGGTCCATTAGAAAACTTACCCATAATTATCGCATCAGACCTAGATCAAACCCAAGAGGAAAAATTTTTAGCTATCCTCAAAGAGAATAAGGAAGCCATAGGTTGGACCATGGCTGACATCAAAGGGATCAGTCCTTCAATTGTCCAACATCGAATTTATTTAGAGGAGGAAGCCAAGCCAATTAGAGACCCCCAAAGAAGACTTAACCCAGCTATGAAGGAGGTAGTGATGAAAGAGATTCTCAAGTTACTAGACAATAGAATCATCTACCCTATTTCAGATAGTTCATGGGTTAGCCCAATTCAAGTAGTGCCTAAAAAGTCTGGGGTAACAGTGGTCCAAAATGAAGCAAATGAGTTAGTACCGACTAGAGTCCAAACTGGATGGAAGTTTGTATTAATTATAGAAAATTAAATGCGGCCACAAAAAAGGACTATATTTCCCTACCATTCATTGATCAAATGTAGGAAAGGCTAGCCGGACATGAGTTCTATTATTTTCTTGATGGATATTCTGGCTATAATCAGATTCCTATAGCATCAGAGGACCAAGAGAAGATCACATTTATCTATCCATTTGAAACTTTTGCCTATAGACGTATGCCCTTTGGTTTATGTAATCTCCATCTACTTTTCAAAAGTGCATGGTCAGCATCTTTTCTGATATGATTGAGAGATTTCTAGAAATATTCATAGACGGTTTTTCTATCTTTGGCTCTATCTTCTCTGAGTGCCTACATCACTTAAGATTGATCTTAGAAAGGTGTAAGAAAAAATACTTAGTGCTTAATTGAAAAAAATATCAATTTATGGTCAAACAAGGCATAGTACTTGGCCATGTTATCTTAAAGAAGAAATTGAAGTAGATAAAGCCACAGTAGATTTGATTGCAAATCTGTCACCATCCAAATCAATCAAAGAAATTCGCTCATTTTTAGGACATGCTAGCTTCTATAGAAGGTTCATCAAAAATTTTAGTAAAATAGCTTGACCACTGACCAATCTTCTTGCTAAAAACATCAAATTTAATTTTACTTCTGAGTGCCACGAGTCTTTTGAGCATCTTAAAAAGGCACTGACATCTGCACCCATCATTCATCCATCTGATTGGACTCAACCTTTTGAACTCATATGTGATGCATTTGATCATGCCATCGAAGCTATTTTAGGATAAAGAATTGATAAACTGTCACGAGTTATTTATTATGCTAGTAGAACCCTTAATGATGCGCAGCTTAACTATTCAACTACTGAAAAAGAGTTTTTGGCTATTGTCTTTGCCCTAGAAAAGTTTAGATCTTATTTGGTTGGGTCACATGTCATTGTATACACTAATCACTCAGCCATTAGACATCTCTTGACAAAAAAAGATGCAAAAGTATGTTTGATTCGATGGATTTTACTTCTTCAAGAATTTGATCTAGAAATTAGGGATAAGAAAGGAATAAAAAATGTAGTGGCTGATCACCTGTCCCAATTGACTGATACACCCTCTAATGAACCATCAATAGAAGAGTCTTTTCTTGATGAACAACTCATGTTTGTGACCAAAAAACCATGGTACGCTGATATTGTCAATTACTTGGCCACTGATGGGATTCCTTCTTTTTGGAACACTCAAGACAAACACAAATTCTTTGCCCAAGTAAAGTATTTTATTTGGGATGATCCATATCTGTTTAAACAATGTCCTGATTAAATTATTAGAAGATGTGTCCCAGACCACGAGATCAACAGTATCTTATCTTTTTGTCATGACCAAGCTTGTGGTGGCCACTTTGGAGCTAAGAAAACTGCTGCAAAAGTTCTTCAATATAGATTTTACTGACCCAATTTGTTTAAAGATGTACCTGAGTACTGTAAAAGTTGCACTATATGTCAACAAGTAGGATGGATTACAAAAAGAGATATGATGCCATTAAATCCAATCTTAGTAGTTGAGATTTTTGATGTATGGAGAATCGATTTCATGGGACCACTTCCAAATTCTTTCGAAAATGAATATATCTTAGTGGCTGTCGATTATGTATCTAAATGGATAGAAGCTATGCCGTGTAGATCGAATGATAGCAAAATTGTTATCAAATTTTTAAAAGAAAACATTCAACATTCTCTCTCATTTTGGAATCCCTAGAGCCATTATAAGTGATCAGGGAATACATTTTTATAATCTAACCTTTACAACCCTGATGAAGAAATACAACATCACCTATAAATTGGCCACACCCTATCACCCCCAGACTAGTGGGCAAGTTGAAGTTTCAAATCGTCAAACTAAACAAATCCTAGAGAAGACTGTAAGCACTAATAGAAAAGATTGGTCATTGAAGCTAGTAGATGCTCTTTGGGCATATCGCACTGCCTTCAAAACCAACTTAGGAATGTCTTCTTACAGGCTTGTGTTTGGTAAAGTATGTCACTTGCCAGTAGAGCTTGAATATAGGGCTATGTAGGCCATCAAAAAATTAAACATGGATCTAGATGAGGCTGGACAACATAGGAAGTTACAAATTGATGAACTTGAGGAAATTAGGAATGAGGCATACGACAATGCTAAGATATACAAAGAACGAACTAAGGTATTTCATGATCGAGTAATCCTTAAAAAATTATTTTTATCTGGTCAAAGAGTTCTTTTGTATAACTCTAGGCTACATTTATTTTCTGAAAAACTTAGATCTAGATGGACAGGGCCTTATATTGTAAAAATGATTTTTTCTTATGAAGCTGTAGAAATCAAAAACCCAAGCAATGGTGCTACTTTTAAAGTAAATGGACAATGATTGAAACCATACTTGGAATTGCCTATTAAAATTGAGGAGGAGAACATGGTTCTTCAAGAGCCTATTTATTCTAATTGATTCTGTATCCCAGGTTCAGTTTGGCTGAAGACTTAAAACTTAGCACTTTCTGGGAGGCAACCCAGTTTTTAGTTTTTGCTTTTACTTTCTTTTACATTATATTCAGGTTAATCAAGGCTTGCTTTATACAGATTTGAAGGCAATATTGGCTAAGATGGGGGAAGCACCAATTTAAAAAAAAAACTTCTGGATCTGGTGACATCTCTCCTTTTTCTTTCTCTTTTTATGCACCCTTCATTTTTCTTATTCCATTGAGGATAATATTGATTAAGTTGGAGAAAAAGAATAAAAAAATAAATTAAATAAAATACAAAAATTAAAAGTCTTCAAGTAAGTTAGTATTTAGTATTTAAGCACCTGATTACACTTAAGAATCGAGTTAAACTAAGTATTTTTTTTTTTAAAAAAAATTGATGTACAGACTGGAGAGTTTGTGAGATATCGAGGGATCAAGTATTAAGAAAACTTAATAAGAAGTTAAGTTTAGAACTTAAATAGTTTTTTTTTGAGTATTTCTAAATTTTTCTACCAGCATCAAAGAAAAGTTTACTTTTTATGGACTTATCTAGGATAACTATACGTTTCTTCATATATTTTAAAAAAAAATTTAAGTACTTCATGTTGAGAAACCGAGCCTCTTTTCCTAAGCAAGTATTGAGTTTCACGTCAAAAGGTATGAAGAGCAAAGAAGCTTTGTTGTAAAGCTAGTTTTAACTCGTAACCTGTTTGATTCGAGCAAGTAGGTCCGAAGGGTATTCTATACCTAGTGCCCTAAAGCCATCTATTTTGGAAGTCATTGGCTGAAAACTCGCTACATGGGTCAAACAAAAAGCTTAAGGGATTAAGACACTCAATAGCTGTACAACGTTAAAAAAAAAGAGTTCAATAAATGAAGGATGGAAGTAACAATGTACTTGTCCATAAGAAGGTTAATGATTGAGAGATAAAGGTAGAAATAATTTAAAAAAAGTTCAAAAAAAATTTAGTGTTCTTAATTTAACTCTTATATTGATTAGTATTAATACTCCAATGACATACTTCACTCACACTCTACTGTATATCAGTGGCCTTTTTAAAATTATTTGGTGAAATTTGAGACTTTAAGTTAAATGGTACTTAAATCTAAATTCTTTCTTTACTTGAGAACGAGCAAAATTCAAGTTGAGAAGCATGATAAATGGTATATTTTTATATTTATTATAGATATTTTTGATAATTTATGGTGCTAATTCTTCTTTAAAACCTAATTTCATAAATTTATTAAATTTTCTTGAAAAATAAATAATTTAAAAAAAATATATGAAATTAGATATATTTATGAAAAATAAGATGTTAATTTAATTAAGTAATTTAACCACCAAAATAAAAAAAAACTAAAAAATTTAATACATATTTTTTTTCAATTTTTTAGATGAAAATCAGAGCAAAAATGGAGCCAAAATACCCTAAAAAACCTTAAAAATAGCCTCCAGTGCATGGTGGACCGGCCGGTCGATCCACAGAGCCAGAGCACTATCTACAGAAAACTTCACGTGGTCCACAGGCACAGTTCACAGCAAGAGAAAGATCTTGGGTGCGATCTAACGACTAAAATTCAATCCGACTTAGATCCAACGGCTAAGGATGCTCCCGACTTTGAATAGGAGATCAGAAGCACTGATCGATGGCCTAGATCTCATCCGAACCCAGATCGGATGGCTGTCGTTGAATCCGACCCTGATAAAGAGTAAAAGGCTGAATTTTGGGCTGATCTGAGCGGTCCAAGCCTGATCCAATGGCCTAAAAAATTTCTAAAAGTTTTTATACAATTTCTAAGGGTTTTAGGACTCATTTTGTGATAAAAAAAATATGAAAAAATTATCTATAAATAAGACGTCCAGGAATAAGCTTTAGGAGGAGAGAAAATTAGAGAAAAAACCAGGAAAAAATAGAGAAAAAAATTTAAAGAAGCTTTAGAGATCAATTATTGGGAGATTATGGAGCTAGAGAGCTTGATGTGAGGCTAAATCCCTTCAATCCAGGAATATTATTGCTCCTTGGATTGATTTTGATGATTACAAAGCATTTGAAGGGGTACTAATGATTTTTGCTTGAAAAAGACTTATTGCTCTTCAGGGAGAAAATCGTAATTTTATCAAAACCCTTATTTGAAAGCATCAAATGATAGAACAAAAGATTTGTGATCTATTGGTGAAAATTTTATTGTTTTTGGACTTGTATTTTGAAAGATATGCATGTTTGAAAATCATGAGTCGACCCATAAGTCAACTCATGGCACAATGAGCTGTTTGGCACGCAGATTTTTTGGCTTGGCACAACCTGTGAGTCGACCTATGAGTCGACCCCCAAGGCATGAGTCGATCCATGAGTCGACCCCTGCTGTTTTTAGGCCAAAAATCACAGAACCTTATTTTCTGATGGTTTTCTGGTGTTCTTCCACAGAGGTCGACCCATGAGTCGACCCTCAGGCATGAGTCGACCCATGAGTCGACCCTTGTGACGGGATTGTTCCGCAACGGCTAGTTTTTAACCTATTTTAAGTGCTTTTAATGCTCATTTATTGTGGTCTAACGGCTCTATTTCAGCCCAAAATATTTTTCACTATTTCTTGAAGCTATAAAAGGGACAAAAAGATGAGAACCAAAAAGATGAATCAAGAAGAGAGTTTTTGAAAAAGGGATTTCAAGCAAACTTTTTAGCCCTAAGCAAGAGCTCACTCAAAGCATTCAAGAAGCCTTTAATCCAAGCTCACCAACTCCTCAAGTGCACATTCAAGTCACCAACCACCTTGAGGAAATCAAAAAGAGTCTTCTTCTCTTTGAGTAAAGTGTATTTAAAGTCTCATTCGCTTATTAAAGGAGCTTTCTTTGTACTTACTTGTGCTATTCATTGTTATACTTTGCTTGAGTTATTGTTTTTGTTTTGGAAGGGTTCCAAAACAAGGAAAGGTTGATCCAAACATTGAATCGGAGTGTATTGGGTTGGCTTGTACCCGAAAAATAAGTGGACTAGCTTGGGATAGCTAGAGTCGGAGTTTCTGACGTTTGTATTCGGGTTGAATACAAGATTAGTGGATTGGAATTCCTAAGTAGGAGCTTGGGGAGTGGATGTAGGTGCAAGGTTGGCACCGAACCACTATAAATCTTTTTATTTGTGGTGTGCCTAATTGCTCTTCTTTAACTCTTCATTATTCTCTTGCATTCTTGCTTTTAGCCATTAGCCTTGAATTAATTTTACTCTCCCTATTTATTTAGCTTTTGTCAAACATTTTTCATAAGTCATAAGTTAAGCTTAAAATTTTTAGAAACCCAATTCACCCCCCCTCTTGGGTTGCATAGCTGGGCAACAAGTGGTATCAGAGCCCGGTGCTCTAACCCTACTTTGATCTAATCAATCAAAGAGCCAAAGATCTATGGCAACTCAAGTCGGCACTTCTCTAGCCGAGGGGCAATCCACTAACCGACCTTCACTTTTCAATGGGTCTAATTACACCCATTGGAAAGCTCGGATGAAAATATTCATTCAAGCACTCGATTATGATATGTGGAGTATCATAGTGAACGGTCCTCACACACCCACTAAAATTATAGATGGTGTAGAATCAGCCAAACCTGAGAAAGAATGGGATGAGGTTGATAAGAAAATGGCCCAATTAAATGCTAAAGCTATGAATGTTCTTTATTATGCTCTTGATGCTAACGAATTTAATCGCATTTCTACTTGCTCGTCTGCGAAAGAAATATGGGATAGGTTAGAAGTAACCCATGAAGGAACCAATCAAGTAAAGGAGTCCAAAATCAACATGCTTGTGCATAAATATGAATTGTTTAAAATGGAGCATGATGAGTCCATAACTGAAATATTTACTCACTTTACTGATATTATAAATGGTTTAAAGAGTCTTGGTAAGTTCTATACTAACAGTGAGCTTGTAAGAAAGATTCTCAGATCCTTACCAAGAACTTGGGAAGCCAAAGTGACTGCCATCCAAGAAGCCAAAGACTTAAACATTCTACCCTTGGAAGAGCTTCTTGGATCATTGATGACTCATGAGCTGAGCATGAAGCAACATCAAGAGGAAGAAGTCAAAAAGAAGAGAACAATCGCACTCAAATCCACAGCTCCACCAGATGAAGAAACTGATGACACCGAAAATGAAGAGCAGGATGAAGAGATGTCACTCATTACCCGAAGGTTCAAAAAATTTTTGAGAAAAAAGAAACAAGGGATAAGGAAGAGGCCATTTACAAAAGGAGAACAGAGCAAAGAAAAGGATAAAGACCAATCCCTTATCTGCTATGAGTGCAAGAAACCAAGACACTTCAAGTCCGAATGCCCACAATTGAAGAAGGGTCTCAAGAAGTACAAGAAGAAGGTCATGATGGCCACTTGGAGTGCGAGTGATGACTCAAGCTCCGAAGAGGAAGACTTGACTGAACAAGCCAATCTGTGCCTTATGACACATGAAAATGAGGTAATCTCTGAAACTCCTAGTGACTTTACATTTGAAGAACTGCATGAAGCTTTTTGTGATTTAGTTGATGAACTAAAGAAACTAGGGATAAAGAACAAAGATCTAAAATCGAAAAATCAATCTTTATTGAAACAAAATGAAAGCATTTCAATTGAAAAATCCACCATGCTTCAAGAAAATCAAAGTTTAAAGAATAAAATTGCCAAGCTAAAACCATTAGTTGAAAAATTTATCTTAAGTTCAAATAAACTTAATATGATTCTTGAAAATCAAAAGGTCATGTATGATAAGGCTGGACTTGGCTATAACCCCTTGAAGAAACAAAAGTATCTGAAAAATATCTATGTAAACTCTTTAAGTAACAAGTCTTCTAATATTACTTGCTTCAAATATGCTAGAGTAGGACATAAGTCATACACTTGCTTCACTAACAAATCTGCAAACTCAAATATAAAGAAAATATAGGTTCCAAAAGGAACCATTATAACTAACCAAAAAGGACCCAAGAAAGCTTGGGTACCTAAAACAAAAACTTGACTTTTGCTTGCAGGTGTGTCTAGCATCCCAAGGAGAAAATAAGAAATAGTATCTTGACAGCGGATGCTCGAGACACATGACTGGTGATGAATCCCAATTCATCACTCTTGATGCTAAGAATGGAGGGATGGTCACCTTTGGAGACAATGGCAAAGAAAAGATCATCGGTATAGGTAACATTGGTATCACTCCCTCCAAATATATTGAAAATATTTTATTAATAGATGGTTTAAAGCATAATTTACTAAGCATTAGTTAATTTTGTGATAAAGGATATAAAGTTGTTTTTGAATCTTCTGTTTGCATTGTAACTAGTTCTATTAATGATGGCATTAAATTTATTGGACATAGACATGGTAATGTTTATATGGTAGATTTAAATGATCTATCCAAAATAAACATGCAATGCCTAGTATCCTTGAATGCCAAAATTAATGAGACTAGTTGGCTTTGGCATCGTAGGCTTGCACATATTAGCATGCATTCACTTTCAAAATTAATTAAGAAAGAATTGGTTCTTGGTTTACCAAAATTGAATTTTAAAAAGGATAGAATTTGTGATGCATGCCAACTAGGTAAACAAACAAGAGTTTCATTTAAATCCAAAAATATTGTTTCAACCTCTAGACCTTTAGAGCTTTTGCATATGGACTTATTTGGACCTACTAGAACTACTAGTCTGGGAGGAAAATGATATGGTTTTATAATTATAGATGATTACTCTCGTTTTACTTGGGTTTTCTTTTTGGCATACAAAGATGAAACTTTTCAAGTTTTCACTAAATTTTATCGAAAAATCACTAATGAGAAAAGATTTTCAATTCAAAATATTCGAAGTGATCATGGAACTGAATTTGAAAATCAAGACTTTGAAAAATTTTGTGATGAAAAAAGAATAGGCCATAATTTTTTTGCACCTAGGACACCCCAACAAAATGGGGTAGTAGAAAGGAAAAATAGAACCCTAGAAGAAATGGCCCGTACCATGCTATGTGAAAGCAACCTTCCAAGATACTTTTGGGTGGAAGCCATTAACACAGCATGTTACATTTTAAATCGTGCTTTGATTAGACAAATTTTAAAGAAAACCCCCTATGAGCTTTGGAAAGAAAGAAAACCTAATATTGCTTATTTTCATATTTTTGGTTGCCGATGTTTTGTATTAAATAATGGTAAAGAAAGACTTGAAAAATTTGATGCAAAATCAGATGAAGTAATTTTTTTTGATTACTCCTCCACTAGTAAAGCTTTTAGAGTTTTTAACAAAAGAACCTTAGTAGTAGAGGAGTCGATACATGTTGTCTTTGATGAATCTAACGATCTTCCTTCAAGGAAGAATGAAGGTGTTGATGATGCAGATCCTCTTATAGAAGGAATGAAGAAGATCACTCTGAAAGATTCAACAATTCAAGATGATGAGAAATATGAAGACAAACAGGATGAGGGAGGTGAAGAACATCAAGAACAACCTCAAGGTACAAATGACCTACCCAAAGAATGGAGGTATGTTCACAATCACCCTAAGGAGCTAATTATTGGTGATCCTATGCATGGGGTAAAAACTCGTTCTTCACTTAAAGATGTATTTAATCATTATACTTTTGTCTCTCATCTTGAATAAAAAACTATTGAAGAAGCTGAAAATGATTATAATTGGATTAATGCAATGCAAGAGGAACTTAATCAATTTGAAAGAAATAATGTATGGACTTTAGTATCAAGACCTAAAAATTATTCAATAATTGGCACAAAATGGGTCTTTAGGAACAAATTAGATGAACATGGAAATGTAATAAGAAATAAAGCAAGATTGGTTGCTAAAGGCTATAATCAAGAAGAAAGAATTGATTTTGATGAGACCTTTGCATCTGTTGCTAGATTAGAGGCCATCAGACTTCTACTTGCATATGCTTGCTTTATAAAATTTAAATTATTTCAAATGGATGTCAAAAGTATATTTTTGAATGGATATATTGCTGAAGAAGTCTGTGTAGAACAACCCCCAGGTTTTGAAAATCATGTTTTTCCTAATCATATTTTTAAATTAAATAAAGTTCTATATGGTTTGAAACAAGCACTTAGGGCTTGGTATGATAGGCTAAGCAAATTTTTACTAAATAATGATTTTTCAAGAGGTAATGTAGACACAACCCTTTTCATTAAAAAAAATCAAAATGATATGTTAATTATACAAATATATGTTGATGACATTATTTTTGGGTCTACTAATGAATCTCTTTGTCAAGACTTTGCTAAGCTCATGCAGGGGGAGTTCGAGATGAGCATGATGGGAGAACTTACATTCTTCCTCGGACTCCAAATCAAATAAACAAAGGAAGGAATCTCCATCACCCAAAGCAAGTACACCAAGGAATTACTCAAAAGATTTGGAATGGAGAACTCCAAAGCAATTGGCACACCCATGAGCCCTTCATGTAAGCTTGACAAGGATGAAGAAGGTAAATGTGTAGACTTAAAATATTATAGAGGTATGATTGGCTCTCTATTATATTTGACTATAAGTAGGCCTGATATCATGTTTAGTATTTGTCTGTGTGCTAGATTTCAATCTAATCCTAAAGAATCTCACTTGAATACTGTTAAAAGAATCCTTAGATATTTAAATGGTACTCAAACACTAGGATTATGGTACTCTAAGGACTCATTAATTGATTTAATAGGATATTCAGATGCTGACTTTGCTGGATGTAGATTAGATAGAAAAAGCACTAGTAGAACTTGCCAATTTCTCGGAGTTAACCTAATCTCCTAGTTTAGCAAGAAACAAAATTCGGTAGCACTATCTACGGCCGAGGCCGAATACATTGCAGTCGGAAGTTGTTGTGCTCAAATCTTGTGGATTAAGCAACAACTCAAAGATTTTGGTATCAAACTTAATGAAACACCCATAAGATGTGATAACACTAGTACCATAAATCTTACTAAAAATCCAATTCAACATTCTAGGTCTAAACATATTGAAATCAGACATCATTTTATAAGAGAACATGTTCAAAACAAAGATATAATTCTTGACTATATTTGCACTAAAAATCAATTAGCCGATATCTTTACAAAGGCCCTAAGTGAAGATAGATTTTGTGAAATTAGGAGAGATCTAAGAATTCTTGATCCATTTACTTAAATATCTCTTTAATTCCAAGGAATCAATGTCAAAATTTTTTTGAGCTCAATTTTCATCATCTCTCTTGGACCTAAAAGCTCAAGATTATCATTCTCACAACTTTTCATAGAGCAAAAATTCTTCTCCCAGAATTTTGAATTTTTTTAGAATTTATTCATATTTTTCTTGAAATTTTGTGAATCATGAGTCGACCCCCTAGGGTCGACCCAATGGCATACTTGTAATTTTCGGCCAAAACCCCACGGATTCCTCTCTTTTTGGTTAAAACCCTGTTCATGAGCCGACCCTCTCCATCTTCGTCTTCCTCCCTCCAAAACCCATAGTCCTCTTCTTCTTTCTCTCCAAATCCAAGGTCTAAGCCCAAGATCTTTTTCCCATCACCTCTCCACCTCAAATCGCCCCTTGAGAAAGGAGCTATTCCCATTTTTCTCCCTTGATTGGAGCGGTTGGAGCGTGCCCTAGCTTCCACCATTCTCCTCCAAATCGAGGTTTCTCTCCTCCAAAAATCTTTTTTCATCCCCTAATAACCCTCTATCTCCTCACACATTTGATCTTCCAAGTCTCCTTGCTTGTTCTAGTGGTGAGTATGGCTCCAAAAATAAAGCTCCCTCAAAGAAGGAAATCGATCCGTGAGTTGGAAGAGAGCGTGCGCAGGAAAAGACAAGCTTCTCAGACCTCTTCTGCTTCCATTCCTGCTTCGGCATCTACTCCAGGTTCCTCTCAGTCTCCTCTTAGCCCTAGTAAAATTCCTCTCTCTGTCAGAAAGGTAGAAATCGGGAAAAATATTGACTTCAGATTTTTTGAAAAAGAGGGGTTCTCCATTGGTTCAAAGATCAAAAACCAAGGTTGGGGATTGTTCACTTAAAGAAGTTACATATGTGGATTTAGTTAGAGAGTTTTATCTGAATCTGTGCTATGGCAATGGAACAGTAACATCCACTGTAAAGGGTATTGATATCTGTTTAGATCCTGTTATTTTGGGAGAGATTCTTCATTTGCCCTATGAGGGATATTCAAACATGGAACTCTCAGTGAAAGAAGAAGGGATTAATGTGATTTTAGGAGGAACCTACTCGGGAAGCCTGAATAAACTTGAAGCCAAGATCCTGTCCATTGAAATGAGGATTTTACATCAATTGGTAACAAAGCTTTTCTTCCCAAGAAGTGGTAGACATGACCTCCTTTCAGGCCGAGACATCTGTATTATGTTTCATGTGATTACCCAAACCCCCCTAAACCTTCCTGCATTAATGATAGAAGCCATGAGGGAAACACTGAATAGATCCAAGGCACATCTGCCTTTCGGTATGGCCCTCACCCTGGTATTCAGGAGGTTTGGAGTTAGTTTTGAGGGGGAGGCATCTGCTAGGCTCTCTCACTCTGACACCATCAACCAACACACTTTGCACCGCATGGGATTCACTAGGACTGATGGTGGTTGGATTAAGGGTGCAGAAGAGAGAGTTGAGGACAGAGCTGAGGAAGAAGGTCCTTCATCACCTCTCCATGATATTAGGGCAGCATCTCCAGACATCCAGTTTATTTCAGATCCAGAGGCTGGCCCTTCAGAGTCCACTAGGAGGCACACCCCAGTCCAGCAGCCGGATAGCAGAGCATTTCCCTTAGAGATCAGATTGGCTGATGACCTGATTGAGCTGATTTCTCAGCGTGTGGCTTCCTTGCTTTCTCGACAGTGGAGCACTTCAGCTTTTGCACCGGGATCCACATCATTAGATGCATCTGATCAGACTTTGATCCCCCACGTCTCCACTGTATTTCAGATGATCTCAGATCAGTCAGTTTGGATTCAGCAGCTCGAGGGTTACATTTTGAGACTGACTGGGAGGGTACTTGACTTGCAGGGGCAAGTGTTAGCTCTGGCCCATCCACAGCCACAGGAGTGCACTACTAAGGTCTCAGACCTATCTATGGAGGCAGCCAGACTTAGAGGAGTATTGGAGAGTGGATTTGATTTCCTGAGGAGAGAGATCAGAGGCTCTAGTGAGCATGCATCCACATAGTTCACTGCACTGCTTCAGTCTGTTTCGAGATCTCTGAACCTTCTTGACACCATCAGGCTCTCTCTTGTAGTTCAGTCTATTGTTTCTCAGCCTTCAGGATCATCTCGCCCACCTATTCGTGCCAGCACCTCCACTCGTGGCAGAGGCAAACGGGGTAGAGGACGAGTTCTTAGTCATGATCCTTCATCTCCCCACCCCATCTCCGATACATCTGATTCTGATCCATCCAGTCATGAGCTCTACTAGATCCTTATAGTTAGTCCTGTCTTTTGTCTCTTTCTAGGATCTATCTTTTGGGACATGTAATGATGTTGACTGATTAACTTTTATATTTTGGTGTTTGTATTGGAACCACTATGTGGTATCAGTCACTTTTTGATCATATATCTACTCTTCGACTTTTAATTTATGACCTTCAAATTTAGTTGCTTTCAATTATGTGCATGCTTAAGATATTATGAATTGTAATATATGCTATCCATGATATCCAATGGTATATCTTTTATGTTTGTTGTATTCAGGGGGAGTAAACAAAAGTAATATTAGTAAAATTATTTCCATCAAAAGAAAGAAAAAGAGAAAATGTATTCAAAGAAAAAGAGGGAGTAAACAATCTTTTGTTGATGATGTCAAAAAGGGGGAGAAATGCTATACCAAAATGAAAGAATCAAAAGCAAATTGATGAAAGAATCAAAAGCAGATTAATAAAAGAATTAAAAACAAAATGAGTAAATTGTTAAGCAAAAGCAAATGAGCAAACTTTAAAATTAATTTCTAGACATGCTCTGGTACCAAAATTAAATAATCAAATGAGAATGAGCAAATTTTCAAGATGCTAAGCAATTTGAAAAACAAGCAAATGAGCAAATGAGATATTTTCAAATGAGCAATTTTCAAAATCCTTAGGTAAATTTTGCTTTGCTCTGATAACAAAAATAAATTTTCTGCTCTGATACCAAAATCACATAATCAAATGAGTAAATTTTCAAATTATTAAGCAATAGGCAAATTGTTATGGGTACATGTATCACATGCCAAAAGAATCAATCTTCTTTTCAAGCAAATGCATTTATAAGTAATTTTCAAGTTGGTTGTAAATTTCCTATTTATCTTCAAACTACCTATAATGCATTTTATTCCTTTGAAATTCATGCTTATTGATTCATATATATGCTTTTGTTCAAGTATTTTGTCATCATCAAAAAGGGAGAGATTGTTGCTCCTTGGATTGATTTTGATGATTACAAAGCATTTGAAGGGGTACTAATGATTTTCGCTTGAAAAAGACTTATTGCTCTTCAGGGGCAAAATCATAATTTTATCAAAACCCTGATTTGAAAGCATCAAATGATAGAACAAAAGATTTGTGATCCATTGGTAAAAATTTTATTGTTTTTGGACTTGTATTTTGAAAGATATGCATGTTTGAAAATCATGAGTCGACCCATGAGTCAACTCATGGCACAATGAGCTGTTTGGCACGCAGATTTTTTGGCTTGGCACAACCTGTGAGTCGACCCATGAGTCGACCCCTGCTGTTTTTAGGTCAAAAATCATAGAACCTTATTTTCTGGTGGTTTTCTGGTGTTCTTCCACAGAGGTCGACCCATGAGTCGACCCCCAGGCATGAGTCGACCCATGAGTCGACCCCTGTGACGGGATTGTTCTGCAACGGCTAGTTTTTAATCTGTTTTAAGTGCTTTTAATGCTCATTTATTGTGGTCTAACGGCTCTATTTCAGCCCAAAATATTTTTTACTATTTCTTGAAGCTATAAAAGGGATAAAAAGGTGAGAACCAAAAAGAAGAATCAAGAAGAGAGTTTTTGAAAAAGGGATTTCAAGCAAACTTTTCAGCCCTAAGCAAGAGCTCACTCAAAGCATTCAAGAAGCCTTTAATCCAAGCTCACCAACTCCTCAAGTACACATTCAAGTCACCAACCACCTTGAGAAAATCAAAAAGAGTCTTCTTCTCTTTGAGTAAAGTGTATTTAAAGTCTCATTCGCTCATTAAAGGAGCTTTCTTTGTACTTACTTGTGCTATTCATTGTTATACTTTGCTTGAGTTATTGTTTTTGTTTTGAAAGGGTTCCAAAACAAGGAAAGGTTGATCCGAACCTTGAATCAGAGTGTATTGGGTTGGCTTGTACCCGAAAAATAAGTGGACTAGCTTGGGATAGCTAGAGTCAGAGTTTCTGACGTTTGTATTCGGGTTGAATACAAGATTAGTGGATTAGAATTCCCAAGTAGGAGCTTGGAGAGTGGATGTAGGTGCAAGATTGGCACCGAACCACTATAAATCCTTTTGTTTGTGGTGTGCCTAATTGCTCTTCTTTAACTCTTCATTATTCTCTTGCATTCTTGCTTTTAGCCATTAGCCTTGAATTAATTTTACTCTCCCTATTTATTTAGCTTTTGTCAAATATTTTTCATAAGTCATAAGTTAAGCTTAAAATTTTTAGAAACCCAATTCACCCCCCCCCCTCTTGGGTTGCATAGCTGGTCAACAAATATGATAAAGCCTGCAAATGGATTTTTATTTTTTATTTTTATATTTAATTTTTATGCAATAAAATTAAGCTTTTATTTTATATCTTTTTATTTTTTTTGAGGTATTGATCCATCCTACATGGCCTATACCCTCTATTAATGTGCCGTGATCCCTGGATATGGTACGTGCTTTAGAGAGATAAATCGTAGTATATTAGATTGAATCTTAGATCTTGTAATTGAATTTAGATAGTTTATACTCTAACAAGATGAGCTGTGATCTACTGATATAGTCCGTATTCCTTAGAGATAAGCTATATTAATACCTTAATCACAAGAATTAATATTACAACATAAAAAAAAGAAGAAAATAAATCTAATTTACATGGTGGATTCAAAATTTTTGGATTATTTCTCTTAATTATTTTTTTTATAATTTAATTTATATTTTTAATTAAATTTTTACTATTTTATTTCTTTTAATCCTTCTACAATCAATTCTCTTTTATTTTTTTAAAAAAATAGAGGTAATCACCCTAGATCCCCATGAAAATGATCCATACTCACCCTATCTATATAGTTTGAGTTGGTTTTTATTCTTGACCACCTATGATAGTGATCAACAGTAGTAGGCCGATCCAAGCTCCATCATCAGTCTGAGCTCCATTGAGCGCTCTCCGTCCCCAGCTCATTCTCCAGATGTCGATATTTGATGGCTTACTGATATATTTTTTTTATTCAAATATCTTATAATTTTAATTTAATATAATAAAATAATAAAATTTATTTATCAATTTATTATGTAAATTTTTTATTTTTATTTTTTTAATTTATAAAAAATATTATACATATAAATTTAAAATATATATTCATAATTTTTTTAAAAAAAATATGACTAAATTATTAGTGATAAAATTATTTTTGATAAAATATTCATTGCTAAAAATATTTTACTAACATAATTTAATTTATCAATAAATATATAATTAACAGTGATGAAAAAATATTCATCGTAAATAATTTTATTTATGATGAATTTTTTTTATCGTTAATATTATTTAGTTTTTTAAAATAATTTTTTTATTAAATTAATAGTGATAAATTATTTTCGTTGCAAAAATAATTTTTTGCTAAATTTTTATCACTAAAAATTTAGCAAATAATAGCGACAAAAATTTTTCATCGTAAATACCCTTTTTTAGATTAATTTTTTTTGTCAATTTTTTTAACGATGAAAAATATTTGTCACAAACATCTTTTATTAACAATGAAACTTTTTTTTCATCATAAAATATTATCAACGATGGGATTATTTACGATGAAATATTAGTGATGAAAATTTTATCGCTAATATTATTAGTGATAAAAATTAGTTATTAGTGATGAAAATTTTTTATCGTTAATAACCTATTTTGTTGTAGTGATGGATGGAGAGCTTAGTCAGGACTTGATCCTGCAATCACTTTCTGATTTCTTCTATCAATTTATCATAAATTACCATATAAATAAACTAAATACTATCTTACCAGAGCTATTCAATATGTTGAAAATAGTTGAGAGCCATTTCAAGTCAGAAAAGGCTCCTCTTCTTCTAATTGATAAGAAGAAGATAAAGGTAGAAAAAAGGGTTCTAAAAGAAAACAAAACCCTAAAGGTAGCATCCAGAAGAGGAAGAAAGTAAAAAAGGACTTTGCAAATGGTGCCTGTTATCACTGTGGTAAGCAGGGGCACTGGAAGAAGAATTTGCAAAAGCTACCTTGCAAGTTTGAAGCACGATGCAAATGAAGCATCGAAAGGTTTGTACATGATGCAAACTAGTTTATCATTGAGTACTTCAACTTCTAATTCATGGGTATTGGATACTACATGTGGGTCTCATATATGTAAATCACTGCAAGGACTACATAAAATTAGAAGTTCAAATAAAGGTGATTTCGAGCTTTATGGTGCGAATGGTCAACCCATTTAGGTAGAAGCTGTTGGCACCTGTATATTGTCATTGCCATCCGGCAAGATATTAGAGTTAGAAGACTGTTATTATATGCTCAATGCTATTAAAAATATTATTTCTATACCCTAATTATTGGAACATGGTTATGAAATAAAGGCCAAGAGCAATTTTGCTTTATTTTCTATTCTAATAAATTTTTGGGTAATGCATATATGGATAATGGTCTTTTTACTCTTTTGCTCAATGATAATATTTTCTTTACTGATAATAATAGGAAAAGAAAGAGAGATGATGAGAATAACATATTTCTCTGACATTGTCGACTCAATCATATTAGTGAGTCAAGGTTACACAAATTATACAAAGAAGAATTTTTTGATTCTAATGATTTTGAATCATTTTGAAACTTGTGAATCCTGTATCATGAGTAAGATGACCAAGTCTCCATTCACAGGATATCGAGAAAGGGCAAATGAATTGTTAGGTCTTATACCTTCAGATGTTTATGGATCTATGACAACTTAAGTCAGAGATGGATATTCCTATTTTATAACTTTTATAGATGACTTATCAAGATATGGATATGTATACTCATGAAACATAAATTTGAGACCTTTGATAAGTTTAAGAAATATTAAAAGATGGTCAAAAATCAAACTGAAAAAAGTATTAAAGTTTTTCGATCTGATCGAGGTGGGGAGTACTTGTCTAGTGAATTTTTTGATTATCTTAAAGGATATGAAATTCTCTCTGAATGGATACTTCCTTATATGCCACAGTTAAATAGTATAGCAGAAAGGAAGAATCGCACTCTATTAGATATGGTGTGGTCTATAATGTGCTCCATGGATCTTTCCGTATCTTTCTGGGGATATGTCCTAGAAACAGCTGCTTACATCTTGAATAGGGTACCATCTAAGTCAGTAACTAGCACTCCATATAAGTTATGGAAAGGAAAAAGATAAATCATAAATATTTTAAGATGTGGGGATGTTCTACTTATGTCAAAAATATTTTTGAATAAGTTAAGTGCTAGGACTGACAAATATAGATTTATAGGTTATCCTCAAGAAGGTATTGGATACCTCTTTTATCATCCTAGTGAACAAAAGATTTTTGTCAGTAGGCATGCTATTTTCTTGAAAAAAGAATTTATCCAAGAAAAGAGATGTGGGAGGATAATTGAACTAAGAGAAGTTCAAAACCTACAATCTACCTCATCTTATCCTTAATATGAAATTCCAAAACCAATTGAAATTATTGATCAGGAGCATTCACAACACATACCTCCTCTTTGAAGGTCAGAAAGAGTACAGAATGTACCTCTAAGATATTGTTTTATCATTAAGAATGACAATGAAGCCCATATCTTTCAAGATGATAATCCTATGACCTATACAGAAGTTATCTAGAGTTGAGACTCTGATAAATGGCATGAAGCTATGAAATCTAAGATGGACTTATGTACTCCAATCAAGTATGGACTTTGATTGATCCACCTGAGGGTATAACCCAATAGGATGTAAATGGGTCTTTAAGAAAAAGATAGAGCAGATGGCCAAGTAGAGATCTACAAGGCTAGGCTGATGGTAAAAAATTTTAAGCAAAGACAAGAAATTGATTATGATGAAACTTTTTCGCCAGTAGCAATGCTCAAGTTTATTTGGATTATGCTTGCTATAGCTGCATATTATGATTTGAAATCTGGCAAATGAATGTAAAAACTACTTTTCTCAATGAAAATCTTGAGGAAGAAGTTTATATATCACAGCCAGAGGGGTTTGTTTCAAGTGGGAGACCAAATCAAGTATGTAAGCTAATGAGATCCATTTATGGATTGAAGCAAGCATTAAGGAGTTGGAACATCTATTTTGATGAAACTATAAAGGAGTTCGGTTTTATTAAAAATGTTGATGAGCCATGTGTGTATAAGAAGATAAGTGGCAGTGTCATAGTTTTCTTAGTATTGTATGTTGATGATATACTTATCATTGATAATGATATCCCAATGTTACAATCAATCAAAGTTTGGCTATCTAAAAAATTTTTCATAAAATATTTCGGAGAATCATCCTATATACTAGGTATAAAGATCTATAGAGATAGATCTAAGAGGATGCTTGGCTTATCCCAATCTAGGTACATTGACTTAGTGTTGAAAAAATTCAACATGGAGGTAAGTAAAAGAGGTTACTTATGAGTCAAGGTATACATCTCTCTAAGAAGATGTTTTCTTAGACACCTGAAGAGAGATAAAAGATAAGTAAAATTTTTTATGCTTCGATTGTAGGATCAATCATGTATGCCATGTTATGTACTAGGCCTGATATTGCTTGTGCCGTAGGTATAGTAAGCAAGTTTCAGGCAGATCCAGGGGAAGATCATTAGAAAACTGTGAAAAATATTCTTAAGTATCTTAGAAGAACTAAAGATATTTTTCTAGTTTATGAAGGATCAGAGTTGAAACTAGAAGACTTTACTGACTCTAGTTTTCAATCAGATCTAGATGATTATAAATCCATATCAGGATATGTATTTACTCTAAATGGTGGTGTAGTGAGTTAGAAAAGTATCAAACAGTAAACTATAGCTGACTCAGTCACTGAAATAGAATACATTGCTGTTAGTAAAGCAGCTAAAAAAGCAATCTGGATGAAAAAATTCATCACTGAATTGGGCATAGTTCTCGAGATTCAACATCCAGTGCAACTATTTTGTGATACCACTAGAGCTATTGCACAAGCTAAGGAATCGAGGTCTCACCAAAAGTTCAAACACATCCTAAGATGCTTCCACCTCATTCGTGAGATTGTTGAAAGACAAGACATAGTCATCGAACAAGTAGATACGAATAACAAAATAGTAGACCCATTCACTAAAGCACTTTCTTAACAGTAACTTGATCACCACCTTAATTGTATAGGTGTTAAATACCAGAATGATTGGCTTTTGTGCAAGTGGAAGATTGAAAGAATTGTGCCCTGCAAGCCAATCGCATTTGATATGTGATAGGATCTTTTCTATAATTACTCCCAACTCATATATGATATTTATTATTAATCAATAATAAAGAGGTATTTTTATGATTCATCATTTACTGTGTCTTAATAATTTTTAAGATTATGATGAAACCCATAGATTGGGGCAATGATTTTATAGATATGAAGGGTTCATATCAGTGAGACCTAAAATCCTAATCTAAAATAATCTTAATCATTGGATCATTGAGTCAAGAGATCAATGAATTCGAAAAGACTAGCATATCCTATGTATACTTGATGGAGAGGGTGGATGATCTCATAACTACTTGTGTAGGGATATTATACAAGGATATAAGTGAAGGAACCAGATCTAGGGTTTCAGGGTTAGATCTTGAAATTTTTTCAAGATCAAGCAGCGGAAGACTAAAATAAATCAAAATTTATCTTATAAAATCAGAGAATCTCTAGATCTAATATCTTATTATATGATTATTACATGATATTAAATCAAAAATTAAAATATAAAGAGCAAGAACTTCATGTTGATCATATCAACATATTTCTATACAACATCTAATGTATGTAAAATATAATAGATCAGATCTATTACCTTGCAAGTTAGATATTCTAACTTTACTGATCTAGACTTGAGAATGATGTTGCAAGCCACACACATGTCCGATCTCTAGGAGTCGTCCACACGAGCCCACGAATCACGATCAGAAGTCCTGGTCCAGAAAATCAACACAGTATGCTAGTATTGTGCTGATCCTTCTTCGATGGTCGATCAGATGCTTCCTTCTTCTTAATTTGGACTCTTCCAAAGATGAGAAGTAGGAGAAAGAATTTTTGATATGAGATACTCTCTGAAAACTCACAGATGGAGAAAAAGAAGAAGTGAACTCAGCAACCCTAGAAGAAGACCCTCTTCTTCTTCTTTTTGCTCTAACCCAGATACTTGGTTTTGTGTCTATTATATCTCCATGCCCCAACACCCTTTCTCTCTAATTTTCACACACCTCAAAGGTCTCTTAATGCTCTATAATTCATGAAAAGTTTAAGAAGAAATTCATCTTAAATAAAGAGATATGAAGAATCCTTATCTAGGTCAAATACCTAGTCAAGGAAAATCCAAACAGGGCAAGACAAGGGGTGCCCAACTCTTGGATGCCCCCTCCTTTTTTTGCCATGGACCACCAGCAAAGGGTGTATAATATGTGTCATAAAAGTCATAAAAATCTCAAAAAAAATCTAGATAAAATCAGTGCCATAAGGAAAGAGTTTTGGTTTCCTAAAATTCTATCTCATAGAATTTGAAATCCAAACTAATTTCTACTTTGACTTGGTCCACAACCACATTCCATATAAGAGAGAAAGAGTGAAAAGCTTTGGACGTATGTGAAGGCCTGAAAGAGAAGGTTTTGTCGCACAAAATAAGAGAGAGTGGGCGTGGGGGGCTAAGGTGGTGCAAAGTGGAATCCTAGTCTTACTAAGGTTCAATCTGACTTGTTCAAATTTGGTTTCTCAAACCAAAACCAAATCAACTCAATTAAAATAGGTCTTAACCTAATTAAGAATCTAATTTAATCAAATTAAATTAGATTTAAATCTAACTTAATTTTTTAATCGAATTAGAAATTAGGTTGATCCAAGTCCTAATTGAACTAGAACTAGTTTTTCCTTACACTTGACTTATCCAATAAACCAATTGGACTTGATCCAATCAAGCCCAAACTAAATCTAATTAAATCATATTCAATTAGACTTAATCTCAGCCCATTGGCTTAATTAAATTAAGCCAATTAGCAATCAAATTGCTAATCAATCTTCCTACAACATTTGCACTAGGTTAAATGTCAATCGTATTGATCGTTTAACCCTAGAACGATTCTTAATCGTTGATCAACCATCCGATCGGATTATGAACTCTAATGTGTATGACCTCATAGGTCCGAACCTAAGTCAGTAGCATAGAAATAAATTTTTGTACTATCACGCCCCGACCCAAAATTGTGAATTGAGGGTCATGGCAACCGTCGCATACTTATAGAAAACTCTTCCCATAAGCATGCAAGGCATCTTATCATGCTATGCTAAAACAATAGTAAAATAATTAGTCAATAATTTAAATTCAAAATATAATGATCTAAATTTTTTTTTTAATATCTCAGTAAATTCAACAATGATTCATAGGTCTTACATCAAATTCAATAAGACTTTCAACCTAAAATAAAAGTATGGAGATTCTACTTCTGATCACACTCTTTTATTCATATCTTGTATCATCTTAATTCCTTAACATCTGTAAAAATAGTAAAATAAGAGATAATGGGCTAGACAGCCCAGTAAACAATGATCACTTTCAATAGATTTTATCAGACATTAAAGTAAATAATTATTTATAGAAAATAAGCATATATAGTTCATCAATTTGAAATCAATTTCGATTATGCAATATAGTTCATACCAAATTTATTTTTTTTTTAAAATTCAAATTTCATTCGAGATTTTAATTTCTTTTATTCTTAAATTCTTTTCATCAACTATAAGCTATGACTATATTTTTTCTGTGGTAGGGTCATAACATCGCGTATCTTCTTGCGGTGAGCTGTGAATTATCTAGCAGTAAAGTCCTTTAGAATCGCTGGTCTCTTTGGTGGTTTGTCGCTGGTCCCTCTAGCGACATATCGTGGGTCTCACTGGTGACATAAACCCTCAGGATAAATCAATTACCAACATATATTCCCTCATTGGCAGGGTCCTTTACATAGTCAGGTTGTCAATTCATATTGTTCTTATATCAGAATTCTTCATAAATCATGTTTCATATTCTAATTTTAATAAAAAAATATATAATCATGTAGTATCGAAATCAATCAATATAATGCATCATAAAATCAATATGTTCAATCATACTTCATCATAATATTTCGAATAAGATATTTTTTATAATAAAATATCATTCATCCAATTCATGTATCATTTCATAATTTATGTCAGAAAATACATTATAATTTATCGATAAATCTAAAAAAAATGAAACATTGCTCATCTCGAATGTATTCCAATAAATCCAATAATTCTACAAATTTTTTTCTAAAATTCTTCAGTTCATAAATCATATCACAATATCTGATTATC
The DNA here is from genome assembly GCF_000442705.2 of Elaeis guineensis. Classification (NCBI taxonomy): domain Eukaryota; kingdom Viridiplantae; phylum Streptophyta; class Magnoliopsida; order Arecales; family Arecaceae; genus Elaeis; species Elaeis guineensis. The sequence goes on along the minus strand of NC_026002.2, from coordinate 60,129,703 downwards.
AGGTGTTAATGATATCTATATGAGATCAAATTCAATAATCAGAAAGAATACAAATATCATATTTCAACGATTTAGGTTATGTCCGATTATCTAATTTTATCTAATCAAAATCTATTAGGACATAGACAATCCAAAGTTTGACTATCAAATCAAATCGGATTCGAAGTGATAGGATCGAGGTTTCTTCATTGGTTTCATAAAATCAAGTAGAGAGAGAAAATTAGAGGAGAGAGAATTTATGAGGTACAATTCAAATTGATCAGATGATACAATCCGATATTACGATTGATCCAATATCTCGATTAGTGAAATCAACATGATCAAATCAAGTCATGGCTAGATCGAAATCATGGATGATCAAATCTAAGGATTCATGATCTCATCAAGGTGCTGGCATACTACCTGACAACCATGGATCAGGATGCTTTCTCTAGAATCATTCAAATTCATCAAAATAAATTTTTTTTCTTGATAAATTCTAAAAAAATAAACTTCTAGAGAGATATAATTCTAGAGAGAGAAATTCATGAAGATGAATATGTACTAATTAGATGATACGGTTCAATAAATTCGATTGATTTGATCAAGATAAATTAATCAATTTATGCTAAAATTACCACATAGATAATTCAATAGAATCATGGGTGATAAAATCTAAAGATATTTGATCTGATCAAGATGGGTGCCAGTACGCTGCCCGACAATCATAGATCAAGATTCTTCATCAGATCAGAAATATTAAAAGAAATTCTTCATTAATAAATCGATCAAGAGAGAGTAGCAGTTTTAGAGAAAAAAATTCTAGAGAGAAAAAATTCTAGAGAGAAATTCATCTTGAACTCTTCAGATGATAGGATTCAATAAATTCGATCGATCGGATCAAATCATACTAAAATTATCATATGGATAATTCAATAAAATCATAAAAATAAAATCTAAAAAAATATCTGATCCGATCAAAGTGGATGTCGGTGTACCGTCCGATGATCACAGATCAAAATTCCATCATTAGGATCATTTAAATTCATCACCATTCTTCTCAAATTTTTAAAAAATCTTAAGAGAGAGAAATAATCTAGAGAAAGAAAGTAGAGAGAGAAAATAGAGAGAGATTAGAGAGAGAAAGAGAAAGTAGAGAGAAGAAGAGAGGGGGGAGAGAGTCTATAATTTTTTTTTCTATTTTTTCTTCTTTTTTTTCTTTTTCTTTTCTTTTTCTTTTTCTTTTCTTTTTCTTTTTCTTTTTCTTTTTTTTCTTTTTCTTCCTTCTTCCCGCGGCTTCCTTTGGGCCGAAATAGGGGACCTCACAATCTCCTCGATTAGTCAGTCGACTGGTGGTCGATCGGTATGAGACTGGCCGATGATAAAAGGGTGACGATGGGCGGCTTGGAAGAACCCAAACTGGTGGCCGACGGCGACCACCGATGCCTGAAAAATAAAAAAAAATAGGATAAAAATAGAGATTTCTTCCACAATAAAATTCGGTGACTCCGGTCGTCGGCGATTGTGCACACAGGCATGGGAAGGAAGGAGGAGAAGAGAGGGAGAGAAATCGAGCTTACCTCAAGCTTTGGTGATTGCTGTGGTGAGGAATCGAGGCGAGAACAGTGATGGGCTCTTGTGAGTGATTTTCGACGATCCTCGCCATTTGGCTCTGATTTTCTTCATGGAGAAAAGGGAAAAGGGGTCTCCCCTTTAAATAGAGTCGGAGGGGAGCCTCTTTCCGACTATGATTGGGAGTCAATGAGAGGAGGAAGAAGACTCCCTTTGAGAGTCTTCTCCTCTGTTTTCTCTTCTTTTTTTTTGTTTGGGCTTTGTGGGCTGGGTTTAAGTCTTAATTGGGCCGAGCTATAACATTCTTTCCTTCTAAAAGAAATTTCATCCTCAAAATTTTTTTTTGCTTGTGTCTTCATAGTTTCTTACTTGAATCTCATCCTCAAATATTTCAAAATTCTAATTCTTGATATAAATTCATTCTTAAATCATTTTATAAGAAAAAAAAAATCAATACATCAAATATCGATCTGAAACAGAACTATTCATTTTTTATTATCAAAATCAACGTCTCAAAGATTTTCAATATTTTAAGATTTCAAAATCGTACTCTCATACCTTATAAAATAATGTTCAATACTTTATGATTAGATCAAAATCAAATCTATCTCTTATAAATAGAAGAAAATTAATATCTTAATTTTTTGAATAAGAATTTTATTTTATTTTTTTTTTCAAAATACTAGCCGCTCTTAATTTCAACCCATCATAAGATAGAAAAAAAACATACTTTTGTAAATTATATAATGACATCTCAGTCAATCAAAATTCAAAAATATTTCCTCTTATTCATACTTTCAAAGGTTGAAAATTTACCTATTTAATCTCATCCTTAAACTTTTGATATTTTAATTCTCGATGCAACTTCATCATTAAGTCAATTTCATAGGAAAAGATCAATATCACCAGTGTTGATTAGAATCAAAACCACTATTTCTTGTCATCAAAATTTTCTTACTCAAACCCTCAAACTCTTAAATTTTCTAATTCTTGAAGCAAATTTTATCATTAAGTCATTCCATAAGAAAAATCAATAACTCAAAAGTTGATCTAAATCAAAACTATTTTTTTTTCTTATAATCAAAATCAATGTCTCTATTCTAAGTAAGTATATCAATTTTCTTTATCTAAACATTAACTACTCTTAATTAATCAATTCATTATTGTTGGGTATAAAATAATCTCAGTCGAAGTTCGTAAGAGGCCAACCCTCCCAGGACTCTTTGGGCTTCCGACCTTGTGCAATGTCTTTCTGAACTCCCCCGGCCATCCGAGCTTCTACAGTGCCATCCGGACTCCTCCAGCAGTCGACCTTCCACAGTGTCCTCCAGATTCCTACAACAGATGAACTCCTATCGTATCCTCTAGACTTCTTCAATAATGAGCTCCTTCAGTCATTTATCGGACTGCTCCAAATGCTCTCTGGGCTTCACTATCAGCCGATTTTCTACAGTGATCGCCTACTCTCCAAATCTCTTTCAGACTTCTTCCTGTCATGATCGACTTTACTCCGAGCTTCTTTCGGGCTTCGTCAATGTCTGAGCTTCTCCAGCAGTAGGACTTCTACAGTAACCAGACTCCATCCAAGTTTCTACAGTGGTCGATCGCCTTCCGAATTTCATCCGGGCTTCTACAGTAAGCGAATTCCATCTGAACTTCTATTGCAAGTAGACTCCATCCGGGCTTCCATGGTAACCGGTCTCCATCCGAGCTTCTATAATAAGCAGTCTCCATCTAGGCTTCCACGACAACCGATCTCCATCCGAGCTTCTACAATAAGTGGTCTCCATCCGGGCTCCCACGGCAATCAGTCTCCATCCAAGCTTCTACAGTAAGCGACCTCCTTCCGGACTCCTATAAGAATCGGACTCCATCCGAACTTCTACAACAGAATTGGATTCCAAACGAACTTCTATAATGGATGGGCTCCATCTCAGTTACAACTGAGTAGTGCTGGATGCCAAGGAAGGAGTTTGAATCTTCTATGGTCTCCATTATTATGATCTCCCAGTGATCGACCCATGTGGTGGTGGTCATGGACCACAAGACAGGAAAGAAGCCATTGCATGGTCCTTATTGAAATATACTGACTGACCCCCGTACACCGACTTATCCTCGGACTGGTCCGACCGATGCCCGACTCTACCCACCAGACAGACAGACGACTCTGACAATGACTGTCGATAACATCCGACCGAAGGTATGCCGGTCAAACAGACCAATACTATTTCCAATCGGTCGAATGGTCGAACCCATATCATCGATTCACTGTCAGATGTGGTAGTCGATGTCTGACTTTCACAAGGTACCAGATCAGCCGATGGTATTTTTGAGTCATCACCCGACATCCCGACAGTCGAATACCGACATATAGTTGGCCAGCCCATCCAAATGCCATACAACCGCTATGGGCTGTTGTCCTATCAAGGTCAGGTTGGTCGGCCAAAGTCGGGCCTGATCATTTATTGGTCCGATTCACCAAATCAAATCATGTTAATGGTTGGACCTAACCAGATCTTTTCAATAGAGGCCAAAGCCTACTGATTAGATTCTGGGGCAAAATTAATTACTAGAAGTTGTTTAGAGAAACAACTGGTTATGAACCTACCCATAGATGCACATGGGTTGACCAACCAAAGTTGGGCTCATGTGTAGTCTGTGTGGATTCTAGTACCCACTAAGGAATTAAAGTAATTTCTCGAATTGGAGGTTGAGGCTACCAGTTCGTAAAAATATTGGGAGAAACTTTAGACTAAAGTCCAAGTTTTTAGTATTTATAATTTATGTACTAATAGAGGTCTGGTTTTCCTTTATGCAGCTATGGCCACTACCCTGTCCCTCCAATCATTATTAGATAATGACAAGCTCATGGGACCTAATTTCGATAGCTGGTATCGAAAATTTAAAAATCATTCTTGAGCATGAGCAGATCCTTTATGTAGTAACGGATCCAGCACCTGAGGAGCCAGCTCCGAACGTTAGAGGGACGGTCTGAGACACTTATCAGAAGTGGTTCAACGATCGCACCACCATTCGGTGCATTATGCTGGCAGTAATGAATGATGAGTTCAGCCACATGTTCGAGAATGCCCAACCACAGGAGATGTTTCAAATGTTGAATAACTCCTTTGGCACGCCTGACGACGTTGAAAGGCACAAAACTAGTTGTGTCATTTTCAATGCTCGGATGAGGGATGGAGCCTCAGTCACTGATCATGTACTGTACATGATCGAAATGATTGAGCGCCTAAGTCAACTGAGATTTTCCCTGCACGAGCAGCTCGGTAAGGATGCGATCCTTAATTCATTGCCTAAGTCCTTCCTCCCCTTCCTTACTCATTTTTGAATGACAAAGCCTGCAGTGAACTACCACGGCTTGTTGGGGTCGCTGCAGAACTTGGAGAAGGATCACCAGCTCCATAAGGAGTCGGTGAATGTTATGGGAGGGTCTTCTTCTGGTCGTCAACCCTTTAAGAAAGGAAAGAAGAAGAACAAGAAGAAGAAGAATAAGAAGGTGCAGCTGCATGCTGGGACGTCTGCACAGGGTTAGACCAAGAAGCGCAAGCCTGACCAAAGCCAGGCGGAGTGCTTCTTTTGCAAGAAGCAGGGGCACTGGAAGAGGAACTGTCCTCTATACATTGCCTCCCTGGATCCGAACAGGCCGAAGAAGAAGCAAGGTACTTATATGATAATACCTTGCAACTTTTTCATTTGTGATACTACTGCCTGGGTATTGGATACCGGAAGCCCTTATCATATTTGCAATTCGATGCAGGGTTTGCAGGTCAGTAGGAGATTTGATGAAGGTGATAGATTCCTGAACGTTGAAAATGGAAGCAAAGTTCCAGTTCTAGCATTAGGAATCATGAACCTTGTAATCAATTCTCGAAACGTAATTCTGAGTGAATGTCACTATTGTCCCAGCTTTTTATTAAATATTATTTTTGTAGGCCTTTTGGCCATGAACAGTTATCAATTTTTAATAAAAAAAAATGTTTGTAATATCATTTTGAATGGTGTTACAATGTTTGTTGGACAACTTAATAATAGAATTTACTTTCTATCACAACCTGTTAATGTGGTTCAAACCTCCTGTAAATGCCCTAGAATAGATAATGTGTCAGAAGTCTGTCTTTGGCACTGTAGGCTAGGTCATATCAATAAGAACAGGATAAACAGGTTGGCTCAAGAAGGAATTCTTAAAGTAGGTGATTGTGAATCACTTCCAACCTGTGAGTCCTGTCTTCTTGGTAAAATGACCAAGTCACCTTTTACTGGAAAAGGTGAGCGAGTCAGTGAACTCTTGGCTCTGGTACATTCTGATGTATGTGGACCCATGAGCTCAAGTGCAAAAGGTGGATATTTCTACTTCATAACCTTCACAGACGACCTATCGAGGTATGGGTATGTCTATTTAATGAAGCATAAGTCGGAGTCATTTGAAATGTTCAAACTATTCTGAAATGAGGTAGAAAAACAAACTGAAAAGTGTATTAAAACTCTTCGATCTGATCGAGGTGGTGAATATCTTTCCAATGGTTTTCTGACATATCTTGGAGAGAATGGGATTCTCTCTCAGTGGACACCTCCTGGAACACCACAGCATAATGGTGTATCTAAAAGGAGGAATCGGACCTTGTTGGACATGGTTCGATCCATAATGGGGTTTGCTGGTCTGCTGATCTTTCTCTGGAGATATGCGCTCGAATCGACTTGTTACCTTCTAAATAGAGTTTCGAGAAAGTCTGTAACCAAAATGCCATATGAGATATGGATAGGATGTAAGCCAGTACTCTCGCACCTTAGGGTTTGGGGGTGTCCGGCTTATGTTAAACATTTAATTACGGACAAGCTAGGACCTAGGTCTGACAAGTGTAATTTTATAGGGTACCCAAAAGAGACCAAAGGGTATTACTTCTACCTAGCTGATGAGCAAAAAGTGTTTGTTAGCCTTAAGGCAATCTTTTTGGAAAAGAAGTTTCTTGGTGATGGGACTGTTGCCTCTAAGGTCGAACTTGACGAAGTTCTGTAGGTGAAAAAATCGACACAAGTTGCTGAACCTGAATCAGATTTGATTAGATCAGATCCGGAGCCCATTGTTCAAGCACCCTTAACACGATCTGGTAGAGTACCACGTCAACTGGATAGATACTATAGTTTCTTGGTCCGAAATGAGGATCCTATTGAACTTGATGAAAATGATGAGGATCCGATCACCTATATGGATGCAATGCAGAGACCCGACTCTGAAAAATGGCTAGAAGCCATGAAATTCGAAATGGAGTCTATGAAAGTCAACGATGTGTGGACATTGGTTGACCCACCCGAAGGAGTAAAACCCATAGGGTGTAAATGGATCTTCAAGAGGAAGAGAGGCGCAGACGGAAAGGTGAAAACCTATAAAGCCCGTCTGGTTGCCAAGGGATATCATCAACGTTATGGTATAGACTATGACGAGACATTTTCTCCTGTGGCAATGCTCAAATCCATTCGGATTATGCTTGCGATAGCTGTCCATCTGGACTATGAAATCTGGCAGATGGATGTGAAGACAGCTTTCCTAAATGGAGAGCTGGACGAAGAGTTGTATATGATACAACCTGAAGGATTCACGTCCACAGATGAGTCTAAGGTGTGTAGGCTATAGAGGTCCATTTATGGACTTAAGCAGGCATCACAGAGTTGGAACATATGTTTTGATAAGATGATTAAGACGTATGGCTTCGTTAAGAACGGAGAAGAGCCCTGCATTTATAAGTGGGCTAATGGTCCAGCAGTAGTATTTCTTGTATTATATGTGGATGACATTCTCTTAATCAGGAATGATGTCCTTGCATTACAGAGAATAAAGATTTAGCTGTCATCACAGTTCTCCATGAAGGATCTGGGAGAAGCTTCCTACATCCTAGGGATGAGGATCTATAGGGATAGATCTAAAAGGTTGCTTGGTTTATCTCAGTCCACATACATTGATACTATGCTGAAGAGGTTCAGCATGGAGAATTTCAAGAAAGGCTATCTTCTGATAGGCCATGGAATTTCTCTCTCAAAGAGGGATTGTCCGACAACACCTCAAGAGAGAGTACGTATGGGTAGGATTTCATATGCTTCGGCAGTGGGATCTATCATGTACGCCATGACATGTACACGACCAGATGTAGCATACTCACTAGGGGTAGTGAGTAGATACCAATCTGATCCAGGAGAGAATCACTGGAAGGTTGTTAAAACCATCCTGAAGTATTTAAGAAATACTAAGGACCAGTGGCTTGTTTATGGTGAATCGAACTTGAGACTTATAGGGTTTACAGACTCTAGTTTCCAGTCTGATCACGATGACAGCAAAAGTGTGTCGGAATTTATTTTTACCCTTAATGATGGGGCTATGTTGTGGTGAAGTCCTTAGGACTATTTAGACTCGATAAAGGAGGATTTGTCGTTTAGTCCTTAAATCTGTTTGCAACCAAATGATATGTTGTTACCAAGGACGACAATGTTTATCAATTATAGATCGTTGTGTGCCATATAGGTTGGTTGTCCTCTTAACCAATGAGTATGGAGACACTGGTATGGCATACAGGTGAGATGTAAGGGTACATCTGCACTGAACATGACCGACTCTGGAGCTATTTCTGTTGTCAAGATTTGCTCCGATGGAATATGAGTATAAATATCCCTCCAACCTGAGACCGTCATGGTGACTTGCAAGCAACTCACTGCACTTAGGCACTGGACTACCAGAATTTCTAATTCAGTGACGGAAGGCTGCTAGGTGTAGTCAAGTACTTGACTTGTCGGTGCGTGTGTCAAGATGGGATTGACCACTCCAGTTTAGGAGCTATGTACAGTCGTGTTTCAATTTAGCAAAATCTTGACCAGGGTAGTCCTTGTGAGGAGTCACAGGACTGTTTGAGTTGAGCATGATTCGGATGATCTGATCAGGGTTGACAGTTTAACCCTGAGTCATCCTAAACACAGGGGTCAAAAGGATGAATTATACAGTAACCATATTCATGTAGGTTCTGAGTGTTGTGATTGCGACTATTCGACCTATCCAGACATCGGGTACCATTGCTAGATGGTCACTTCGATTAGTACAGGAATTGGTTCCTGTGCTACCAGCTTAGGTTCGAACCTGCAGGGTCACACACATTAGAGGTTCCTATCTGATCTGATGGTTGGTGTAGAAGCCTACATGTTTGAAACTCAGTGATCGAGAATCAGGATTCTTTGATCATGAGTTCCACACATTATGGGTACCGGGGTCAAGAGTCCCACTGGTTGGGACTTTTCGATCAGAGTTACATATCGATGAATTTTGATGTCCGATTGCCCATCGGATTTAGACTCAGTATTTATGAGAGGTTTAATTAGTGATTTGATCGCTAATTAACTCAATTTGATTGAGTAATTATTTTTGGATCAAGTCCAATTGAATTGGATTCAGTTGGGTTTGATCCGATTAGGTTAAGAGTTGACCTAATCGTCGAGATGGTTTGGTCCCTGATTTGATCAGGGGTTGGGCTTACTCAATTCCTGATTTGATTAAGATTTTATTGAGCCTAATTAAGCCTAATTTAGTTGGATTTAAATTAGTCTAATTGGACCTAAATTAGTTGGTTCAATTAGGTTGGTTTAAATAATTAAACCACCTTGACCCAATCTCCATGCGCCACCTCACTTCCATTGCACCCATTTGAATTCATGAGAAGGAACTTCTCATGAATTATTTCCTCACGCCAAGCCCTCTCCACGCCCCACTTTAATGTGCAATTACTCATCTTTATCCTTTCTTTTGGATAAGACGTTTGACGTGGTTATAAAAGGAGGAGAAGAGTGGGGCATGCAAGAAGAAGATTTTTGGAGAAAAATTTTGAGGCATGAGAAGTCTTGTACATGAGAAGGAAGTCCATATCCTTCCAAGAGAAAAAGAAAGAAAAGAAAGAAAAGTGGATGCAAGGTTTCCGGTGAGTTCCCTAGAGTTTTAGCTTGGGGTTCGGGAAGTGAAAAAGTGAGCTATGAGTGTCGTGAGCCCACAAAATCTCAGAGAGATCTTCAACATCCTCTCAAGCACGTCTGTTGATGATTCAGAGTATCTGAAGAATCGACAGACATCAATCGAAGGAGTTCGATCAGCATCAGCCGTTAAAAGGGCTCTACAACGAGCTAGCACTCGTGAGGAGTTGATCAGACTGGGAGCTTCGTGTGGACAATCTGCAGAGGCTAGACACGCTGTGTGGCTGCGTCACAATGATCAGACTCTCCCGATGGTGATCAGATTGCGGTGATCTACTACCCGCATAAAGGTATTGTGTTCTTAATACATTACAGTAAAGTGTTTACTGTTTGAATTTGAAATTCAAATTTAAATGAATGCATGCTATATATCATATTTAGATTCTAGTATAGGGTAAATTCATGTTAATTAATTAGATTAATTAATATTTTTTCACTGTAAAATCATAATTTTGAAAAAAATTTAAAATTATCATTTTACCCCTACACTGAATTTTTCCCACACCTATCGCTCCGATCATTGTTGGACAATGATGAGTTGGTGGGATCAAACTTCAGTAGCTGGTATCGAAAGTTGAAGATAGTCCTGGAGCATGAACGGATCCTATATGTGATAATGGATCCTACACCTGAGGAGCCAGTTGCCAATGCACGTGGAACAATCAGAGACACTTACCAGAAGTGGCTCAGTGATCGGACCACGATGGCTGTATCATGCTGGCTGCCATGAGCGATGAGTTCAGTCGTAGATTCGAGATGGCTCAGTCAAAGGACATGCTTCAAATGTTGGAGGATGCCTTTGATACACCCGATGATGTGGAGAGGCACAAGACTAGTTGTGCCATCTTCAATGCCAAAATACGGGATGGTGCCTCTGTCACCGATCATGTATTGTACATGATCGAGCTGATGGAATGATTGAGCAAGCTCAATTTTTTCTTGCATGAGCAGCTTGAGAAAGATACAATACTAAACTCGCTGTCCAAGTTTTATCTCCCATTCCTCACTCATTATAGAATGACAAAGCCTGAAGTGAACTACCATGAGTTACTGGGGTTGCTTCAAAACTTTGAGAAGGATCACCAACTCCACAAGGAGTTTGTGAACTTAATGGGAGGTTCGTCTTCTGGTTCTCGATCCTTTAAAAAAGGAAAGAAGAACAAGAAAAAGAAAGTGAAAAAGGTGCAAGTTCAGGCTGGGACATCAGTGCAGGGCCAGACCAAAAAGATCAAGTCCGATAAGAGTCAAGCTGAATGCTTCTTTTGCAAGAAGCGGGGGCACTGAAAGAAAAACTGTCCTTAGTACATTGCCTCCTTGGATCCGAACAGACAGAGAAAGCAGTAAGTTATTGCTGGGCAAGGTATTTATATGGTAACTCCTTGCAATTTCTCTATTTGTGATATAACTGACTGAGTATTGGATACCGGTAGCCCTTACCATATTTACAATTCATTGCAGGGGTTGTAGGTCAGTAAGAGATTTGAGCAAGATGAGAGGTTCCTGAACGTTGGAGACAGAAGATCGGTTCCAATTCTAGCATTAGGAATCTTGAAACTTGTATTTGAATTTCATATCGTTGTTCTTAATGATTGTCATTTCTGTCCCAGTTTCTTTTTAAATGTCATTTTTGTAGGCCTTCTGTCCAAAAATGATTATAAAATTTCAATAAAGAAACAAGTTTGTGATATCATTATGAATGGTGTTACTATTTTTTGTGAACATTTGAACAATGGTGTGTATATGTTATCACAACCTGTTAATGTAGTCTATTCAACTGCCAAGCACGCTAGATTAAATAGTGTGTCAGATATCTACCTATGCACTGTAGGTTAGGTCATATAAACAAGAATAGAATAAACAGGTTGACTCAAGAGGGAATCCTCGAAGTCAATGATTGTGAATCACTTTCAACCTATGAGTCCTGTCTTCTTGATAAAATGATCAAGTCACCTTTTACTGGAAAAGGTGAGAGAGATACTGAGCTCTTGGGCTTAGTACATACTGATGTATGTTGGCCCATGAGCACAAATGTTAGAGGTGGATATTTCTACTTCATAACTTTCACGGATGATCTATCCAGATATGGATATGTTTATCTGATGAAACATAAGTCGGATTCATTTGAAATGTTCAAACGATTTCGAAGTGAAGTAGAAAAATAAACTGGGAAGAGTATTAAAACTCTTCGATCTGATCGAAGAGGAGAATATCTTTCTAGTGAGTTTCTCATATATCTAGGAGAGAATGGGATTCTCTCTCAATGGACTCCTCCAAAAATACCATAGCATAATGGTATGTCTGAAAGGAGAAATCGGACTCTATTAGATATGGTCGATCTATGATGGGTTTTGCCAGCTTGCCGATATCTTTCTAGGGATATGCACTCAAATCGACCTGTTATCTGTTAAATAGAGTTCCAAGTAAGTCTGTAATTAAGACTCCATATGAGATATGGACAGGACGTAAGCCAGCACTTTCACACTTTAGGGTCTGGGGGTGCCCGGTCTATGTCAAACGATTAGTCACAGACAAACTTGGACCTAGGTCTGACAAATGCACATTCATCGAGTACCCCAAAGAGACCAAATGATATTTTTTCTACCATACTGATGAACAAAAGGTGTTCGTCAGTCTTAAGATAATCTTTTTAGAAAAGGAGTTCCTTGGTGAAGGAACCGTTGCCTCTAAGGTTGAACTTGACGAAGTTCAACAGGTAGAAGGACCGACACCAATAGCTGAACCTGAGTCAGATTTGATTAGATCAGATTCGGAGTCCAATGTACCTGCACCATTAAGGTGATCGATAGAGTACCGCATCAGCCGGATAGATATTATAATTTCTTGGTCCAGGATAGAGATCCCATTGAACTCAATGAGAATGATGAGGATCCGATCACCTATATGTATGCAATGCAGAGATTTGATTCCGAGAAATGGCTTGAAGCCATGAAATCTGAAATGGAGTCCATGAAGGTCAACGATGTATGGACATTGGTTGACTCATCTGAAGGGGTTAAACCCATTGGGTGTAAATGGGTGCTCAAAAGGAAAAGGGGCACAGACGGAAAGGTGGAGACCTATAAAGCTCATCTGATTGTCAAGGGGTATCATCAACGTTATGGTATTGACTATGACGAGATGTTTTTCTCTGTGACAATGCTCAATCCATTCGGATAATGCTTGCAATAGCTGCCCATCTGGATTATGAGATCTAGCAAATGGATGTAAAGACAGCTTTCCTGAATGGAGAGCTAACAGAAGAGGTGTATATGATACAATCTGAGGGGTTTACATCCACAGATGTGTCCAAGGTGTGTAAGCTTCAGAGATCCATTTATGAATTAAAGCAAGATTCTCGGAGTTGGAACATGCATTTTGATAAGGTGATTAAAACGTATGGTTTCGTTAAGAATAGAGAAGAGCCCTGCATCTATAAATGGACAAATAGTCCAGTTGTGGTATTCCTTATCTTGTACGTGGATGACATTCTCTTAATCGAAAATGACATCCCCACACTATAGAAAACAAAAGTTTGGTTGTCATCGCAGTTCTCCATGAAGAACTTGGATGAAGCATCCTACATCCTATAGATGAAGATCTATAGGGATAGATCTAAAAGGATGCTTGGGTTATCTCGGTCCACGTACATAGACACTATGCTGAAGAGATTCAGCATGGAGAATTCCAAGAAGGTCTATCTACCGATAGGCCATGTAATTTCTCTCTCTAAGAAAGATTGTCCGACAACTCCTGAAGAGAGAGAGCGTATGAGTAGAGTCCCATTTGCTTCGATCGTGAGATCTATCATGTACGCCATGATATGTACAAGACCAGATGTGGCATACTCAATAGGAGTAGTGAGTAGATACTAATCTGATCCTGAAGAAAATCACTAGAAAGTGGTTAAAGCCATCCTTAACTATTTGAGAAATACTAAGGACCAATGGTTGGTTTATGACGAGTCAGATCTGAAATTTGTGGGGTTCACAGACTCCAGCTTTCAATCTGACCATGATGACAGTAGAAGCATGTCGGATTATATCTTTACTTTGAATGGTGGAGCTATCTACTGGAAGAGTTCCAAGCAGCATACTGTGGCAGACTCTGTTTGTGAGGTGGAGTACATCGCAGCATCGGATGCCGTGAAGAAAGCTGTGTGGCTGAGAAAATTCATCACCGAGCTAGGAGTAGCACCCTCCCTCGATGGTTCGGTCCTGCTCTATTGCGACAGCACTAGTGCCATAACTCAGGCGAAGAAACCTAAAGCACACCAGCGGACGAAGCACATTTTGCGCCGCTTCCACCTGGTCTGAGAGATTATAGATCGAGGTGACGTCGACCTTTAGAAGATCGACGGAAAGGAGAATCTGGCCGACCCCTTCACTAAAGCCCTGGCGATAAAGGAGTTCGACAACCACAAGTCAAAGAAGAGTATTAGATACTATGCCGAGTGACTTTAGGATAAGTGGGAGTTGTTGGGAAATGTGTCCCAAAAATCAATCATCGGCCTGTTGACAGTTGAGCAATCTTGTATGATAATTGATTTGTTAATAAATAAAATATATTTAGCATTTTCATCATAAGCATTCCTCTTCTAATGAACTTCATTGTTATGATGAAGTTCTTAGGACTATTTAGATTCAATAAAAAGAGGATTTATCAATTAGTCCTTAAAACTGTTCACGACCAAATGATAGGCTGTTAATAAGGATGACAGCTTCTATCGAGCATAGGTCGCTGTAGGCCATATGGATTGGTTGTCCTCTTAACCAAAGAGTATGGAGACACTGGTATGGCATACAGGTGAGATGTAAGGGTACATCATCATTGAACATGACCAACTCCAGAGCATTCTGCTATAGAGAATGTCTCTGATGGGATATAGGTATAAGTGTCTCTTAGACCTGAGATCACCTCAGTGACTTGCAAGCAACTCACTGTGCTTTGGTACTAGACTAACTAAATTTTTAATTCAGTGATGGAAGACTTCTGGGCATAGTCAAGTACTTACAAAGTCTGAGTGTGATCGAGATGGGATTGACCACTCCAAGAGTTGGAGAAGAATGAGTCATTGGATTTGATATTTTTAAAATATAATATGGACAACCTGATCAGAGTTGACAGTTGAACTCTGAGGTGTTCTATGATCATTTTGGTCAAGGAGATAAATTATATGAAAACTATATCCGTATGGGTTCTAAGGATGTTGTTCTACACATTCGACCTATCCGATCGTCGGATACCATTGCTAGATGGTCATTTTGATTGGTACAGAAATTTATTCTTGTGCTACTGACTTAGGTTCGGACCTATGAGGTCACACATATTAGAGTTTGTGATCCAATCGGATGGTTGATCAATGATTAAGAATCGTTCTAGGGTTAAATGATCAATACGATTGACATTTAACCTAGTGCAAGTATTGCAGGAGGATCGATTAGTAATTCGATTGCTAATTGGTTTAATTTGATTAAGCCAATGGGCTGAGATTAAGTCTAATTAAATATAATTTAATTAGATTTAGTTTGGATTTGATTGGATCAAGTCCAATTGGTTTATTGGATAAGCCATGTGTAAGAAAAAAACTAGTCCTAGTTCAATTAGGACTCGGGTCAACCTAATTTTTAATTTGATTAAAAAATTAAATCTAATTTAAATCTAATTTAATCTAATTAAATTAGGTTTTTAATTGAGTTAAAACCTATTTTAATTGGGTTGATCTAATTTTGATTTGATTTAGTTTGAGAAACCAAATTAAAACAAGTCAAATATAGAATCCTAGTAAGACTAGGATTCCACCTTGCGCCACATAAGCCCCCCCCCATGCCCTCTCTCTTATTCCACGCCAATCCCCTCTTATTTTGTGTGACAAAAATCCTCTCCCAGGTCTTTCTTACGTCCAAAAGGTTTTCTCTCTTCTTTCATACATGGAAAATGGTTGTGGATCAAATCAAAGTAGGAATAAGTTTGGATTTCAAATTCTATGAGATAGAGTTTTAGAAATCCAAAACTCTTTCTTTTTTGCATCGAATTTATCCATATTTTTTTTAAGATTTTAATGTCTTTTAGGAAACATATTATGTACCCTTTGCTGGTGGTCCATGCATAAAAATAAGGAGGAGGCACCCAAGAGTTGGGTGCCCCTTATCTTGCCATGTTTGGATAATCCTTGACTAAGTATTTGATCTAGACAAGGACTCTATCATATCTCTCTCTATAAAATGAGTTTTTTCATGAAATTTTTGAATAACATAGAGAGTTGAGAGACCTTTGGGGCATCCAAAAATCAGAGAGAAAGACCTTTGGGTCCTGGAGATATAATAGACACAAGATAAGGTGTCTAGGAGAGAGTAAAGAGAAGAAGAAAAGGATCTTCTTCTAGGATTGTTAGTTTCATCTCTTCCCTTCCTCCATTTTGAGTTTTCTGAGAGCATCTCAAATCTAAAACTCCTCCTCCTACTTCTTATCTTTGGAAGAGCCCAAATCAAGAAGAAAGAGGCATCTGATCAACCATCGAAGAAGGATCAGCGCAGTACTAGCATACGGTGCTAATTTTTTGAAGCAGGACTTCTGGTCGAGATTCGTGGGCTCGTGTGGATGACTCCTAGAGATCAGACACATGTGCAGTTTGCAACATCATCCTCAAGCCCAGATCAGCAAGGTTAGAATGTCTAACTTGCAAGGTAATAGATCTGATCTATTGTTTAATACATACATTAGATGTAGTATAGAAACATATTGATATGATCAACATGTAGTTCATGCTCTATATATTTTAATTTCTGATTTAATGCTATGTAATAATCATGTAATAGAATTTTAGATCTAGGAATTCTCTGATTTTAAAAAATAAATTTTGATTTATTTTAATCTTCTACTGCCTGATCTTGAAAAAGTTTCAAGATCTAACCCTGAAACCCTAGATCTAGTTCCTTCACTTTTCTCTCAAGACACTCTTAGAGAAGAAAAAAAAATAGAAGGATGATGATCTCTATGCTAGAGATCATAAAAAAAAACTCTTTCTTCTCTTTTTTTCCTAAAATCCATGCACCAAATCTCTACGCTGGAGATGTAGAAATTTTTGTCCAACTCTTGGATAAAGAGAAAAGGAAAAACCCATGTCCTAACTAGGACAAAAGAGAGAGAAAAAAGTTCCCAACAACCAACCTTTGGTTGTTGGTAAAAAAGAAGAGATGTGAAGACACATACCTCACGCCCCATGACCTTCACGTCGCACCTCTCCCTTGGATTTTTTTCATGCACAAAAACCTCTAATTTGTTGCATCAAAACTTGATCCATATCAGCCCATCTAACGCCCCATATGGTGCTAGGTTTAAATAGGAAGAGAGGATTAGGAGATAAGAATCCAAACCTCTTAGGACTCTAACATATAATGTCGCCCACATCCAATCCCTTTTGGACCCAGGTTTCACATGGAAAGAGGGGATTATGTGAGCTTCTTACACACTAAATAAGAGAGGGGGTGTGGAAAAATATTGGCGTCAATCACAAGTGGGAGTGGGGCTTCATAATGGCACAAAAAGAGGGAGGAGTTTTAAGATTTTAGGACTCTTCTTTAGGTGACTGATTTAAATCAATTTAAACTCTAATCAATTCGAATCATATTAAGAATTGATTAGATCCAAATAGGTTAAAATTCAAATCTGATTAGAAGCTCAAACTATTTAGATTAGATGTCACCTAATTAGAGAAGGAGTCCTAGTCTTTTTGGACTCTCTCTTGGTGCTTGAGTCAAACTCAATTTAATCTTAATCTAATTAGAATTTAGTGCACTCATAAAAAAAAAATAGTCTAAATAGGAGCTCAAACACTCTTGTTTAGATCTTAGTCTAATTAAAAGTTAAGTCAAATCCAAATCCAAATTTAATAAGGAATTATTCTTCCATACAATTTGGTTATCTCATAATCCAATAAGACTCGATCAAATCAAACCCATGACAAGTCAAATTAAATCTAATTTAATTAGACTTGATACAAGCTTCATTGCTCAATCAAATTAAGCAAACTAGCAATCCAATTATTAATTAATCCTCCTATAACTCACTAACTTTTTAGTGAGTTATTTAATTGTAACTTTTGTATTGGATCAATCATCAATCAAATTGATAATCAAATCCTATCATAATTTATAATCATAATTCAACCATCTAATCAGTCAAAAGTCTCTTTGTGTGTGACCCCATAAGTTCTATTATGTCGGTAGTGAGATATATTGTGATCCCTATCATAATATCATCAAAACTCTTTTCAATGAGTTGGAACCATTCCAACTCTGCCCATCAAGGATCATCGATCATCGAGATGATACTCGTGGGTCTTACAATCCACCAGTGATATCAAGCAGTATGTAGTGGCAATCCAGGAGAATAAAAGATGATGAACCTCTAAGTACAGTTAACATATGATACAGTCTCTCAATCGTGAGTTCTGACTAGATGGTAGGTCATAGATAAATTGTCAAACCTCATCATCGGTCATATGATAGATTCAATCAGCTCGAGTCCATATATGATTTTTATGAATTTTTTTTTTTATTAATCACACTGCTATGGCTATAGACTTAAAGACTCAGCTTCTTAAATCTCATAGGATAACTCCCTTCTGTAATGATCGATAGATTCCATCTAGATGTACACCCTACTTCTATAGTGGACCAACTATCACCAACATCTACTACAATGACTCATTGAGTTAATGTTTATTTGTAGTCAAACTCCAGCAGCATCACTACGAGTAGCTATAGCACCACAGGTCAAAAGATCAGTCATACAACTGCAACATCGAGAAAGTCACTAATGAGTGAGCAAACATTCATGTGACTTCTCATGTTGGTCACATTCAATGCTAGTTATTTTCTATTAACCACCTGCACTCTCGCTCCAATGTCACTACACCGCAGACTCGAAACTCATCTATCCAAAGAAAGCAATCCATGCACTAATCTATCTGGATCAATCACCATCCCCATGATGATCCTATGATCAGGAGCAATTTAAGAATTCAACATCAATGATATATGTCTCAAATTTTTAACTCTTTGAAAATATGTGTCATCATCTTGTTAATCCCTTGGATGATTTATGAACACATAAAGCATGAATGGTAATATAAATATCCATAAAGTACAAAAATATATCCTAGTAATATGATATGCATCAGTCAAGATTGGCTTCTAGGACATGCATCCAACACTTCTCACTTGTGGTCATACTTAAGTCTATTCAAATTATGCTTGCTAAAGATCTGGCAAATGCATGTCATGACCCCTTTCCTCAACAGTAATCTTGAGAAAAAGGATAATATGACTCAGCCAAAGGAATTTATCTCAAATGGGAGAATAAATCAAGTATGCAAGCTAAAGAAGTTAATCTATAGATTGAAGCAAGCTTCGAGGAGCAAGAACATCTATTTTGATATGATAGTCAAAGAGTTTGGCTTCATCAAAAATATGGATGAGCCTTGTGTGTATAAGGCTCATCCATACTATTCATTGAGAATGATGTTCCAATGTTAAAATCAATCAAGATTTGGCTATCAAATAAATTTTTCATAAAAGACTTAGGTGAAGCATCTTATATACTAGGTATATAGATATATAGAGATAAATTGAAGAGGATGCTAGGCTTGTCCCAATCTCAATGCATAGATCTCGTGTTGAAGAGATTCAACATGGAGGCAAGAGAAAGAAGTTACTTGTCTGTAAGACATGACATACTTTTCTTCAAAAAAATGTGTCCTAAGACACTAGAAAAAAGAATGAGTGAAATCCCTTATGCTTCAACTATGGAATCGATTATGTACATCATGCTATGCACCAGGCCTGATGTAGCCTATGCTTTAGTCATAGCTAGCAATTTTCAAGTTGATCTAAGAGAGGATCTTTGAAAAGCTATAAAAATATTCTTAAGTACCTGAAGAGGACTAAAGATATTTTTTCTTATATATGGAGGTGGATTAGAGTTAAAATTAGAGAAATATATAGATTCTAGTTTTCAATCTTATTCAGATGATAGTAAGTCAATATTAAGGTATGTGATTATCCTGAATGGTGGAGCAGTAAGTTGGAAGAGTTTCAAAGTAACCGACTGTAAATGACTCATGCTCTAAGTCAGAATACATCACTATTAGTGAAGCAGCCAAGAAAGCTATCTAGGTGAAGAAATTTCATCATAGAATTGGATGTGGTTAAAAGATTAGTGCCTTATAAGCCAATCACATGGGTGATGCGATGGAATTTTTTTGTATTTTCTTCCTCTCATTTTCATAACATTGGTTATTTTTTATCTATGAGATATTGTATTTTATCATTTGCTGAATCATATTTTATGATGATGATAAACCCCATAATTAGGATAATGATTTTAGGGCTATTATGAGATTATGCCAGTGAGACCTAAAATTTTGATAGTCCCAATCTAAAATATTTTCAGTCGTTGGATCATCGAGTCAGAGATCGATGATGCTGGAAAGACTAGTATATCCTATGTATGCTCAATGGAGAGAGTGATTATCTCACATCACTTGTGTGGTGATACTAATACAAGGATGTAGGTGCTCATTAGAGATAAGTTCACTAAACTAATCCATAGGAAGAACATCTGATGGAGCCTTACAGCATATCGACAGATGGTTCTCTAATGGGAGTGGTGCAAGTAATCCTTTGATCTGAGATCATCATGGTACCTTGTGTATATGGATCCATACTTTGATTTATTTTCTAGCATACTATTTTAAGATGTGTGTGGGATTTTCTAGATTTGGTGAAGTGTGCATAGAGGTTATGAGTGGTCAATAAAGAATCGATCGCTCCTTGTAGGAGGAGAGAGAACATCCTATGTGATCTCATGAGATGATGGCTCTGAGAGTCTCTGATCAGAGCAGGGATGAACAATAGAAAAAAATTTTATTAGTTCATCAATCATGTCATCATCATCTGATCAAGATATATATGGATAGGTTTTTGGGCTCATTGAGTCAATATTTATGTATTGTCAAACTCCAGCAATCTCACTATGAGTAGCTGTAGCACCGCAGGTCAAAGGATCAGTCATACAACTGTAGCATTAAGAAAATCACTAACGAATGAGCAGACATCCATGTGACTTCTCGTGTTGGTCACGCTCTGTGCTAGTTGTTCTCTAACAACTATCTGAACTTTTGCTCCAGTGTCACTATACCATAGACATTAGACTTATCTATCTGAAGGAAGCAATCTGTGCACTGGTCTATCTGGATCAATCACCATTCCCATGATGATCCTATGATCAGGAGCAATTTAAGAATTAACCATCAGTGACATATGTCTCAAATTTTCAACTCTTTGAGAATATGTGTCATCATCTTTTTAATCTCTTGGATGATTCATAGACACATAAAATATAAATGATAATATAAATACTGATAAAGTATAAAAATATGTCCTAGTAATATGATATGCATCAGTCAAGATTGACTTTTAGGACTTACATCTAATAATCTCTCACTTACACTAAAGTCAATCTGCTATGTACCAAGCCCCATCTTCTCAAGACAGGCTTTAGTCTTCGACTAGTTAAGTGACTTACCAATGGGTTATCCATATTTTATATCGAGTTTGCTCTCTCCACCTCTATGTATTTCTACTTGAGGTAGTCATGTGGGAAAATCAGTGCAAGGGTAAAATGATAATTTTAAAACTTTTTCAAAATCACTATTTTACTGTGTAAATTATTAATTAATCTAATTAATTAATAAGAGTTTATCCTACACTAGGATCTAAATATGATATATAGCATGCATGCATTTAAATTTGAAATTCGAAATTGAACAGTAAACACTACTGTAATGTGTTCAGAACACAATACCTTTATGCGGGTAGTAGATCGCCGCAATATGATCGTCGTCGGGAGAGTCTGATCATCATGATGCAGCCACACAGTATGTCTGGCCTCTGTGGATCGTTCACACGAAGCTTTCGATCTGATCGACTCCTCACGAGTGCTAGCTCATTGTAGAGCCCTTTCGACGACCGATGCTGATCGAACTCCTTCGATCGATGTCTGCCAATTCTTAGGATACTCTGGATCATCAACAAACATGCTTGAGAGGATGTTGAAGATCTTCCTAAAATTTGGTGGGCTCATGACACTCGTACCTCACCTTCTCACTTTTCAAACTCCAAGCTGAAACCCTGAAGAACTCATTGAAACCATGCGCATACTTTTTCTTTCTTTTTTTTCTTTTTCTCTCGGAAGGATATTGATCTTCACCTTGCACACAAGGATTCCACATGCCTAGATTTTCTCTTCAAAATTTTTTTTTTTTTACACGCCCCACTCTTCTCCTCCTTTTAAAACAATGTCAAATGTCTTATCCATGTGAGAGGATAAAGATGAGTAATTGCACATTTGAATTCAAATCAAATTTTGAATTCAAATGGAAATCAATTTATTCCTATCCACTAAGGGCGTGAGAAGAGGAGGGCGTGGCTTAATTTGTGCATGAGTGATTTCATGAGAAACATTTTCTCATATAATAAATGGAGTGTTAAAAGAGGATAAGGTCAAGGTGCTAAGATTGGTTTCTCATTCAAATTCAAACTTTTATTTTGAATTTGAATGGCCAACTAATCATCCTTATACACTCATTTGGTGCATTAAAGTAGGACGTGAGGAGGGCTTTGCATGAGGAAAAATTCATGAGAACTTCCTTCTCATGAATTCAAATGGACGCAGTGGAAGTGAGGTGGCGCAGGGAGAATGGGTCAAGGTGGTTTCATTATTTAAACCAACCTAATTGAACCAAATAAGTTAGGCCCAATTAGACTAATTTAAACCCAACTTAATTAGACTTAATTAGGCTCAATAAAATCCTAATCAAATTAGAAATTGATTAAGCCCAACCCCTGATCATATCAGGGACCAAACCATCTCGACGATTAGGTCAACTCTTAACCTAATCGGGTCAAACCCAATTGAATCCAATTCAATTGGACTTGATCCAAAATTAATTACTCAATCAAATTGAGTTAATTAGTGATCAAATTACTAATTAAATCTCTCATAAATATTGAATCCAAATCCGATGGGTAATCGGGTATCAGAATTTATCGATATGTAACCCTGATCGAAGAGTCCTAAACCAGTGGGACTCTTGACCCCGATATCCAAAATATATGGAATTTGTGATCAGAGAATCCTGATTCTCGATCACAGAATCCTAGACATGAAAGACTCTTCATCAGCTATCAGATCAGATAGAAACTTCTAATGTGTGTGACCCCGTAGGTTCGAACCTAAGCCGGTAGCACAGGAACCAATTCCTGTACTAATCGAAGTGACCATCTAGCAATGGTACCCGATGATCAGATAGGTCGAATGGACGCAATCGCAACACTCAAAACCTACGTGAATATGGTTACTGTATAATTCATCTTTTTGACCTCTGTGTTTAGGATGACTCAGGGTTAAACTGTCAACCCTGATTAGATCATCTGAATCGTGCTCAACTCAAACAGTCCTGTGACTCCTCACAAAGACTACCCTGGCCAAGGTTTTGCTAAATTGAAACATGACTGTACACAGCTCCTAAACTGGAGTGGTCAATCTCATTTTGACACACACCGACAAGTCAAATACTTGACTACACCCAGCAGCCTTCCATCACTGAATTAGAAATTCAGGTAGTCCAGTGCCTAAGTACAGAAATTCAGGTGAGTTGCTTGCAAGTCACCATGACGTTCTCAGATTGGAGGGATATTTATACCCATATTCCATCGGAGCAAATCTTAACAGTAGAAATAGCTCTGGAGTAGGTCACGTTCAGTGCAGATGTACCCTTACATCTCACCTGTATGCCATACAAGTGTCTGCACACTCATTGGTTAAGAGGACAACCAACCTATATGGCACACAACAACCTATGCTTGATAAATATTGTCATTCTTGATAACAACATATCATTTGGTCGTGAACAGATTTAAGGACTAAACGACAAATCCTCCTTTGTCGAGTCTAAATAGTCCTAAGGACTTCATCACAACATAGGAGTTCATTAGAAGATGAAATATTTTGTGATTAAAAATATCAAAATAATTTTAATTAATTCATAATTCATGTACATATATAAAAAATGAGCACAACCATCAACAGACTAACGATTGGCTTTGGGATACTATTCCCAACAATCTTCCACTTGGCCTAAAGCCAATCGGTGCAGTATCTAATACCCATCTTCGACTTGTAGTCGTCGAACTCATTCACCGCAATGGCTTTAGTGAATGCGTCAGTCAGATTTTTCTTTCCATCGATCTTCTGAAGGTCGACGTCACCTCGATCCATATTTTTCTGGATGAGATGGTAGCGGTGCAGAATATGCTTCATCCGCTGGTGTGCCTTGGGTTCCTTCGCTTGAGCAATGGCTCCAGAGCTATCACAGTAGAGCAGAACTGGACCAACAAGGGAGGGTGCCACTCCGAGCTTGGTGATGAATTTTCTCAGCCACACTGCTTCTTTGGCAACATCTGATGCAGCGACATACTCCACCTCGCAAACTGATTCAGCCACTGTGTGTTGCTTGAAACTCTTCCAGCAGATAGCCCCACCATTAAGGGTAAAAATAAATCCCGACACACTTTTGCTGTCATCGTGATCAGACTGGAAACTAGAGTCTGTAAACCCTATAAGTCTCAAGTCTGATTCACCATAAACAAGCCACTGGTCCTTAGTATTTCTTAAATACTTTAGGATAGTTTTAACAACCTTCCAGTGATTTTCTCCTAGATCATATTAGTATCTACTCACTACCCCTAGTGAGTATGCCATATCTGGTCGTGTACATGTCATGGCGTACATGATAGATCCCACTACCGAAGCATATGGAATCCTACCCATACGCTCTCTCTCTTGAGGTGTTGTCGGACAATCCCTCTTCGAGAGAGAAATTCCATGGCCTATCGGTAGATAGCCTTTCTTGAAAAATCTCCATGCTGAACCTCTTCAGCATAGTATCTATGTACGTAGACTGAGATAAACCAAGCAACCTTTTAGATCTATCCCTATAGATCTTCATCCCTAGGATGTAGGAAGCTTCTCACAGATCCTTCATGGAGAACTATAACGACAGTCAAATCTTTATTTCCTGTAATGCAGGGATATCATTCTCCATTAAGAGAATGTCATCCACATACAATATAAGAAATACTACTACTGGACCATTAGCCCACTTATAAATACAGAGCTCTTCTCCGTTCTTAACGAAGCCATACATCTTGATCGTCCTATCAAAACGTATGTTCCAACTCCGGGATGCCTGCTTAAGTCCATAAATGGACCTCTGTAGTCTGCACACCTTAGACTCATCTGTGGATGTGAATCCTTCAGGTTGTATCATATACACCTCTTCATCCAGCTCTCCATTTAGGAAAGCTGTCTTCACATCCATCTGCCAGATTTCATAGTCCAGATGGGCAGCTATCGCAAGCATAATCCTAATGAATTTGAGCATTGCCACAGAAGAAAATGTCTCGTCATAGTCTATACCAAAACATTGACGATATCCCTTGACAACCAGATGGACTTTATAGGTTTTCACCTTTTCGTTTGCGCCCCTCTTCCTCTTGAAGACCCACTCACACCCTATGGGTTTTACTCCTTCGGGTGGGTCAACCAATGTCCACACATCGTTGACCTTCATGGACTCTATTTCGGATTTCATGGCCTCTAGCCATTTCTCAGAGTTGGGTCTCTGCATCGCATCCATGTAGGTGATCGGATCCTCATCGTTTTCATCAAGTTTGATAGGATTGTCATCCCGGACCAAGAAACCATAGTATCTGTCCGATTGACGTGGTACTCTACCAGATCGCCTTAAGGGTGCTTGAACAATGGGCTCCGGATCTGATCTAATCAAATTCGATTCAGGTTCAGCAACTTGTGTCGATTTTTTCACCTGTCGAACTTCGTCAAGTTCGATCTTAGAGGCAACAGTCCCTTCACCAAGGAACTCTTTTTTCAAAAAGATTGCCTTAAGGCTGACAAACACCTTTTGCTCATCAGCCAGGTAGAAATAATACCCTTTGGTCTCTTTTGAGTATCCTACAAAATTACACTTGTCAGACCTAGGTTCTAAACGTTTAACATAAGCTGGACACCCCCAAACCCTAAGGTGCGAGAGTACTGGCTTACGTCCTATCCATATCTCATATGGCGTTTTGGTTACAGACTTACTCAGAACTCTATTTAGAAGGTAACAAGCCGATTCGAGTGCATATCCCCAGAGAAAGATCGACAGACCAGCAAACCCCATCATGGATCAAACCATGTCCAACAAAGTCCGATTCCTCCTTTCAGATACACCATTATGCTGTGGTGTTCCAGGAGGAGTCTATTGAGAGAGAATCCCATTCTCCCCAAGATATGTCAGAAACTCATTGGAAAGGTATTCACCTCCTCGATCAGATCGAAGAGTTTTAATACACTTTCCAGTTTATTTTTCTACCTCATTTCGAAATAGTTTGAACATTTCAAACAACTCTGACTTATGCTTCATTAAATAGACATACCCATATCGAGATCATCTGTGAAGGTTATGAAGTAGAAATATCCATATCTTGCACTTGTGCTCATGGGTCCACATACATCAAAATGTACCAGACCCAAGAGTTTCACTGGCTCGCTCACCTTTTTCAGTAAAAGGTGACTTGGTCATTTTACCAAGAAGACAAGACTCACAGGTTGGAAGTGATTCACAATCACCTACTTTAAGAATTCCTTCTTGAGCCAACCTGTTTATCCTGTTCTTATTGATATGACCTAGCCTACAGTGCCAAAGGTAGACTTCTGACACATTATCTATTCTAGGGTGTTTACCGAAGGTTTGAACCACATTAATAGGTTGTGATAGAAAGTAAATTCCATTATAAAGTTGTCCAATAAACATTGTAACACCATTCAAAATGATATTGTAAATATTTTTTTTTATTAAAAATTGATAACCGTTCATGGCCAAAAGACCTACAGAAATAATATTTAATAAAAAGCTTGGACAATAGTGACATTCACTCAGAATTATATTTTGAGAATTGATTACAAGGTTCATGATTCCTAATGCTAGAACTAGAACTTTGCTTCCATCTCCAACGTTCAAGAATCTCTCGCCTTCATCAAATCTCCTACTGACCTGCAGACCCTGCATCGAATTGTAAATATGATAAGGGCTTCCGGTATCCAATACCCAGGCAGTAGTATCACAAATGAAAAAGTTGCAAGATGTTATCATATAAGTACCTTGCTTCTTCTTCGGCCTGTTCGAGTCCAGTGAGGCAATGTATAGAGGACAGTTTCTCTTTCAGTGCCCCTGCTTCTTGCAAAAGAAGCACTCCGCCTGGCTCTGATTGGGCTTGCGCTTCTTGGTCTGACCCTGTGCAGACATCCCAGCATGTGGCTGCACCTTCTTATTCTTCTTCTTCTTGTTCTTCTTCCCTTTCTTAAAGGGTCGACGACCAGAAGAAGATCCTCCCACAATATTTACCGACTCCTTATGGAGCTGGTGGTCCTTCTCAAAGTTCTGCAACAACCCCAACAAACCGTGGTAGTTCATTGCAGGCTTTGTCATTCAAAAACGAGTAAGGAAGGGAAGGTAGGACTGTGCAGAGAATTAAGGATCGCTTCCTTGCTGAGCTGCTCGTGCAGGGGAAAGCCCAGTTTACTTAGGCGCTCAATCATTTCGATCATGTACAGTACATGATCATTGACTGAGGCTCCATCCCTCATCCGAGCATTGAAAATGGTACAACTAGTTTTGTGCCTTTCAACGTCGTCAGGCGTGCCAAAGGAGTTGTTCAACATTTGAAGCATCTCCTGTGGTTGGGCATTCTCGAACCTGCGGCTGAACTCATCATTCATTGCCACCAACATAATACACCGAACGATGGTGCGATTGTTGAGCCACTTCTGATAAGTATCTCGGACCACCCCTCTAGCATTCGGGGCTAGCTCCTCAGGTGCCAGATCCAATACTACATAAATGATCCGCTCATGCTCAAGGATGATTTTTAATTTTCGATACCAGCTATCAAAATTAGGTCCCATGAGCTTGTCATTATCTAATAATGATCGGAGCGAAAGGGTAGTGGCCATAGCTGCATAAAGAAAAATCAGATCTATATTAGTATATAAATTATAAATACTAAAGACTTGGATTTTAGTCTAAAGTTTCTCCCAGTATTTTTACGAATTGGTAGCCTCAACCATCAATTCGAAGAATTACTTTAATTCCTTAGTGGGTACTAGAATCCACACAGACTACACATGAGCCCAACTTTGGTTGGTCAATCCATGTGCATCTATGGGTAGGTTCATAACTAATTATTTCTCTAAACAACTTCTAATAATTGATTTTGCCCCTGAACCTAATCAGTAGGCTTTGGCCTCCACTGAAAAGATCTGGTTAGGTCCAACCATTAACATGACTTGATTTGGTGAATCAGACCAATAAATGATCAGGCCTGACTTTGGCCGACCAACCTGACCACCATCAGAAAGACTCAAACCAAATTATCATATTATGAATGATAATTCCATTAGTCAATAAGCACCAGGCCTTTGGGCCTCCAATGATTATTAAACTAATGAACTCATTATCACTCACTTAATGGGAGGCTATGATTTAGTTATCAATATAACTTAATCATGTTTAGGACCTAATAATTTTTGACGATTTTATTAAAGAATCGAAGAGAAGAAAATATCTAGCAAATTTCAATCCTCCCACTGACTTCACCAAGTCAGATTAAAAAAGATTTACTTAAAGCTGGCATTAGGAGCACCTAAATCAGTCAAACTGATTTACCTAATGACATGGGGGAGCCCTAATCACCAAGTGATCTAATCAAAACCTAATTCACCAGGTTGGCCAGATAAGTGAGATCAGTGGTGGGGATAAGCCATTAACTCGTCAGAGATCGAATCACTGAGAGTAGCTCCCGCTTAAAAACCACTGGTCAAACTGTCAAACTTACCTTAGACACCAACCAGTTCATTAGTTTTAATTTGACCAACTTAGTAAATAGAGTTCTACCGTGTAGCCATGAATTAAGTCTATCTTGGTCTAGTTAAAGACAAGGACCCATTCAACTATAACTATTGGAGTTGAGTCTAGAGTATCCTTGACCTAATCTAATTCAACTTTTGATTAGATTTAACCAATTACTCTAATTTAGTCTATTTCTTTAAGCTAACCTTAGATCTAACCCAATTATGGACCTAATCCATCTAACCCATTGACCCACAAGTTTATGCAATTATCTTAGGTCTTAATTCATAATTCTAGACCTACTAGACAACACTTAATTCTTTTAATTAAGTATTTGGACTGATAGGTCAGGGTTTGGCATTTCGAAAATAATTTTCAAATTTGAAAGATTTTATTTTCTGTTCACCAAATATGTTGACTCATTTCATAAATAGATTAGCACATTTCATAAATAGCAATCCTATTGCTAATTACATAATAGAAAATAACTTAAAAAAAAAATTATGAATATTCTTTTAAATCTAATCTAACACATTCATGATAAATTTCATAATTGAACCTTCACAATTAATTCCTTTCGCTGCTTCATTTGCATGGGATATAATTGCAGCGGTACCCCTACCACCATAGGAGACCCCATCAAATGGGAGGAGAGGGCCTTTAAACCCTACTTTTCTCTTATGATCGGACGGCCATGGCAACCAACCCAATTCGATTACTTGCTACTTGGATCAAGTATATCTAAATATACCAATTTTAAAATTTAAATTTCAAATTTTAAATTTTAAATTTTAAATTTTGAAATTCAAATTTTAAACAAATTTTAAATTTCAAATTTTTGAATTTTAAATTTTGAATTTCAAATTTTTGAATTTTGAATTTCGAATTTCAAATTTAAAAATTTAAATTTTAAATTTTAAATTTTAAATTTTTGAATTTTGAATTTCGAACAACTTTCAAAATTCAAATTTTAAATTTTAAATTTCAAATTTCAAATTGTAAACTTTTAGATTATAACTTAATCTACGCATGCAAATTTATATATCATATCTAAGAACCCGCTCTGATACCATTTGTGGGAAAATCAGTGCAGGGGTAAAATGGTAATTTTAAAACTTTTCAAAATCACTATTTTACAGTAGAAATTATTAATTAATTTAATTAATTAATAAGAGTTTACTCTACACTAGGTTCTAAATATGATATATAGCATACATGTATTTAAATTTAAAATTCGAAATTGAACAGTAAACACTTTACTATAATGTGTTCAGAACACAATACCTTTGTGTGGGTAGTAGATCGCCGCAATATGATCACCGTCGAGAGAGTTTGATCATTGTGATATAGCCACATAGTGTGTCTAACCTCTGTGGATCATCCACACAAAGCTCCCGGTCTGATCGACTCCTCACGAGTGCTAGCTTGTTGTAGAGCCCTTTCGACGATCGATGCTGATCGAACTCCTTAGATCGATGTCTGCCAATTCTTTAGCTATACCAGATCATCAGCAGACATATTTGAGAGGATGTTGAAGATCTCTCTAAAATTTGGTGGGCTCACGATACTCGTAGCTCACCTTCTCACTTTCTGAACTCCAGGCTGAAACCCTGAAGAACTCACTGAAACCCTGCGCACACTTTTTCTTTCTTTTCTTTCTTTTTCTCTCGAAAGGATATTGACCTTCACCTTGCACACAAAGATTCCTCACACCCAGATTTTCTCTCTAATTTTTTTTTTTTACATGCCACACTCTTTTCCTCCTTTTAAAACAATGTCAAACATCTTATCCACGTGAGAGGATAAAGATGAGTAATTGCACATTTGAATTCAAATCAAATTTTGAATTCAAATAGAAATAAATTTATTCCTATCCACTAAGGGCGTGAGAAGAGGAGGGCATGGCTTAATTTATGCGTGAGTGATTTCATGAGAAATATTTTCTCGTATAATAAATGGGGCATTAAAAGAGGATAAGGTCAGGCACTAAGATTGGTTTCTCATTCAAATTCAAACTTTTGTTTTGAATTTGAATGGCCAATTAATCATCCTTATCCACTCATTTGGTGCATTAAAGTAGGACGTGAGGAGGGCTTTGTGTGAAGAAAAATTCATGAGAGCTTCTTTCTCGTGAATTCAAATGGGCGCAGTGGAAGTGAGGTGGCATAGGGAGAATGGGTCAAGGTGGTTTCATTATTTAAACCAACCTAATTGAACCAAATAAGTTAGGCCCAATTAGACTAATTTAAACCCAATTTAATTAGACTTAATTAGACTCAATAAAATTCTAATCAAATCAGAAATTGATTAAGCCCAACCCCTGATCATATCAGGGACCAAACCATCTCGATGATTAGGTCAACTCTTAACCTAATCGGGTCAAACCCAACTGAATCCAATTCAATTGGACTTGATCCAAAATTAATTACTCAATCAAATTGAGTTAATTAGTGATCAAATCACTAATTAAATCTCTCATAAATATTGAGTTCAAATCCGATGGGTAATCGGGCATCAGAATTCATCGATATGTAACCCTGATCGAAGAGTCCTAAACCAGTGAGACTCTTGATCCCGATACCCAAAATGTGTGAAATTCATGATCAGAGAATCCTGATTCTCGATCACAAAATCTCAGACATGAAGAACTCTTCACCAGCTATTAGATCAGATAGGAACCTCTAATGTGTGTGACCTCACAGGTTCGAACCTTAACCGGTAGCACAGGAACCAATTCCTGTACTAATCGAAGTGACCATTTAGCAATGGTACCCGACGATCGGATAGATCGAATGGTCGCAATCGCAACACTCAGAACCTACGTGAATATGGTTACTGTATAATTCATCCTTTTGACCTCTGTGTTTAGGATGACTCAGGGTTAAACTGCCAACCCTGATTAGATCATCCGAATCGTGCTTAACTCAACAGTCCTGTGATTCCTCACAAAGACTACCCTGGCCAAGATTTTGCTAAATTGAAACATGACTGTATACAGCTCCTAAATTGGAGTGGTCAATCTCATCTTGACACACGCATCGACAAGTCAAGTACTTGACTACACCCAGTAGCCTTCCGTTACTGAATTAGAAATTCAGGTAGTCCAGTGCCTAAGTGCAGTGAGTTGCTTGCAAGTCACCGTGGTGTTCTTAGGTCAGAGGGATATTTATACCCATATTCCATCAGAGCAAATCTTGACAGTAGAAATAGCTCCAGAGTCGATCACGTTCAGTGCAGATGTACCCTTACATCTCCCTGTATACCATACCAATGTCTCCACACTCATTGGTTAAGAGGACAACCAACCTATATGGCATACAACGACCTATGCTTGATAAATGTATGACCTTGGTAACAACATATCATTTGGTCACGAACAGATTTAAGGACTAAACGACAAATCCTCCTTTATCGAGTCTAAATAGTCCTAAGGACTTCACCACAACATAGGAGTTCTTTAAAAGATGAAACATTTTGTGATGAAAAATATCAAAATAATTTTAATTAATTCATAATTTATGTACATATATAAAAAATGAGCACAACCATCAACAGGCTAACGATTAGCTTTAGGATACTATTCCCAACAAGTCATGTATTCTTTTGCTCTATGTGCTTAGATATCCGGTGACATCTAGGCTTCTTAGCAAGGACTATGGTGCCATTATCTTTGCAGTATAGTATCATGACATCTAATGGCATGACATCTAATTCTATAACTAACATTAAAATTAGAATGCATCCTACACACCTACAGTGCACTCAGCTTCCATCAATCAATTGCTTAGAACCCTTTCAAGATATCGACATGATTACACCTATGATGTAGACATTCTACCATCAATGACTAACATAAAATCTGAATTGGTATATCCTTCCACTTCTAGCTTTGATCCTTCTTCAAGATTAAGGACATACCCTTAGTTCTTCTCAAGTACTTAAGGATGTTTTCACAGTAATCCAGCACTCTCAGCCTGGATACAACTGATATCTACTCATGACATTCATAGTATTAACTATATTAGTTCAAGTACATTATATGGCATACATCTATACCTAAGAGGGTAGCAGATCCCTCTCTAAGATTTCTATGCTGAACCCTTTCAACATCTACTTTCTGTACTTTATTTATAAAAATACAAGCATGCAATTGCATCTATCTCTATAGATTTTTGTATTCTCAGAATATAGGATGCTTGCTTTATATCTTTGATGAAAAATTCTATATACAATCATATTTTAATCGATGTCAGTATTGGACACTCACAGTGACCCTTTTCGAAATACATAATTCTATATTTTTTATCAAATAATTTGATCATATCATCAAAATGAATGTTCCAACTCTAAGATTATTACAAACTTTATGATCTCATACAATAAGAAGTGAAATCTATAAGCTACTCCATATAGAAATCTTCAAAAGATATCTAGTCAAAAAAGCTAATTCACATCCTTTCTTGGAGTCGATTGTTGGAAAATATGTCCCAAAAGTCAATCGTCAACCTGTTGATGGTTGAGCAACCGTGTATTGTAATTGATTTATTAATAAATAAAATATATTTTTGATATTTTCATCACAAGTTTTCATCTTCTAATGAACTCTGTTATTGTGATGAAGTCCTTAGGACTATTTAGGTTCGATAAAGAGAAGATTTATCGATTAGTCCTTAAAACTATTCACGACCAAATGATGGGCATTAATAAGGACGACAGCTTCTATCGAGCATAGATCGCTGTAGGCCATATGGGTTAGTTGTCCTCTTAACCAAGGAGTGTGAAGATACTGGTATGACACACAGATTAGATGTAAGAGTACATCATCATTGAACGTGATCAACTTCAGAGCATTCTGCTGTCGAGAATGTCTCTGATGGGATATAGGTATAAGTGTCCCTTAGACCTAAGATCACCTCAGTGACTTGCAAGCAACTCACTATGCTTTGGTACTGGATGAACTAAATTTTTAATTCAGTGACAGAAGATTTTTGGGCACAGTCAAGTACTTGCGAAGTTGGAGTGTGATCAAGATGGGATTGATCACTCCAAGAGTTGGAGAAGAATGAGTCACTGTATTTCAATTTAGCAAAACCTTGACCAGGATAATCCATCAGATGGATTTGATATTTTGAAATACAATGTGGACAACCTGATCAGAGTTGACAGTTGAACTCTGAGGTGTCCTATAAGTATTTTGATCAAAGAGATGAATTATATGGAAACTATATCCACATGGGTTCTAAGGATGTTGTTCTACACATTCGATCTATCCGGCCGTCGGGTACCATTGCTAGATGATCACTTCGATTGGTACAGAAATTTATTTTTATACTACTAATTTATGTTCAAATTTATGAGGTCACAAACATTAGAGTTCATAATCTGATCGGATGGTTGATCAACGATTAAGAATCATTCTAGGGTTAAACGACCAATACGATTGATATCTAACCTAGTGCAAGTATTGCAAGAGGATCGATTAGCAATTTGATTGGTAATTGACTTAATTTGATTAAGTCAATGGGCTGAGATTAAGTCTAATTGAATATGATCTAATTAGATTTAGTTTGGACTTGATTAGATTAAGTTCAATTGGTTTATTGGATAAGCCTAGTGCAAGAAAAAACTAGTCCTAGTTCAATTAGGACTTGGATCAACCTAATTTCTAATTCGATTAAAAAATTAAATAAAATTTAAATCTAATTTAATCTAATTAAATTAGATTCTTAATTGGGTTAAGATCTATTTCAATTGGGTTGATTTGTTTTTGGTTTGATTTAGTTTGAGAAATCAAATTTGAATAAGTCACAGATTGAATCCTAGTAAGACTAGGATTCCACCTTGAGCCACCTTAGCCCCCCATGCCCACTCTTTCTTATTTTGTGTGACAAAACCTTCTCTCCCAGGCCTTCATGCATGCCCAAAGCTTTTCACTCTTTCTCTCTTACATGGAATGTGATTGTGGACTAAGTCAAAGTAGGAATTAGTTTGGATTTCAAATTCTATGAGATAGAATTTTAGGAAACCAAAACTCTTTCCTTATGGCACTTATTTTATCCAGATTTTTTTTGAAATTTTTATGGATTTTATGGCATATATTGTATACTTTTTGCTGGTGGTCCATGATAGAAAAAGAAGGAGGGGGCACCCAAGAGTTAGGCACCCCTTGTCTTGCCCTGTTTGGATTTTCCTTGACTAGGTATTTGACCTAGACAAGGATTCTTCATATCATATTATTTAAGATAAATTTTTTCTTAAAATTTTTGTGAATTATAGAGCATTGAGAAAACTTTGATATGTATAAAAATCAATAAAAAAGAGTATTTGGGTATGGAGATATAATAGACACAAGACTAAGTGTCTAGGTGAGAGCAAAGAGAAGAAGAAGAGGGTCTTCTTCTAGGGTTGCTGAGTTCACCTCTTCTCTTCCTCCATCTGTGAATTTTCTGAGAGTATCTCATATCTAAAACTCTTTCTCCTACTTTTTATCTTTGGAAGAATCCAAATCAAGAAGAAAGAGGCATCTGATCGACCATCAAAGAAGGATCAGCACAGTACTAGCATACTGTGCTGATTTTTTGGACTAGAACTTCTGATCATGATTCGTGGGCTCGTGTGGATGACTCCTAGAGGCCGAATATATGTGTGGCTCACAATATCATCTTCAAGCTTGGATCAGCAAAGTTAGAATGTCTAACTTGCAAGGTAATAGATCTGATCTATTATATTTTACATACATTAGATGTAGTATAGAAATATGTTGATATGATCAACATATAGTTCTTGCTCTTTATATTTTAATTTTTGATTTAATATCATGTAATAATCATATAATAGAATCTTAGATCTAAGAATTCTCTAGTTTTGTAAGATAAATTTTGATTTATTTTAGTCTTCTGCTGTCTGATCTTGAAAAAATTTTAAGATCTAACCTTGAAACCCTAAATCTGGTTCCTTCAATTGGTATCAGAGCCTAGATTGTTTATTACATGATTATTTTACATGCTTAGATTATTTATTAGATTAGATCTAATTTATAATCTGATTGTTAAATCTAAAATTAAAATTTTTAGATCAATCATAAACTGTAGGTTGTTCTGCTGTAAGGTTTACCCCTTACAGTGCAAAGGTTGTCCTAGTTCGTGTAGATCTATCTTTAATCATAATTTTTTTAGATATGATCTAGATTAAATTTATGATTTATTAGATTTAAAAAATATTTAAATCTAAAATAAAATCTCTTTGTTAATAATTTCTGTATAAAGAACCATCATATATTTGTTTGAAAAATTTGTGCAGTTTAAAGTTGAAATTGTTTCAATTACATGAACCTTTTTAGATTAGATCTAAAGTAGTTTCATGCTTATTTCACTTACATTTTGATTATGAATCAAATATGCAACTTGATTGGTTAGAATCATGTTGTAAAAATATTTTACAAGCATAAAAATTATTTTCAAAAAGCTGAACCCCAACCCTTAGCCCAAAACTTAATTGAAAATTAAGAAGTTGTTTGATTAGGTTCTAGGATTGTGAATTGAAGAACCTAAGACACAAACCATAAGACATTGGGTTAATGGGTTAGTGAGAATTAGGTCCATTAATTGGGTTAGACCTAAGGTTAGATTAAAGATGGACTTAATTAGAGAATTGACTAAATCTAATCAATTGTTGTCTTAGATTAGGTCAAGGATTCTCTAGATCAATTACAATAGTTGTAGTTGGTCAAGTCCATATCTTAAACGAGAACCAAATGGACTTGATTCTTGGCTAAGCGGTCTAGCACGAACTGTTAGGTTGATCTAATCGAAACTAATTAAACCAGTTGGTGTTTAAGGTAAATCAGATCGGTGGTTTTTAATTGGCAGCCCACTTACCTGGCCATTTCTGATGGTGTTTAAGGCAAACTTTGGCAGACCCTCCCACCGATCGAACTTATCTGACCTCTTGGTGAAATTATATTTTGATCAGATCATTTGACTATTCGAGCTGACCCATGTCAACTAGGTAAATCAGTCGACTGATTTAGGTGCTCCTAGACCAGCCCTTTTAATAGTCTCCCTTAAGCTGACTTGATAAAGCTAGTGGGAGGATCATGATAAGCTGGTTTATCTGATCTTCTCCTCTAAATCAATTAAATCTTCTAAAATTATTAGATCCTTAAAATAAAATAGTTATGGTGATAACTAGATCATAGCCTCTCATTAAGTGGATGATAATAGGTCCATCAGTTGGATAATCATTGGAGGCCCAAAGACCTGATGCTTATCGACTGATGAAATTACATTCATAATATGATTTCTTGACTACATCTTTCTAAATGATGGTTAGGTTAGCCAACCAAAGTTGGGCCTAATCATTCATTAGCTAAATAGGCCAAGTATGGTCATGTTAATGGTTGGACCTAACCAGACCTTTTCAGTGGAGGCCAAAGCCTACTGATCAGAGATTGGGGTAAAATTTAAATTACTAAAAATTATTTAGAGAAATAATTGGTTATGAACCTACCCTTAAATGTACATGGGTTGGCTAACCAAAGTTGGGCTTGTGTGCAGTCTAAGTGGATTCTAGTACCCACTAAAGAATTAGGGTAATTCCTTGAATTGGAGGTAGAGGCTACCAATTTGAATAAAATAGTAGGAGAAACCATTTGATTAAAGTCCAAATCTTTAGGTTTAATCAATTCTAATTAGGTTATGATTTTTCTTTGTGCAGATATGGCCACTTCCCTATCGCTCCGTGTTGGGAATAGTGTCCCAAAGCCAATCGTCAGCCTGTTGACGGTTGTCCTCATTTTTGTATATGTACATGAATTATGAATTAATAAAAATTATTTTGGTATTTTTCATCACAAAATATTTCATCTTCTAATGAACTCCTATGTTCTAGTGAAGTCCTTAAGACTATTTAGACTCGACAAAGGAGGATTTATCGTTTAGTCCTTAAATCTGTTCGCGACCAAATGATACATTGTTACCAAGGACGACAACGTTTATCAAGCATAGGTCATTGTGTGCCATATAGGTTGGTTGTCCTCTTAACCAATGAGTGTGGAGACACTAGTATGGCATACAGGTGAGATGTAAGGGTACATCTACACTGAACATGACCGACTCTGAAGCTATTTCTGCTGTCAAGATTTGCTCCAATGGAATATGGGTATAAATATTCCTCCGACCTAAGACCGCCACAGTGACTTGCAAGCAACTCACTGTACTTAGGCACTGGACTACCTGAATTTCTAATTCAGTGACGGAAGGCTACTGGGTGTAGTCAAGTACTTGACTTGTCGGTGCGTGTGTCAAGATGGGATTGCCCACTCCAGTTTAGGAGCTGTGTATAGTCATGTTTCAATTTAGCAAAACCTTGGCCAGGGTAGTCTTTGTGAGGAGTCACAGGACTGTTTGAGTTGAGAACGATTCGGATAATCTAATCAGGGTTGACAGTTTAACCCTGAGTCGTCCAAAACACAGAGGTCAAAAGGATGAATTATACAGTAACCATATTCACATAGGTTCTGAGTGTTGTGATTGCGACTATTCAACCTATCCAGTCATCGGATACCATTGCTAGATGGTCACTTCGATTAGTACAGGAATTGGTTCCTGTGCTACCGGCTTAGGTTCGAACCTGCGGGGTCACACACATTAGAGGTTCCTATCTAATCTGATAGCTAATGAAGAGTCCTAATGCTTGTGGACTATGAGTCCTACGTGTTTGGGACTCTGTGATCGAGAATCAAAATTCTCTGATCATGAGTCCCACACATTTTGGGTATTGGGGTCAAGAGTCCCACTGGTTTGGGACTCTTCGATCAGGGTTACACATTGATGAATTCTGATGCCCGATTACCCATCAAATTTGGACTCAATATTTATGAGAGCTTTAATTAGTGATTTGATCGCTAATTAACTCAATTTGATTGAGTAATTATTTTTGGATCAAGTACAATTGAATTGGATTCAGTTGGGTTTGACCCGATTAGGTTAAGAGTTGACCTAATCATCGAGATGGTTTGGTCCCTAATTTGATCAGAGGTTGGGCTTAATCAATTTCTGATTTGATTAGAATTTTATTGAGCCTAATTAAGCCTAATTAAGTTGGGTTTAAATTAGTCTAATTGGGCCTAACTTATTTGGTTCAATTAGGTTGGTTTAAATAATGAAACCACCTTGACCCATTCTCCCTGCGCCACCTCACTTCCACTGTGCCCATTTGAATTCACAAGAAGAAAGTTCTCATGAATTTTTCCTCACACAAAGCCCTCCTCACGCCCTACTTTAATACGCTAAATGAGTGGATAAGGATGATTGGTTGGCCATTCAAATTCAAAACAAAGTTTGAATTTGAATGAGCAACCAATCTTAGCGCCTTGACCTTATCCTCTTTTAGCGCCCTATTTATTACACGAGAAAATATTTCTCATGAAATCACTCATGCATAAATTAAGCCACGCCCTCCTCTTCTCACACCCTTTGTGGATAGGGATAAATTGGTTTCCATTTGAATTCAAAATTTGATTTGAATTCAAATGTGCAATTACTCATCTTTATCCTCTCACGTGGATAAGACGTTTAACATTGTTTTAAAATGAGGAGAAGAGTGGGGCGTGTGCAAGAAAAATTTTGGAGAGAAAATCTGGACGTGAGGAATCCTTGTGTGCAAGGTGAAGGTCTATATCCTTTCGAGAGAAAAAGAAAGAAAAGAAAGAAAAAGTGTGCGCAGGGTTTCAGTGAGTTCTTCAGGGTTTCAGCCTGGAGTTTGGAAATTGAGAAGGTGAGCTACAAGTGTTGTGAGCCCACCAAATTTTAGAAAGATCTTCAACATCCTCTCGAGCACGTCTGCTAACGATTCAGAGCATCCAAAGAATCGGCAGACATCAATCGAAAGAGTTCGATCAGCATCGGCCGTCGAAAGGGCTCTACAACGAGCTAGCACTCGTGAGGAGTCGATCAGATTGGGAGCTTCGTGTGGACGATCCGCAGAGGCTAGACATGCTGTGTGGCTGTATCATGATAATCAGACTCTCCCGACGGTGATCAAATTATGGCGATCTACTACCTGCATAAAGGTATTATGTTCTGAACACATTACAATAAAGTATTTACTGTTCAAAATCGAATTTCAAATTTAAATGCATGCATGCTATATATCATATTTATATCCTAGTGTAGAATAAATTTTTATTAATTAATTATATTAATTAATAATTTTCACCGTAAAATAGTAATTTTGAAAAAGTTTTAAAATTACCATTTTATCCTTGCACTGAATTTCTCCCACAAATGGTATCAGAGCGGGTTCTTAGATATGATATATATATTTGCATGCATAGATTAAATTGTAATCTAAAAGTTTAAATTTAAAATTTAAAATTTAAATTTTGAAAGTTATTCAAAATTTAAAATTCAAAAATTTGAAATTCAAAATTTGAAATTTGAATCTTGAAATTTGAAATTCAAAATTCAAAATTCAAAAATTTAAAATTTAAAATTTAAAATTTAAAATTTAAAATTTGGTTGAAATTTTAAATTTGAAATTCAAAATTTGAAATTCAAAATTTAAAATTCAAAAATTTAAAATTTGAAATTTGTTTGAAATTTAAAATTCAAAATTTAAAATTTAAAATTTGAAATTTAAATTTTGAAATTGGTATATTTAGATATACTTGATCCAAGTAGCAAGTAATCGAATTGGGTTGGCTGCCATGGCCATCCAGTCAAAGGAGAAAAGTAGGGTTTAAAGGTCCTCTCTTCCCATTCGATGGGGTCTCTTATGGCGGTAGGGGTGCCGATGCGATTATATCCCATATAGATGAAGCAGCGAAAGAAATATTTATGATTTATTTTGATTGAGTTATTTTCTGTTATGTAATTAGCAATAGGATTGCTATTTATGAAATGTACTGATATATTTGTATAATAAGTCAACATATTTGGTGAACAAAAAATAAAATCTTTCAAATTTGAAAATTATTTTCGAAATGCCAAACCCTGACCCATCAGTCCAAATACTTAATTAAAAGAATTAAGTGTTGTCTAGTAGGTCTAGAATTGTGAATTAAGATCTAAGACAATTGCATAAACTTGTGGGTCAATGGGTTAGATGGATTAGGTCCATAATTGGGTTAGACCTAAGGTTAGCTTAAAGAAATGGACTAAATTAGAATAATTAATCAAATCTAATCAAAAGTTGAATTAGATTAGGTCAAGGATACTCTAGACTCAACTCCAATAGTTGTAGTTGAATGGGTCCATGTCTTTAAGTAGACCAAGATTGACTTAATTCATGGTTACGCGGTGGAACCCTATTTACTAAGTTGATCAAATTAAAACTAATGAACCGGTTGGTGTCTAAGGTAAGTTTGGCAGTTTGACCAGTGATTTTTAAGCGGGAGCTACTCACAGTGATTCAATCTCTGACGAGTTAATGGCTTATCCCCACCACTGATCTCACTTACCTGGCCAACCTGGTGATCTAGGTTTTGATTAGATCACTTGGTGATTAGAGCTCACCCATGTCATTAGGTAAATCAGTTTGACTGATTTAGGTGCTCCTAATGCCAGCTTTAAGTAAATCCTTTTTAATCTGACTTGGTGAAGTCAGTGGGAGGATTGAAATTGGCTGGATATTTTTTTCTCATCTATTCTTTAATAAAATCCTCAAAAAAAAATTATTAGGTCTTAAAAATGATTAAGTTATATTGATAACTAAGTCATAGCCTCCCATTAAGTGAGCGATAATGAGTCCATTAGTTTAATAATCATTAGAGGCCCAAAGGCCTGGTGCTTATTGACTAATGGAATTATCATTCATAGTATGATAATTTGGTTTGAGTCTTTCTGACGGTGGTTAGGTTGGCCGACCAAAGTCGAGCTTGATCATTTATTGATCCGATTCACCAAATCAAATCATGTAAATGGTTGGACCAAACCAGATTTTTTCAGTGGAGGCCAAAGCCTACTGATTAGGTTTTGGGGCAAAATTAATTACTAGAAGTTGTTTTGAGAAACAACTGGTTATGAACCTACCCATAGATGTACATGGGTTGACCAACCAAAGTTGGGCTCGTGTGTAGTCTGTGTGGATTCTAGTACCCACTAAGAAATTAAAGTAATTCCTCAAATTGGAGGTTGAGGCTACCAATTCATAAAAATACTGGGAGAAACTTTAGACTAAAGTTCAAGTCTTTAGTATTAATAATTTATGTACTAATATAGGTCTGGTTTTTCTTTATGCAGCTATGGCCACTATCCTGTCGCTCTGGTCATTATTAGATAATGACAAGCTCATGGGACCTAATTTCGATAGCTGGTATCGAAAATTAAAAATCATCCTTGAGCATGAGTGGATCCTTTATGTAGTAACAGATCCGACACCTGAGAAGCCAACCCTAAATGCTAGAGGGACGGTCCGAGACACTTACCAGAAGTGGCTCAACGATCGCACCAACGTCCGGTGCATAATGCTGGCAGCAATGAATGATGAGTTCAGTCACAGGTTCAAGAATGCCCAGCCACAGGAGATGCTTCAAATGTTGAATGACTCTTTTGGCACGCCTGACGATGTTGAAAGGCACAAAACTGTTGTGCCATTTTTAATGCTCGGATGAGGGATGGAGCCTCAGTCACTGATCATGTACTGTACATGATCGAAATGATTGAGCGCCTAAGTAAACTGGATTTTCCTCTGCATGAGCAGCTCGGTAAGGATGCGATCCTTAATTCTCTATCTAAGTCCTTCCCTTCCTTACTCATTTTCGAATGATAAAGCATACAGTGAACTACCATGGCTTGTTGGGGTTGCTGCAGAACTTTGAGAAGGATCACCAGCTCCATAAGGAGTCGGTGAATGTTATGGGAGGGTCTTCTTCTGATCGTCGACCCTTTAAGAAAGGGAAGAAGAATAAGAATGTGCAGCTGCATGCTAGGACGTCTGCACAGGGTCAGACCAAGAAGCGCAAGCCCGACCAGAGCCAGGCGGAGTGCTTCTTTTGCAAGAAGCAGGGGCACTGGAAGAGGAACTGTTCTCTATACATTGCCTCACTGGACCCAAACAGGCCAAAGAAGAAGCAAGGTACTTATATGATAACACCTTGCAACTTTTTCATTTGTGATACTACTGCCTGGGTATTGGATACTGGAAGCCCTATCATATTTGCAATTCGATGCAGGGTCTGCAGGTCAGTAAGAGATTTGATGAAGGCGAGAGGTTCCTGAACGTTGGGGATGGAAGCAAAGTTTTAGTTCTAGCATTAGAAATCATGAACTTTGTAATCAATTCTCGAAATATAATTCTGAGTGAATGTCACTATTATCCAAGCTTTTTACTAAATATTATTTCTGTAGGCCTTTTGGCCATCAACGGTTATCAATTTTTTATAAAAGAAAACGTTTGCAATATCATTTTGAATGATGTTACAATGTTTATTGGACAACTTTATAATGGAATTTACTTTCTATCACAACT
Organism: Elaeis guineensis; assembly: GCF_000442705.2. Taxonomy (NCBI): domain Eukaryota; kingdom Viridiplantae; phylum Streptophyta; class Magnoliopsida; order Arecales; family Arecaceae; genus Elaeis; species Elaeis guineensis. The sequence continues at coordinate 60,086,634 of NC_026002.2, read as the reverse complement.
TGTTAATGTGGTTCAAACCTCCGGTAAATGCCCTAGAATAGATAATGTGTCAGAAGTCTACCTTTGGCACTATAGGCTAGGTCATATCAATAAGAACAGAATAAACAGGTTGGCTCAAAAAGGAATTCTTGAAGTAGGTGATTGTGAATCACTTCCAACCTGTGAGTCCTGTCTTCTTGGTAAAATGACCAAGTCACCTTTTACTGGAAAAGGTGAGCGAGCCAGTGAACTCTTGGGTCTGGTACATTCTGATGTATGTGGACCTATGAGTATAAGTGCAAGAGGTGGATATTTCTACTTCATAACCTTCACAAACGATCTATCGAGGTATGGGTATGTCTATTTAATAAAGCATAAGTCGGAGTCGTTTGAAATGTTCAAACTATTCTGAAATGAGGTAGAAAAATAAATTGGGAAGTGTATTAAAACTCTTCGATTTGATCGAGGAGGTGAATACCTTTTCAATGAGTTTCTAACATATCTTGGAGAGAATGGGATTCTCTCTCAATGGACTCCTCCTGGAACACCACAGCATATTGGTGTATCTGAAAGGAGGAATCAGACCTTGTTGGACATGGTTCGATCCATGATGGGGTTTGCTGGTCTGCCAATCTCCCTTTGGGGATATGCGCTCGAATCGGCTGTTACCTTCTAAATAAAGTTTCGAGTAAGTCTGTAACCAAAATGCCATATGAGAGATATGGATAGGACGTAAGCCAGTACTCTCGCACCTTAGGGTTTGGGGGTGTCCGGCTTATGTTAAACATTTAATTACGGATAAGCTAGGACCTAGGTCTGACAAGTATAATTTTATAGGATACCCAAAAGAGACCAAAGGATATTATTCCTACCTGGCTGATGAGCAAAAGGTGTTTGTCAGCCTTAAGGCAATCTTTTTGAAAAAAGAGTTCCTTGGTGAAGGGACGGTTGCCTCTAAGGTCGAACTTGACGAAGTTCGACAGGTGAAAAAATCGACACAAGTTGCTGAACCTGAATCGGATTTGATTAGATTAGATCCGGAGCCCATTGTTCAAGCACCCTTAAGGTGATCTGGTAGAGTACCACGTCAATCGGACAGATACTATGGTTTCTTGGTCCGGGATGATGATCCTATCAAATTTGATGAAAATGATGAGGATCCGATCACCTACATGGATGCAATGCAGAGACCCGACTCTGAGAAATGGCTAGAGGTCATGAAATCCGAAATGAAGTCCATGAAGGTCAACGATGTGTGGACATTGGTTGACCCATCCGAAGGAGTAAAACCCATAGGGTGTAAGTGGGTCTTCAAGAGGAAGAGGGGCACAGACAGAAAGGTGAAAACCTATAAAGCCCATCTAGTTGCCAAGGGATATCGTCAACGTTATGGTATAGACTATGATGAGACATTTTCTCCTGTGGCAATGCTCAAATCCATTCGGATTATGCTTGTGATAGCTGCTCATCTGGACTATGAAATCTGGCAGATGGATGTGAAGACAACTTTCCTAAATGGAGAGCTGGATAAAGAGGTGTATATGATACAACCTGAAGGATTCACATCCACTAATGAGTCTAAGGTGTGCAGACTACAGAGGTCCATTTATGGACTTAAGCAGGCATCCTGGAGTTGGAACATACATTTTGATAGGACGATCAAGATGTATGACTTCATTAAGAACGGAGAAGAGCCCTGCATTTATAAGTGGACTAATGGTCCAGTAGTGGTATTTCTTGTATTGTATGTGGATGATATTTTCTTAATCGGGAATGATGTCCCTGCATTACAGGGAATAAAGATTTGGCTGTCGTCATAGTTCTCCATGAAGGATTTGGGAGAAGCTTCCTACATCCTAGGGATGAGGATCTATAGGGATAGATCTAAAAGGTTGCTTGGTTTATCCCAATCTACGTATATAGATACTATGCTGAAGAGATTCAGCATGGAGAATTTCAAGAAAGGCTATCTACCGATAGGCCATGAAATTTCTCTCTTGAAGAGGGATTGTCCGAAAATACCTCAAGAGAGAGAGCGTATGGGTAGGATTCCATATGCTTCGACAGTGGGATCTATCATGTACACCATGATATGTACACGATCAGATGTGGCATACTCACCAGGGGTAGTGAGTAGATACCAATCTGATCCAAGGGAGAATCACTGAAATGTTGTTAAAACCATCCTAAAGTATTTAAGAAATACTAAGGACCAGTGGCTTGTTTATGGTGAATTTGACTTGAGACTTATAGGATTTACAGACTCTAGTTTTCAGTCTGATCACGATGACAGCAAAAGTATGTCGGTATTTATTTTTACCCTTAATGGTGGGGCTATCTGCTGGAAGAGTTCCAAGCAACACATAGTGGCTGATTTAGTTTGCGAGGCGAAGTATGTCGCTGCATCAGATGCTGCCAAAGAAGCGGTGTGGCTGAGAAAATTCATCACCGAGCTCGGAGTAGCACCCTCCCTTGTTGGTCCAGTTCTGCTCTACTATGACAGCTCTGGAGCCATTGCTCAGGCGAAAGAACCCAAGGCACACCAGCGGACGAAGCATATTCTGCGTCGCTACCATCTCATCCAAAAAATTATGGATCGAGGTGACGTCGACCTTCTAAAGATCGACAGAAAGGAGAACCTGGCCGACCTATTCACTAAAGCCATTACGGTGAAGGAGTTCGACGACTACAAGTCGAAGATGGGTATTAGATACTGCATCGATTGGCTTTAGGCCAAGTGAGAGATTGTTGGAAATAGTGTCCCAAAGCCAATTGTCAGCCTGTTGATGGTTGTGCTCATTTTTGTATATGTACATGAATTATGAATTAATAAAAATTATTTTGGTATTTTTCATCACAAAATGTTTCATCTTCTAATGAACTCCTATATTGTGGTGAAGTCCTTAGGACTATTTAGACTCGACAAAGGAGGATTTATTGTTTAATCCTTAAATCTATTCGCGACCAAATGATACATTGTTGCCAAGGACGATAATGTTTATCAAGCATAGGTCGTTGTGTGCTATATAGGTTGGTTGTCCTCTTAACCAATGAGTGTGGAGACACTGGTATAGCATACAGGTGAGATGTAAGGGTACATCTGCACTGAATGTGACCGACTCTGGAGCTATTTCTACTGTCAAGATTTACTCCGATGGAATATGGGTATAAATATCCCTCCGACCTGAGACCGTCACGGTGACTTACAAGCAACTCATTTCACTTAGGCACTGGACTACCTGAATTTCTAATTCAGTGACGGAAGGCTACGGGTGTAGTCAAGTACTTGACTTGTCGGTGCGGGTGTCAAGATGAGATTGACTACTCCAGTTTAGAAGCTGTGTATAGTCATATTTTAATTTAGCAAAATCTTGGCCAGGGTAGTCTTTGTGAGGAGTCACAGGACTGTTTGAGTTGAGCACAATTCGGATGATCTAATTAGGGTTGACAGTTTAACCCTGAGTCGTCCTAAACATAGAGGTCAAAAGGATGAATTATACGATAACTATATTCATGTAGGTTCTGAGTGTTGCAATTGCAACTATTCGACCTATCCAGTCATCGGGTACCATTGCTAGATGGTCACTTCGATTAGTACAGGAATTGATTTCTGTTCTACCGACTTAGGTTCGAACCTGCAGGGTCACACACGTTAGAGGTTCCTATCTGATCTGATGGCTGATGAAGAGTCCTAATGCTTATGGACTATGAGTCCTATTTGTCTAGAACTCTGTGATCGAGAATCAAGATTCTTTGATCATGAGTCCCACACATTTTGGGTACCGGGGTCAAGAGTCCCACTGGTTTGGGACTCTTCGATCAGGATTACATATCGATGAATTCTGATGCCCGATTATCCATCAGATTTGGACTCAATATTTATGAGAGGTTTAATTAGTGATTTGATCACTAATTAACTCAATTTGATTGAGTAATTATTTTTGGATCAAGTCTAATTGAATTGGATTCAGTTGGGTTTAACTCGATTAGGTTAAGAGTTGACCTAATCATTGAGATGGTTTGGTCCCTAATTTGATCAGGGGTTGGGCTTAATCAATTCTTGATTTGATTAAAATTTTATTGATCCTAATTAAGCCTAATTAAGTTGGGTTTAAATTAATCTAATTGGGCCTAACTTATTTGGTTCAATTAGGTTGGTTTAAATAATGAAACCACCTTGACCCATTCTCCCTGCGCCACCTCACTTCCACTGCGCCCATTTGAATTCACGAGAAGAAAGTTCTCATGAATTTTACCTCACACAAAGCCCTCCTCACGCCCTACTTTAATGCATCAAATGAGTGGATAAGGATGATTGGTTGGCCATTCAAATTCAAAATAAAGTTTGAATTCGAATGAGCACCCAATCTTAGCGTCTTGACCTTATCCTCTTTTAGCACCCCATTTATTACACGAGAAAATATTTCTCATGAAATCACTCATGCATAAATTAAGCCACACCCTCCTCTTCTCACACCCTTTGTGGATAGGGATAAATTGGTTTCCATTTGAATTCAAAATTTGATTTGAATTCAAATGTGCAATTACTCATCTTTATCCTCTCACGTGGATAAGACATTTGACATTATTTTAAAAGGAGGAGAAGAGTGGGGCGTGTGCAAGAAAAATTTTGGAGAAAAAAATCTGGGCGTGAGGAATTCTTGTGTGCAAGGTGAAGGTCTATATCCTTCTGAGAGAAAAAGAAAGAAAAAAAAGAAAAAGTATGCGCAGGGTTTCAGTGAGTTCTTCAAAGTTTTAGCCTGGAGTTCGGGAAGTGAGAAGGTGAGCTACGAGTGTTGTGAGCCCACCAAATTTTAGAAAGATCTTCAACATTCTCTCAAGCATGTTTTCTGACGATCTAGAGCATCTGAAGAATCGACAGACATCGATCGAAGGAGTTCGATCAGCATCGGCCGTCGAAAGGGCTCTACAACGAGCTAGCACTCGTGAGGAGTCGATCAGACCGAGAGCTTCGTGTGGATGATCCACAGAGGCCAGACATACTGTATGGCTGTATCGCGATGAGCAGACTCTCCCGACAGTGATCAGATTGCGGTGATCTACTACCCGTACAAAGGTATTGTGTTCTGAACACATTACAGTAAAGTGTTTATTGTTCAAATTTGAATTTTAAATTTAAATGCATGCATGCTATATATCATATTTAGATCCTAGTATAGGATAAATTCTTATTAATTAATTAGATTAATTAATAATTTTTGCTGTAAAATAGTGATTTTGAAAAAGTTTTAAAATTATCATTTTATCCCTACACTGAATTTTCTCTACACTCTGATCATTGTTGGACAATAAAAATTTGGTGGGATCCAACTTCGATAGCTAGTACCGAAAGATGAAGATAATCCTGGAGCATGAACGGATCCTATATGTGATAACGGATCCTGCACCTGAGGAGCCAGCTGCCAATACACGTGAAACAGTCGGAAATACTTACCAGAAGTGGCTCAGTGACCGGATCATGGTGCGCTGCATCATGTTGGCTGCCATGAGCAACGAGTTTAATCACAGATTTGAGATGACTCAGCCAAAAGACATGCTTCAAGTGTTGGAGGATGCCTTTGGTACACCCGATGACATGGAGAGGTACAAGACTAATTGTGCCATCTTCAACGCCAAAATGCAGGATGGTGCCTTTGTCACTGATCATGTATTGTACATGATCGAGCTGATGGAGCATTTGAGCAAGCTCGACTTTTCCTTGCATGAGCAGCTTGGGAAAGATGCAATACTGAATTCGCTGTCCAAGTCTTATCTCCCATTCCTCACTTATTATAGAATGACAAAACCTGAAGTAAACTACCATGGGTTACTGAGGTTGCTTCAGAACTTTGAGAAGGATCACCAACTCCACAAGGAGTCGGTGAACTTAGTGGGAGGTTCGTCTTCTGGTTCTCGACCCTTTGAGAAAGGGAAGAAGAACAAGAAGAAGAAAGTGAAGAAGGTGCAAGTTCAAGCTGGAACATCAGTGCCGGGCCAGACCAGAAAGATCAAGCCCGATAAGTGTCAAGCTGAATGCTTCTTTTGCAAGAAGTGGGGGCACTGAAAGAGGAATTTTCCTCAATACATTACCTCCCTGGATCCGAACAGGCAGAGAAAGAAGCAAACTATTGCTGAGTAAGGTATTTATATGATAACTCCTTGCAATTTCTCTATTTATGATATAACTGACTGGGTATTGGATACCGGTAGCCCTTACCAAATTTGCAATTCATTGCTAGGGTTGCAGGTTAGTAGGAGATTCGAGCAAGGCGAGAGGTTTCTGAACGTTGGAGATGGAAGATCAGTTCCAGTTCTAGCATTAGGAATCTTGAAACTTATATTTGAGTCCCATACTGTTGTTCTTAATGATTGTCATTTCTGTTCCAGTTTCTTTGTAAATGTTATTTCTGTAGGCCTTCTGGCCAAAAATGATTATGAAATTTTAATAAAGAAATAAGTTTGTAATATCATTATGAATGGTGTTACTATTTTTTGTGAACATTTGAATAATGGTGTGTATATATTATCACAACCTATTAACGTAGTCTATTCTACTAGCAAGCATCCTAGATTAGATAGTGTATCAGATACTTATGGCACTGTAGGCTAGGTCATATAAACAAGAACAGGATAAATAGGTTGACTCAAGAGGGAAACCTCGAAGTCAGTGATTGTGAATCACTTCCAACCTGTGAGTCCTGTCTTCTTGGTAAAATGATCCTAGTGTAGGATAAATTTATGTTAATTAATTAGATTAATTAATATTTTCTACTGTAAAATCATGATTTTGAAAAAGTTTTAAAATTACCATTTTATCCCTGCACTGAATTTTCTCCACAAATGGTATCAGAGCGGGTTCTAAGATATGATATATATATTTGCATGCGTAGATTAAGTTGTAATCTAAATATTTAAATTTGAAATTTGAATTTTGAATTTTGAATTTTGAAAGTTGTTCGAAATTCAAAATTCAAAAATTTAAAATTCAAAATTTGAAATTTGAATTTTGAAATTTGAAATTCAAAATTCAAAATTTTGAAATTTGAAATTTGAAATTTAAAATTTGGTTGAAATTTCAAATTTGAAATTCAAAATTTAAAATTTAAAATTTGAAATTCAAAAATTTGAAATTTAAAATTTGAAATTTATTTGAAATTTAAAATTCAAAATTTAAAATTTAAAATTTGAAATTTAAATTTTGAAATTAGTATATTTAGATATACTTCATCTAAGTAGCAAGTAATCGAATTGGATTGGTTGCCATGGCCATCCGATCATAGGAGAAAAGTAGGGTTTAAAGGCCCTCTCCTCCCATTCGATGGGGTCTCCTATGGCAGTAGGGGTGCCGCTGCAATTATATCGCATGCAGATGAAGCAGCGAAAGAAATTAATTGTAAAGGTTTAATTATAAAATTTATCATGAATGTGTTAGATTAGATCTAAAGGAATATTCATGATTTATTTTAATTGAGTTATTTTTTGTTATGTAATTAGCAATAGGATTGCTATTTATGAAATGTGCTGATCTATTTGTGAAATGAGTCAACATATTTGGTGAACAAAAAATAAAATCTTTCAAATTTGAAAATTATTTTCGAAATGCCAAACCCTGATCCATTAGCCCAAATACTTAATTAAAAGAATTAAGGGTTGTCTAGTAGGTCTAGAATTGTGAATTAAGACCTAAGATAATTGCATAAACTTGTGGGTCAATGGGTTAGATGGATTAGGTCCATAATTGGGTTAGACCTAAGGTTAGCTTAAAGAAATGGACTGAATTAGAGTAATTGGTCAAATCTAATCAAAAGTTGAATTAGATTAGGTCAAGGATACTCTAGACTCAACTCCAATAGTTGTAGTTGAATGGGTCCATGTCTTTAACTAGACCAAGATGGACTTAATTCATGGCTACGCAGTGGAACCCTATTTACTAAGTTGATCAAATTAAAACTAATGAACCAGTTGGTGTCTAAGGTAAGTTTGCAGTTTGACCAGTGGTTTTTAAGCGGGAGTTACTCGCAGTGATTCGATCTCTAACGAGTTAATGGCTTATCCTCACCACTGATCTCACTTACCTGACCAACTTGGTGAATTAGGTTTTGATTAGATCACTTGGTGATTAGAGCTCACCCATGTCATTAGGTAAATCAGTTTGACTGATTTAGGTGCTCCTAATGCTGGCTTAATTAAATCCTTTTTAATCTGACTTGGTGAAGTCAGTGAGAGGATTGAAATTGGCTAGTAATTTATCTTCTCATCTATTCTTTAATAAAATCCTCAAAAATTATTAGGTCCTAAAAATGATTAAGTTATATTGATAACTAAGTCATAGCCTCCCATTAAGTGAGTGATAATGAGTCCATTAGTTTAATAATCATTGGAGGCCCAAAGGCCTGGTGCTTATTGACTAATGGAATTATCATTCATAGTATGATAATTTGGTTTGAGTCTTTCTGATAGTGGTCAGGTTGGCCGAACAAAGTCGGAACTGGTCATTTATTGGTCCGATTCACCAAATCAAATCATGTTAATGGTTGGACCTAACCAAATCTTTTCAGTGGAGGCCAAAGCCTACTGATTAGGTTCTGGGGCAAAATTAATTACTAGAAGTTGTTTAGAGAAACAACTGGTTATGAACCTACCCATAGATAGGCATAGGTTGACCAACCAAAGTTGGGCTCGTATGTAGTCTGTGTGGATTCTAGTACCCACTAAGGAATTAAAGTAATTCCTCAAATTGGAGGTTGAGGCTACCAGTTTGTAAAAATACTGGGAGAAACTTTAGACTAAAGTCCAAGTCTTTAGTATTAATAATTTATGTACTAATTAAGGTCTGGTTTTCCTTTATGTAGCTATGGCCACTACCCAGTCGCTCCGGTCATTATTAGATAATGACAAGCTCACGGGACCTAATTTTGATAGCTGGTATCGAAAATTAAAAATCATCCTTGAGCATGAGCAGATCCTTTATGTAGTAACGGATCTGGTACTTGAGGAGCCAGCCCCGAACGTTAAAGGGATGGTCCGAGATAATTATCAGAAGTGTCAACGACCGCACCACCGTTCGGTACATAATGCTGGTGGCAATGAATGATGAGTTTAGCTACAGGTTCGAGAATGCCAAATTGCAAGAGATGCTTCAAATGTTGAACGACTCCTTTGACACGTCTGACGACGTTGAAAGGCACAAAACTAGTTGTGCCATTTTCAATACTCGGATGAGGGATGGGGCCTCAGTCACTGATCATGTATTGTACATGATCGAAATGATTGAGCGTCTAAGTAAACTGAGCTTTCCCTTGCATAGGCAGCTCGGTAAGGATGCGATCCTTAATTCATTGCCCAAGTCCTTCCTCCCCTTCCTTACTCATTTTCGGATGACAAAGCCTGCAGTAAACTACCACGGCTTATTGGGGTTGCTACAGAACTTTGAGAAGGATCACCAGCTCTATAAAGAGTCGGTGAATATTGTGGGAGGATCTTCTTTTGATCGTCAACCCTTTAAGAAAAGGAAGAAGAACAAGAAGAAGAGAACAAGAAGGTGCAGCTGCATGCTAGGACGTCTACACAGGGTCAGACCAAGAAGCACAAGCCTGACCAGAGCCAAGCAGAATGCTTCTTTTGCAAGAAGCAAGGGCATTGGAAGAGGAACTGTCCTCTATACATTGCCTCCTTGGACCCAAACAGGCCGAAGAAGAAGCAAGGTACTTATATGATAACACCTTGCAATTTTTCCATTTGTGATACTACTGCCTGGGTATTGGATATCGAAAGCCCTTATCATATTTGCAATTCGATATAGGGCCTACAGGTTAGTAGGAGATTTGATGAAGGTGAGAGGTTCCTGAACGTTGGAGATGGAAGCAAAGTTCCAGTTCTAGCATTAGGAATCATGAACCTTGTAATCAATTCTCGAAATGTAATTCTGAGTGAATATCACTATTGTCTAAGCTTTTTATTAAATATTATTTCTATAGACCTTTTGGCCATGAACGGTTATCAATTTTTAATAAAAAAAATATTTGCAATATCATTTTGAATGGTGTTACAATATTTGTTGGACAACTTAATAATGGAATTTACTTTCTATCACAACCTGTTAATGTGGTTCAAACCTCCGGTAAATGCCCTAGAATAGATAATGTGTCAGAAATCTACCTTTGGCACTGTAGGCTAGGTCATATCAATAAGAACAGGATAAACAGATTGGCTCAAGAAGGAATTCTTGAAGTAGGTGATTGTGAATTACTTCCAACCTGTGAGTCCTATCTTCTTGGTAAAATGACCAAGTCACCTTTTACTGAAAAAGGTGAGCGAGCCAGTGAACTCTTGGCTCTGGTACATTCTGATGTATGTGGACCCATGAGCTCAAGTGCAAGAGGTAGATATTTCTACTTCATAACCTTCACAGACGACCTATTGAGGTATGGGTATGTCTATTTAATGAAGCATAAGTCAGAGTCGTTTGAAATGTTCAAACTATTCCAAAATGAGGTAGAAAAACAAACTGGAAAGTGTATTAAAACTCTTCGATCTGATCGAGGAGGTGAATACCTTTCCAATGATTTTCTGACATATCTTAGGAAGAATAGGATTCTCTCTCAGTGGACACCTCCTGGAACACCACAGCATAATGGTATGTCTAAAAGGAGAAATCGGACCTTGTTGGACATGGTTCGATCTATGATGGGGTTTGCTGGTCTGTCGATCTCTCTCTGGAGATATGCGCTCGAATCGGCTTGTTACCTTCTAAATAGAGTTTCGAGTAAGTCTGTAACCAAAATACCATATGAGATATGGATAGGACGTAAGCCAATACTCTCGCACTTTAGGGTTTGGGGGTGTCCGGCTTATGTTAAACGTTTAATTACAGACAAGCTTGGACCTAGGTCTGACAAGTGTAATTTTATAGGGTATCCAAAAGAGACCAAAGGGTATTACTTCTACCTAGCTGATGAGCAAAAAGTGTTTGTCAACCTTAAGGCAATCTTTTTGGAAAAAGAGTTCCTTGGTGAAGGGACTGTTGCCTCTAAGATCGAACTTGACGAAGTTCGACAGGTGGAAAAATTGACACAAATTGCTGAACCTGAACCATATTTGGTTAGATCAGATTCGGAGCCCATTGTTCAAGCACCCTTAAGGCGATCTGGTAGAGTACCACATCAACCGGACAGATACTATGGTTTCTTGGTCCGAGACGGCGATCCTATCGAACTTGATGAAAATAATGAGGATCCGATCACCTACATGGATGCAATGTAGAGATCCGACTCTGAGAAATGGCTGGAGACCATGAAATCCAAAATGGAGTCCATGAAGGTCAATGATGTGTAGACATTGGTTGACCCACCTAGAGGAGTAAAACCCATAAGGTGTAAGTGGGTCTTCAAGAGGAAGAGAGGCGCAGACGGAAAGATGGAAACCTATAAAGCCCGTCTGGTTGCCAAAGGATATCGTCAATGTTATAGTATAGACTATGACGAGACGTTTTCTCCTGTGGCAATGCTCAAATCCATTCGGATTATGCTTGCGATAGCTACCCATTTGGACTATGAAATCTGGCAGATGGATGTGAAGACAGCTTTCCTAAACGGAGAGCTGGATGAAGAGGTGTATATGATACAACTTGAAGGATTCACATCCACAGATGAGTCTAAGGTGTGCAGGCTATAGAGGTCCATTTATGGACTTAAGCAGGCATCACGGAGTTGGAACATACATTTTGATAAGACGATCAAGACGTATGGCTTCGTTAAGAACGGAGAAGAGCCATGCATTTATAAGTGGGCTAATGGTCCAGTAGTAGTATTTCTTGTATTGTATGTGGATGACATTCTCTTAATCGAGAATGATGTCCCTGCATTACAGGGAATAAAGATTTGGCTGTCGTCAAAGTTCTCCATGAAGGATCTGGGAGAAGCTTCCTACATCCTAGGGATGAAGATCTATAGGGATAGATCTGAAAGGTTGCTTGATACTATGTTGAAGAGATTCAGCATGGATAATTCCAAGAAAGGCTATCTTCCGATAGGCCATGGAATTTCTTTCTCGAAGAGGGATTGTCCGACAACACCTCAAGAGAGAGTGCGTATGGGTAGGATTCCATATGCTTCGGCAGTGGGATCTATCATGTATGCCATGACATGTACACGACCAGATGTGGCATACTCACTAGGGGTAGTGAGTAGATACCAATCTGATCCAGGGGAGAATCACTGGAAGGTTGTTAAAACCATCCTGAAGTATTTAAGAAATACTAAGGACCAGTGGCTTGTTTATGGTGAATCGGACTTGAGACTTATAGGGTTTACAGACTCTAGTTTCCAATCTGATCATGATGACAGGAAAAGTGTGTTGGAATTTATTTTTACCCTTAATGGTGGGGCTATCTGCTGGAAAAGTTTCAAGCAGCACACAGTGGCTGATTCAATTTGAGAGGTGGAGTATGTCGCTGCATCAGATGCTGCCAAAGAAGCAGTGTGGCTGAGGAAATTCATCACCGAGCTCGGAGTAGTACCCTCCCTTGTTGGTCCAATTCTGCTCTACTGTGATAGCTCTGGAGCCATTGCTCAGGCGAAGGAACCAAAGGCACACCAACGAACGAAGCATATTCTGTGCCGCTACCATCTCATCCGAGAAATTATGGATTGAGGTGACGTCGATCTTCAGAAGATCGATGGGAAGGAGAACCTGGCCGACCCATTCACTAAAGCCATTGCGGTGAAGGAGTTTGACAACTACAAGTCGAACATGGGTATTAGATACTGCACCGATTGGCTTTAGGCCAAGTGGGAGATTATTGGGAATAGTGTCCCAAAGCCAATCGTCAGCCTGTTGACGGTTGTGCTCATTTTGTATATGTACATAAATTATGAATTAATAAAAATTGTTTTGGCTTTTTTCATCACAAAATGTTTCATCTTCTAATGAACTTCTATGTTGTGGTGAAGTTCTTAGGACTATTTAGACTCGAGAAAGGAGGATTTGTCGTTTAGTCCTTAAATCTGTTCGCGACCAAATGATACGTTGTTACCAAGGATGACAATGTTTATCAAGCATAGGTCGTTGTGTGCCATATAGGTTGGTTGTCCTCTTAACCAATGAGTGTGGAGACACTGGTATGGCATACAGGTGAGATGTAAGGGTACATCTGCACTGAATGTGACCGACACCGGAGCTATTTCTGCTGTCAAGATTTGCTCCGATGGAATATGGGTATAAATATTCCTCCGACCTGAGACCGCCATGGTGACTTGCAAGCAACTCAATGCACTTAGGCACTGGACTACCAGAATTTTTAATTCAGTAATGGAAGGCTGCTGGGTATAGTCAAGTACTTGACTTGTCAGTGCGTGTGTTAAGATGAGATTGACCACTCCAGTTTAGGAGCTGTGTACAGTCATATTTCAATTTAGCAAAATTTTGGCCATGGTAGTCCTTGTGAGGAGTCACAGGACTGTTTGAGTTGAGCATGATTCGGATGATCTGATCAGGGTTGACAGTTTAACCCTGAGTCATCCTAAACACAGAGGTCCAAAAGATGAATTATACAATAACCATATTCATGTAGGTTCTGAGTGTTGCGATTGTGACTCTTCGACCTATCCGGACGTTGGGTACTATTGCTAGATGGTCACTTCGATTAGTACAGAAATTGGTTCCTGTGCTACCGACTTAGGTTCGAACCTGCGGGGTCACATACATTAGAGGTTCCTATCTGATCTGATGGCTAATGTAGAATCCTACATGTTTGAGACTCAGTGATCGAGAATTAGGATTCTCTGATCACGAGTTCCACATATTAAGGGTACCGAGGTCAAGAGTCCCACTGATTGGGACTTTTCGATCAGGGTTACATATCGATGAATTTTGATGTCCGATTGTCCTTCGAATTTGGACTCAGTATTTATGAGAGGTTTAATTAGTGATTTTATCATTAATTAACTCAATTTAATTGAGTAATTATTTTTGGATCAAGTCCAATTGAATTGGATTCAGTTGGGTTTGACCTGATTAGGTTAAGAGTTGACCTAATCGTCAAGATGGTTTGATCCCTGATTTGATCAGGGGTTGGGCTTAGTCAATTCTTGATTTGATTAGAATTTTATTGAGCCTAATTAAGCCTAATTAAATTGGGTTTAAATTAGTCTAATTGGACCTAACTTATTTGGTTCAATTAGGTTGGTTTAAATAATTAAACCACCTTGACCCAATCTCCATGCACCACCTCACTTCCATTGCACCCATTTGAATTCATGAGAAAGAACTTCTCATGAATTTTTTCCTCACTCCAAGTTCTCTCCACACCCTACTTTAATGTGCCAAATGAATGGATAAGGATGATTGGTTGGCCATTCAAATTCAAAATAAAGTTTGAATTTGAATGGGCAATCAATCTTTGCGCCTTATCCCTTTTTTTACGCCCTATTTATTACATGAGAAAAAGTTTCTCATAAAATCACTCCATGCACAATTTAAGCCATGCCTCACGCCTTTAGTGGATAAGGGATGAGTTGGTGTCCATTTGAATTCAAAATTTGATTTGAATTCAAATGTGCAATTACTCATCTTTATCCTTTCTTTTGGATAAGACGTTTGACGTGGTTATAAAAGGAGGAGAAGAGTGGGGCGTCCAAGAAGAAGATTTTTGGAGAAAAATTTTGGGGTGTGAGAAGTCTTGTGCATAGGAAGGAAGTCCATATCCTTTCTAGAGAAAAAGAAAGAAAAGAAAGAAAAGTGGGTGCAAGGTTTTCAGTGAGTTCCCTAGAGTTTTAGCCTGGGGTTCGGGAAGTGAGAAAGTGAGCTACAAGTGTCGTGAGCCCACAAAATCTCAAGGAGATCTTTAACATCATCTCAAGCATGTCTGCTGATAATTCAAAGCATTCAAAAAATCAACAGACATCGATCGAAGGAGTTCGATCAGCATCAGCCGTCGAAAGGGCTCTACAACGAGCTAGGACTCGTGAGGAGTCGATCAGACCAGAAGCTTCGTGTGGATGATCCACAGAGGCCAGACACACTATGTGACTGAATCATAATGATCAGACTCTCCCGACGGTGATCAGATTGCGGCGATCTACTACCCGCACAAAGGTATTGTGTTCTGAACACGTTACAGTAAAGAGTTTACTGTTCAAATTTCAAATTCAAATTTAAATGAATGCATACTATATATCATATTTAGATCCTAGTGTAGGATAAATTTATGTTAATTAATTAGATTAATTAATATTTTTCACTGTAAAATTATGATTTTAAAAAAGTTTTAAAATTATTATTTTATCTCTACACTGAATTTTCACTACACTACAGTGACCTATGCTCGATAGAAGCTGTCATCCTTATTAACAACCTATCATTTGGTCGTGAACAGTTTTAAGGACTAATTAATAAATCTTCTCTTTATCAAACCTAAATAGTCCTAAGGATTTTATCACAACAACGGAGTGCATTAGAAGATAAAAATTTATGATGAAAATGCCAAAAATATATTTTATTTATTAACAAATCAATTACAATATAAGGTTGCTCAACCGTCAATAGGTTGACGATTGACTTTTAGGACATATTTTCAAACACCCATAGAACTGAATTTGATCAGATCAAACTCAAAACCCATTGTAAAGACACCATTAAGGAGATCTGGTAGAGTACCACATCTGTCGGATAGATACTTCTGTATCTAGTTCTGGAATGTGATCCTATTAAACTCGATGAGAACAACAAAGATTTGATCACCTACATAGATGCCATACAGAGATTCAACTCTGAATAATGGCTTGGAGCCATAGGTTCAAAATGGAGTCCATGAAGATCAACAGTGTATGGACACTCATTGATTCACTTGAAGGGGTAATGCCCATAGAGTGTAAGTGGATCTCCAATAGGATCAAAGTAGCCAGACGAGAAGGTGGAGACCTACAAAGCTCATCTAGTTACCTAAGAATATTATCAATATTATGGTATTGACCATAATGAGACATTTTCTCTTGTGGCAATGCGAAATATTTTGGAGTTGGAATGTGTATTTTGATAAGTAATCAAAATGCATAGCTTCATTAAGAATAAAGAGGAACCTTGCAAATACAAATGGATTAATAGTTCTATGAGTGTATTTCTTATCTTGTATGTAAATAAAATTCTCTTAATCGAAAATGATATTTCTTACATTATAGGGAATAAAGATTTCATTATTATCATAGTTCTCCATAAAGGACTTAGACAAAGCATCTCTCATCCTAAGGATGAAGATCAATAGAGATAGATCTAAGAGGCTATTTAAGTTTTTCCAGTCCAATATACATAGGGTGTTTATGAATAAAATTTATTCTATCATTACACCATGTATGAGATCAGATATGGTATACTCATTAGGATAGTGAGTGGATACTTGTAAGATCTGGATGAAAATCACTAGAAGGTCATCCTTAAGTATTTAAGAAATACTAAGGATTGGTGACTTGATTATGGAGAATCTGACTTAAAACTTATGAAATATGACTCTAATTTTTAGTTGGATAAAATAATAGTAAGAATATATTGGAATACATCCTTACCTTAAATAATGGAGCAATCTATTGAAAAGGTTCCAAGTAAAAAAATATAGCCAAATTCAAATTGCGAGGCACAATGTATTACAGCATTTGATGCTTGCAAAGAAGCTATGCAATTATACAGGTTCACTGGCAAGCTAAGAGTGGCACCCTCCGATGATGGTCTTACTGTATTGTACAGCACTGAAGCCATAGCTCATGCCAAGAAGTCAAAGTCCCATTAGCTTACCTAGCATTTTGCATCGCTACCACCTTATTCGAAAAATCTGTTAAGGTGACGTCAATATTTAGAAGATCGATGGAAAAGAGAACTTGAACAATCTATTTACTAAAATCTCAATATCTAGGAGTTCTAAGATGATAAATCGAAGATGAATATATGATACTATATTGATTGGCTTTAATCCAAGTGGAGTTATTAGAAATTGTGTCTTAAATCCAATCATTTGATGATTGTGCTGATTATAATTATATATGAATTGATAAATAATAAAAGTTATATGATATTTTTTATCACAAGATTACATCTTCTAATGAACTCTTATATTATGATAAAGTTCTTAGGACTACTTTGATCGATAAAAGAGAATTTATCACATAGTTCTTAAATTGGTTCGTAACCAAATGATACACTATTACTAAGACGATAGCGATATCAAGTGTAGATCGTTGTGTGCCATATGTATTGATTGTCCTCATAACTAAATGATGTAGAGACACTGGTATGATATGTAGATGAGATGAAGAAGTACATCATCACAGAACATGACTAACTGTGGAGCACTCTGCTGTCAAGAGTAGCTCGCGAAGGGTATGGATATAAGTGTCCCTCTGATCTGAGATCACCATGGTGACTTGCAAGCAATTCATTATTCTTTAATGTCGAACTAACTGAGTTTCTAATTTAGTGATGGAAGATTTTTAGATATAGTCAAGTACTTGTCAAGTCGATGCGTGAGTCAAGATGGGATTGATCCCTCCAAATTAGTAAGAGATATGCATCAGTGTATTTCAATTTAGCAAAATCTGAATGTAGATAATCTATATGATGGATTTGAAAAAGATTGAAATACAATATGAATGATTTATCTAGGATTGACAGTTAAATCTTTGGTCATCCTCGAGCATTAGGATCAAAGATATAAATTATACAGTAACTATATGCCAATAGGTTCTTGAATGTTGCTTCACCTTTATTCGACCTATCCGGACGTCGGATCATCATTGCTAGATGGTTACATCGATTGGTTCAAAAAATTATTATTATACTATCAATTTAGGTTCGAATCTATTGGGTCACACTCAAAAAAAATTTCTGATTGATCATGTGACTGATCAACGATTGAGAATCATTCAAGGGCTTAATCGTCAATTTGATTGATGATTAACCTTATGCAAAAGTTATAATAAATTAATTCACCAAATATTAGTAAATTAATGAAAGATTAATTAATAATTAGATTATTGATTAGCTTAATTTGATTGAACAAAGAGGATTAAATAGAATCTAATTGAATTAGATTCAATTAGATTTGACTCGATTAGGTTATGAGATGATCTAATCGCTAAGGGAGAATTATCCCTGTTTTGATTAGAATTTTGATTTAATCAATTCTTAATTTGATTAAAAATTTATGAACCTAATTATATTAAGTTTTATATATTTTATTTGGGCTGAACCAGATATAATTTGGTTGATTCAAATAAGGAAACTTATAGTCCTTATTGAAATAGGACTCTTCTCCCTATGCCAACCAAGTTTGCACATCATTTATCTCTATACACAAAATTATTTTGTGTGAGATTTTTTTATACCAAAGAGTTCTTTTCCTTATCTATCTCACATCCAAATCTAATTTGATTTTGATAAAAGGAAGGTTTTGAAATTAGATTTCAAAATATTTCTTATCATGAAAATATGTTCTCATCCAAATCAATCTCTCCATGCCAATAAATTTCTTTCTCCTTATATGTGAAATATTTTAAGGAGATTTTTTGGAGGAGATTAGTTGGAGAACTAATTTACTATAAAAAAATATGGGAAGAGGTGTACCATATTTTTTTGGTATATTTTGGGATGTAGAATTATGAAGGAAACCAAAATCCTGTAAGAGTCCAGGATCACTAGGACTCTTCACCCCACCTCCTTATATGCCTATAAAAGGGGCTTTTATGGTTTCTTTTATATGTGTAAGATACTAGAAGAGAGTTATTCATGTGGTGGAAATTTTGACATGGTTCATAGTGTAAAAAATAGAGAGGAGGGTCCTCTCTCTTGGGGTGTGTGCAAAAATCTAAATTTTAGATTTTTTATTCTTTGGGATTGGGAAGAGGAAATAAAATAGAAAAAAAATTATTTTCTTCTCCATCTTTCTTTTACCTTTTTATCTCCTTTGAAAGATCATCTTCAACCTCTGAAAAGGTTTTAGAGATTTAAAGACATAATCCAGATCGACTAAGAAGAAGGTCTTCACATGAGCTAGCACTCTCGAGAAGACTGATCAGATCGGGGCTTCGAGTGGATCTCCCATAGAGGCTGGATGTTTGTGTGGCTATGAGAAACTAGCAAGAACTTTCTCTACCATCTTCTCAATAGCAGTGATCTTTAATCCATGATTAGGTATGAAGTTCTGAACTCATATTAGAAGTAAATGTGATCTACTGCTCACATGCAAGCATGCTGATTTTATCTTCAGTATTTTTAGATTTTATATGCAACATAATATGTCATAGATCTTAGAGTAGGTTGATTTGATGATTAGATCATATTCATGCTAGATTAATTTGATTAATCTAATTATCTTTTGCTATAAATTTTTCAAAAAAAAAATTGAAATACATGCATGAAATTGCCTACATTCTCTAACACCTAGCTCCTTGATTCGGATTTGAAATTAGTTCAAATCTTGCTTCTGAATCAAATCAAATTGAGCCATGTGCTAACTTAGGTTTGGATCTAGGTGTGGTAGCCATTGGATGGTGCCACATGGCCTTTTGGGTGACAATTATCTAGAGTCCTAACCTGATTGGACTTTTGGCGTGCAAGGATATGGGGCATGCCTATTTTGGCATGAGGAAAAGGAAAGAGTCCTTCTGCCTTAGGATTAAGATATGTGTGGTAGCCCACATTACCCTTCATTCTCTGGCACACGTCTCAAATATTGAGATATTAATTTTCTGAATTTTATGAGGTGTGAAAAATTTGAAAGAAATCATGGCATGCGGTAGCGCGTGAGAATGACTCGCGTGACTCCTCGCATTAAAGAGTCCTTCTATCATTCATATATTATTTGAATGGGGAAACTCCTATCAGATAATATACCTTATTGGATCCATTTTCAAATGAAAGTTTATCTAAATTTTTTTCAAAATTATCTGTAGGTTGAAAAGATGCCAGAGGTGCCCCTTTGCATGTGCACATGGTGATAAGGGGAAAGCAGGTAGAGATGCGAGAAGGAGTCCTTCTGTTTTAAGCAGAAGGGGGCACCTCTTATTTCCTTATCTTATTATCTGAGATCAAATTCAAGTTCTCTTTCCACATAGCAAAATTAGGATGAATCTGAATGGAGATGGGATGCCAAAGCATCCTTTCTCTGAGCACATGCATGCGGGAGAGATCTAATCGACGTATCAGGCTGAAGCATCCTTCTGCTTGAAGACTCTCAATTTTTTGATACATAGATGAGATAAGGCTTTTGGATAAGGATGTGGCCTTTCTTTTAGGTGTCCCTCTGACACTTATAAAAAGCCTAGGGTGTTGAATGTTTGGAACAATTCAGATCACTTTCCAATTTTGTCTCCCTTGTCTCTCCTTCTTTCTCACATCCCTTTTAGTCTTAGGACAAAGCTTTGGTATTTAAGACAAAGCCTAATCAAGTCTAGACAAGGGTAAGGAAGGTCTTAAAGGAGAAAATTTAGAAGTTCAGAGAAGATTTTGAGAGGGTAAATTCAGGTTCTTAGTGAAACCTGATCAGCATGAGGCTAGTCAAGTTTTTGGGCTTAGAACTCTTGAAGCAAAGGCGTAGGAGTGCTGTCCTTAAAGCGATTTTTGTGTGGATCACCATTGGAGGACAAACACATGGGCACCTCATGGAAGTATATCATCACCAAATCAGAATTTAATAGGTATGCTTCCTAACATTTCTTAAATATTCATGCTTTGATTAGTATTATCAAGGTGTCCTATAAATTAGGGTTTCGATGTGCTAGGATGTTTCGAATGAAAAGTTTAAATACCTAGACCTTCCACTGCACCATCAAAATTCAACAGTGGTATCAGAGTCTATCTTGATTAATACAATCAAAAGTGGAATGTAGTCTTGATTGTGATCAAGCTAGGATTTTTGGTTTGGTTCAAGTTGGATCAAAAGTTAAGCCCAATTGAACTTCCAAACTCTAATATATCTTAGAGATATGTTTAAATGTATAATGTTATGATTATGATCATGTTAACCTATCTTAGAGATATGTTTAGATGTATTGATTTTATGTTTAGCTGTCATGATTGGTTAAGATAGGATATGCATGAGACCATTAAAGTCCTCATAAAATCATATTAAGTCATAGTGTTGAAAATCAGAAGCTAATCAATTCTTGAATCGATTAATTAATTGGTGTCTAGGGAGTGTTTCAAGTATGGTAGTTATTTAATTAGATCTATTTGCTTATCTGGCCAATTTGTTGGTATCTAATGAAAGCAACAGGAAGCCTCCCAACAATCTTAATACTTTTCTGATCAATTGGGTTAGTTTGAATCTTGAATTAAGATTGCTTAGTGTTTAGTACATTACATATGCCTTCATGCTTAGCCAATACCATATCAAAAATTATAGTAGGTTTATTGTGCAACCATAAGGCTTACTATTGAGGATTGATGTGGGTTATCTTGGTACATTTTGATGCTTACGACATATTTGGATATGTCGCTTTGTTGTGCAACCACAAGGGCGGCATAATTTAGATATAACTGTATAAAAATGAAGGGTCTGACTTAACTAAAATATTATAGTTTATTGTGCAACCATAAAGCTATAGATGTTTTAGAGGTAAGAATATATTGAAAATTACATGAGATGCAATTGAAAAGAGTTTTCTACCTCTGAACTCATTAAAAATTTATTATGCAACTATAAGACTTTTATAAGGAATTAGAATCTCAACCCCACTAAGAAATAAATTAGCTTTCTCGCTTACCATAGGTGAAGACTATGGTATTCGATAAAATAGTGTGAGACATAACTAGATATAAGATCTCATCTAATTATGCATATCAAACATCAGTAGTCTACTTATACTATTATTCTTAACATATGTAGATTAAATTTTGCATTGTGGCAACTTCACTCTCACTACGTGACATCTTAGATGAAAATAAATTGATCGGTTTGAACTATGTAGACTAGTTAAGAAACTTGTGAATTAATTCACATAGGAGAGGGTCTCCTACATTTTGAAAACTTCTGATCCTGGTCCGATCAGTGAAGATGCTTTCAAAGAGGATCATGCCACATATAAGAAATGGCAATCTGATAGCATGGCTGTCAAAAGTGTTATATTGGCCTCAAAAAGTAAAGAGTTGTAGAGGCAATATATTAATTTGGATCCTCATTCCATACTCCTTAATCTTAAAAAAATATATGAAAAATAAATCCAGAAGGGTACCATCTTCAGTAGAAAGAAGGCAAATAGTGTTACCTGTTATTTTTATAGCAAGTTAGGACATTGAAAGAATAATTGCAAGAAATATCTTGCAAGCCTGAAGGAGGGTGCAAGTGTTGCATCGAAAGATGTATATATAGTATAGACCTATTTTTATTGAGTGCCTCAAACTCTGATACTTAGGTATTGGATACCGACTGTGGTTCGCATGCCCGTAATTCATTATAGTGACTATAGAATATCAAAAGGCTGAAAAAAAGTGACCTCGAGCTTTTCGACACAAGTGGAGAATCCATTAGCATAAAGGATGCTCAATTTCATTTTGGACAAAATTTCTTGTACTTAATAAAATTATCTTTCATATTGGTGGAAATATGACAAGAAAGATGATACGATCATGATGTTGTCGTTAGGACTCCGTGATTATCAATCAAATTCTGACTTTAATAAAATTTAAAAATACGTAGAAAGTAGTGAGTCAGGTCGAATCCACAGAGAAGGTAAAATTTTGATTTGAAATCTTTGATTTTGTAAAAAAAAATAAAATTTTGGAGAAAATAATTTAAGTCAAAAAATAAAAATTAAAAGTGCAAAAAATAAATCGGGTACTAAGATCTACTAACTAGATCCTAGTATCTACTTGCAATAAAAATAAATAATAAAAATTTAAAAAATATAAAATAAATTGATACTAAGATCTACTAACTAGATCCTAGTATCTACTTGTGAAAAATAAAAGACAGAAATTTAAAGTACAAGAAAATAAATTTTGCATTGATTGAAATTGAAATTCAAGTACAAAAAATTTTAAAAAAATAATAAAATAAAAAAAATAAAACTGTAACAAAGATCTGAAGTTGATCAACCAAACCTCATCGAGAAGATGGTTGATGACCTCTCTTCCTTTCGTCATACTCTATAGAGCGAACTGACTTCTCTCCTTCGTTTTTTTGGGTCTCTAAAGTTATTTTTTTTTCTCACTTTCTATTGATTTTCTCTGCTCACAAAGCTTATTTTTGGACCTCCTATTTATAGATGAATTTTTTATAATTTTTTGGTAGGAAAAAGAGTCCTAAAACTCTTAGAAATCATATAAAAACTCTTAAAAATTTTTCTGACCATCGGATGGAGCTTGGATAGCTCAAATCTGATAAAAAATCAACCGTTTTAATCCTTATCAAAGTCGGATCAAACTACAGCTGTCCGATCGCACCTGAAATTGGTTCTGGACTGTCGGATCGCATAGTTTAACTCCTTATCAAAGTTGGAAGCGATAACAATCATTGGATCACATGATGGATCACTTCTGGACCATCGGATTGTGCAAAAATCTCTCTTATAAATCGGCAATGAATAGCAGCCATTAGATCGATCTTCAAATTAAATCTCAACCGTTGGATCGCATCTAGGATCTTTCTCTCACTGTGAGCCACGCCTGTGGACCACTTAACTATTCCTGTGGATCGCGCTCTAGCTCTGTGAACCGAGCGGTCGGTCCACCGTGCACCGAAGGTAATATTTTTTATTTTTTAGAATATTTTGGCTCGATTTTTGCTTTAATTTTTTTTTTAAAAATAAAAAAATATACATTAAATTTTTCAAAATTTTTTTATCATTTTGGTACTTAAATTGCTCAATTAAATTAATATTTATTTTTCATAAATATGCTCTAATTTTATTTTTTTTAAATTATTTATTTTTATAAGAAAATTTAATTTATTCATAAAATTAGGATTTTAAGAAGATGTTAGCACCATAAATTACCAAAACACCTTCAATAAATGTAAAAATATACCACTTATCACACCCCCCAACTTGAACTTTGCTCGTCCTCAAGTAAAGAAAAAATTTAGATTTAAGTACCATAACTTAAAGTCTCAAATTTCATCAAATAATTTTAAAAAGGCCACTGATATACAGTAGAGCGTGAGTGAGGTATGTCATTAGAGTATTAATACTAATCAATATAAGAGTTAAACTAAGAACACTAAACTTTTTCTAAATTATTTCTACCTTTATCTCTAAATCATTAACCTTCTTATGGACAAATATATTGTTACTTTTATCCTTCATTTATTGAACTCTTTTTTCTTTTTTTTTTTAACATTGTACCGCTATTGAGTGTCTTAACCCCTTAAGCTTTTTGTTTGACCCATGTAGCGAGTTTTCAATCAATGACTCTCAAATCAGATGACTTTAGGGTACTAGATATAGAATACCCCTCAGACCTATGTGCTTGAATTAAACAGGCTACAAGTTAAAACTAGCTTTACAACAAAGCTTCTTTGCCCTTCATACCTTTTGACGTGAAATTCAATGCTTGCTTAGACAAAGAGGTCCAATTACTCAGCATGAAGTACTTGAAAACTTTTTTTTAATTTTTATATAAAGAAATATATAGTTACCCTACACAAGCCCATAAAAAGTTAACTCTTCTTTGACACTGGTGGAAAATTTTAGAAATACTCAAAAAAAACTGTTTAAGTTCTAAACTTAACTCTTTATTGAGTTTTCTTAATACTTGATCCCTCAATATCTCACAAACTCTCTGATCTATACATCAATTTTCTTTTAAAAATACTTGATTTAACTTGATTCTTAAATATAATCAGATGCTTAAATACTAAATACTAACTTACTTGAGGACTTTAAAAATTTAAAAAATTTTATTATCCCCCCAACTTAATCGACATTGTCCTCAATGGAGTAGGAAAAATGAAGGGTGCATGTAAAGAGAAAGAAAAAGAGAGATGTCACTTGATCCAAATTTTTTTTTTAAAATTGATTCTCTCCCAACTTAGCCAAGATTATCTTCAAATCCCTACAAAAGATACAAAGTAAAACTTAATTAATCTAAATAAAATATAAAAGAAAATAAAAAATAAAAATTGGATTGCCTCCCAGGAAGCGCTAAGTTTACCGTCTTCAGTCAGACACAAGCACAAAACTGAAAATTAAAAATTGGGTTGCCTCTCAGGAAGCGCTAAGTTTATCGTCTTCAGCCAGACTATACTGATTCTCTCACCTATTTCGTGTCGAATATTGGATTGACAAATTTCAATAGTTTTGGATTGCCAATCTCAAGAAGATGACCTTTGATAAATTTCAATATTTTATTACCAATCTTCAAAAAGTATTTCACATCTTTATTTTTAATTTTAAAAAGATAATTTATAAATCCATTCACAAATCCTTGTTTGTCAAGAATTTCTCCTATTTGTTTTTCTAAAATACTCATGAATTGAGTTTTTAGGTTAGGAGTTGAGTTTGAAGTAATGGGTGCTGAAGGATGTCAGTTGATTTTAAACATGTATACTCAAGTGTGATCAAAGATAATTTTAATTCTAAAGGAGATGGTAATTTTAAAGTGGAAGAACCGACTTTTGGGGCTGAAAGAAATAAAACTTTTAGTGAATATATCTTGGGTAACTTATCTGCTCTCTTCTCATTATCACTTAGATCAATATCAGTACTGAGCTCAGGTTCTTTTATTGGGCTAGTCTCAGTACTAATCTCCTCTTCTAAATTCTCTTTTTGGATAGCATCAGTACTAGCCTTACTCACCTGGACTTGATATGGATCCTTAAGAATCCTATCACTTTTAGGCTCAAAGATTACTTATCATTTTCAAATTGAGGATTCTTAGGTGGGACATTGGATTGTTGACTAGGTCCAAGTGGTTGGTGGATGGGTGGGTCGTTTTCAAAATTTGATATTGGTTCGTTTGGCAATTGTCCTAGTTCTCTCCTAATGGTAGACTCAGCTAATTAATCTATTTATGCTTCTAGCCTAGTGAGGGATTGCTGTTGGGTCATGATCATTTGTTAGAGTTGGTTGTGTAGGAACCAGATCTAGGGTTTCAGGGTTAGATCTTGAAACTTTTTCAAGATCATACAGCGGAAGACTAAAATAAATCAAAATTATTTTCTAAAATCAAAGAATCCCTAGATCTAAGATCCTATTATATGATTATTACATAGCATTAAATCAGAAATTAAAATATATAAATATAGCATGAACTACATGTTGATCATATCAACATGTTTCTATACTACATCTAATGTATGTATTAAATAATAGATCAGATCTATTATCTTACAAGTTAGATGTTCTAACCTCACTGATCCGGGCTTGAGGATGATGTTGCAAGCCGCACACACGTCCGGCCTCTAGGAGTCGTCCACACGAGCCCACGAATCTCGATCAGAAGTCCTGTTTCAGGAAATCAGCACAGTATGCTAGTACTGCGCTGATCCTTCTTTGATGGTTGATCAGGTGCCTTCTTCTTCTTGATTTAGACTCTTCCAAAGATGAAAAGTAGAAGGAGGAGTTTCAGATTTGAGACACTCTCAGGAAACTCAAGATGGAGGGAGGAAAGATATGAAAACAAACAACCCTAGAAGAAGACCCTCTTCTTCTTCTCGTTTCTCTCTCTAGACACCCTAACTTGTGTCTTTTATATCTCCATGAACCAAAGGTTTTTCTCTCTGATTTTTGGATGGCTCAAAGGTATCTCAAATCTCTATCTTTTTCAAAAATTTCATGAAGAAACTCATTTTATACGGAGAGATATGATAGAGTCCTTGTCTAGGTTAAATACCTAGTCAAGGCTTATCCAAACATGGCAAGTTAAGGGGCACCCAACTCTTGAGCACCTCCTCCTTATTTTTGTGCATATATTATTAACAAATGGTGCACAATGTATATCCTAAAAGCCACAAAAATTTCAAAAAAAATTTGGATAAATTCGGTGCAAAATTGAAAGAGTTTTGGATTTCTAAAACTCTATCTTATAGAATTCAAAATCCAAACTTATTCCTTTTTGATTTGATCCAAACCACCTTCCATGTAAGAAAGAAGAGAGGAGACCTTTTGTGAATGTGGGAGAGACCTGGGAGAGGGCTTTTGTCACACAAAATAAGAGGAGATTGGTGTTGAATGAGAGAGAGGGCGTGGGGAAGGCTTATGTGGTGCAAGGTGGAATCCTAGTCTTACTAGGATTCTATCTTATTACTTGTTTTAATTTGGTTTTCCAAATCAAATCAAACCAAAATTAGATCAACCCAATTAAAATAGGTTTTAACCCAATTAAGAACCTAATTTAATCAGATTAAATTAGATTTAAATCTGATTTAATTTTCTAATCAAATTAAAAATTAGATTGACCCAAGTCCTAGTTGAACTAGGACTAGTTTTTCTTTACACTTGGCTTATCCAATAAACCAATTGGACTTGATCCAATCAAGCCCAAACTAAATCTAATTAAATTATATTTAATTAGACTTAATCTCAGTCCATTGGCTTAATCAAATTAAGTCAATTACCAATCGAATTGCTAATCGATCCTCCTGCAACACTTGCACTGGGTTAAATGTCAATCGTATTGATCATTTAACCCTAGAACGATTCTTAATCGTTGATCAACCATTCGATCAGATCATGAACTCTAATGTGTGTGACCTCATAGGTCTGAACCTAAGCTGGTAGTACAGAAATAAATTTTTGTACCAATCGAAGTGACCATCTAACAATGATACCCGATGACTAGATAGGTCGAATGTGTAGAACAACATCCTTAGAACCCATACGGATATAGTTTTCATATAATTCATCCCCTTAACCAAAATGATCATAGGACATCCCAGAGTTCAACTGTCAACTCTGATAAGGTTGTCCACATTGTATTTCAAAATATCAAATCCATCTGATGGATTACCCTGGCCAAGGTTTTGCTAAATTGAAATACAGCGACTCATTCTTCTCCAACTCTTGGAGTGGTCAATCCCATCTCGATCACACTCTGACTTTGCAAGTACTTGACTGTGCCCAGAAGCCTTCCATCTCTGAATTAGAAATTCAGTTAGTCCAGTACCAAAGCACAGTGAGTTGCTTGCAAGTCACTGAGGCGATCTCAGGTCTAAGGGACACTTATACCTATATCCCATCAAAGATATTCTTGACAGCAGAATGCTCTGGAGTTGGTCACGTTCAATGACGATGTACCCTTACATCTCACCTGTATGCCATACTAGTGTCTCCATACTCCTTGGTTAAGAGGACAACCAATCCATATGGCCTACAGCGACCTATGCTCAATAGAAGCTGTCGTCCTTATTAACAGCTTATCATTTGATCGTGAACAGTTTTAAAGACTAATCGATAAATCCTCTCTTTATTGAACTTAAATAGTCCTAAGGACTTCATCATAACAATGGAGTTCATTAGAAGATGAAAGCTTATGATGAAGATGCCAAATATATTTTATTTATTAACAAATCAATTACAATACTTGGTTGCTCAACCGTCAACAGCTTGACGATTGGCTTATTGGGACACATTTCCCAATAACTCCCACTTGTCCTAAAGCCACTCGGCACAGTATCTAATACCCATCTTCGACTTGTGGTTGTCGAACTAGTTTATCGTCAGGGCTTTAGTGAAGGGGTCAGCCAGGTTCTCGTTTCCGTCGATCTTCTGAAAGTCGACGTCACCTCGATCCACGATCTCTCGGACCAGGTGGAAGTGGTGCAAGATGTGCTTCGTCCGCTGATGTGCTTTGGGTTCCTTCACCTGAGCTATGGCACCAATGTTATCGCAGTAGAGCAGGACTGGACCATCGAGGGAGGGTGCTACTACGAGCTCGTTGATAAATTTTCTCAGCCACACAGCTTCCTTCGCGGCATCTGATGCTGCGATGTTTTTTGCTTCACAAACAGAGTCTGCCACAGTATGCTGCTTGGAACTCTTCCAGCAGATAGCTCCATCATTCAAAGTAAAGATATAACCCGACACACTCCTGCTGTCATCATGGTCAGATTGGAAGCTGGAGTCTGTGAACCCCACAAGTTTCAGATCTGACTCGCCATAAACCAACCATTGGTCCTTAGTATTTCTTAAATACTTAAGGATGGCTTTAACCACTTTCTAGTGATTTTCTCCAGGATCAGATTGGTATCTACTCACTACTCCTAGTGAGTATGCCACATCTGGTCTTGTACATATCATGGCGTACATGATAGATCCCACGGCTGAAGCATATGGGACTCTACTCATATGCTCTCTCTCTTCAGGAGTTGTCGGACAATCCTTCTTAGAGAGAGAAATTCCATGGCCTATCGGTAGATAGCCCTTCTTGAAATTCTTCATGCTGAACCTCTTCAACACAATATCTATGTACATGGACTGGGATAATCCAAGCATCCTTTTAGATCTATCCCTATAGATCTTCATCCCTAGGATGTAGGATGCTTCACCCAAGTCCTTCATGGAGAACTGTGATGACAACCAAACTTTTATTCCCTGTAGTGCGGGGATGTCATTCCCGATTAAGAGAATGTCATCCACGTATAAGACAAGGAATACCACAACTGGACCATTTGCCCATTTATAGATGCAGGGCTCTTCTCCATTCTTAATGAAGCCATACGTTTTGATCACCTTATCAAAATGCATGTTCCAACTCTGAGAAGCTTGCTTCAGTCCATAAATGGATCTCTGAAGCTTGCACAACTTGGACTCATCTGTGGATGTAAATCCCTCAGGTTGTATCATATACACCTCTTCAGTCAGCTCTCCATTCAGGAAAGCTGTCTTTACATCCATCTACCAGATCTCATAATCCAGATGGGCAGCTATTGCAAGCATTATCTGAATGGATTTGAGCATTGCCACAGGGGAAAACGTCTCGTCATAGTCAATACCATAACGTTGACAATACCCCTTGGCGACCAGACGGGCTTTATAGGTCTCCACCTTTCCGTCTGCGCCCCTCTTCCTTTTGAAGACCCATTTACACCCAATGGGTTTAACCCCTTTAGGTGGGTCAACCAATGTCCATACATCGTTGACCTTCATGGACTCCATTTCGGATTTCATAGCTTCAAGCCATTTCTCGGAATCAGGTCTCTACATTGCATCCATATAGGTGATTGGATTCTCATTATTCTCATCAAGTTCGATGGGATCACCGTTCCGGACCAAGAAACTGTAGTATCTGTCCGGCTGACGTGGTACTCTACCGGATCGCCTTAATGGTGCAGGTACATTGGGCTCCGGATATGATCTAATCATATCAGACTCAGGTTCAGCTATTGGTGTCGATCCTTCTACCTGTTGAACTTCATCAAGTTCAACCTTAGAGGCAACGGTTCCTTCATCAAGGAACTCCTTTTCTAAAAAGATTATCTTAAGGCTGATGAACACCTTTTGTTCATTAGCATGGTAGAAAAAATATCCTTTTGTCTCTTTGGGATACCCTATGAATGAGCATTTGTCAGACCTAGGTCCAAGTTTGTCTGTGACTAATCATTTGACATAGGCCGGGCACCCCCAGACCCTAAGGTGTGAAAGTGCTGGCTTACGTCCCGTCCATATCTCATATGGAGTCTTAATTATAGACTTACTTGGAACCCTATTTAATAGATAACAGGTCGATTCGTGTGCATATCCCCAGAGGATATCGGCAAGCTAGCAAAACCTATCATGGATCAGACCATGTCTAACAGAGTCCGATTCCTCCTTTCAGACACACCATTATGCTGTGGTGTTCCTGGAGGAGTCCATTGAGAGAAAATCCCATTCTCTCCTAGATATGTGAAAAATTCACTAGAAAGGTATTCTCCTCCTCGATCAGATCGAAGAGTTTTAATACTCTTCTCAGTTTGTTTTTCTACTTCACTTCGGAATCATTTGAACATTTCAAATGAATCCGACTTATGTTTCATCAGATAGACATGTCCATATCAGGATAGGTCATCCGTGAAAGTTATGAAGTAAAAATATCCACCTCTAGCACTGGTGCTCATGGGCCTGCATACATCAGTATGTATTAGGCCCAAGAGCTCAGTAGCTCTCTCACCTTTTTCAGTAAAAGGTGACTTGGTCATTTTACCAAGAAGACAGAACTCACAGGTTGGAAGTGATTCACAATCACTGACTTCGAGGATTCCCTCTTGAGTCAACCTGTTTATTCTGTTCTTATTTATATGACCTAGCCTACAGTGCCATAAGTAGATATCTGACACACTATCTAATCTAGGGTGCTTGCCAGTAGAATAGACTCTTATCGGGCTTGATCTTTCTGGTCTGGCCCTGCACTGATGTCCTAGCCTGAACATGCACCTTCTTCACTTTCTTCTTCTTGTTCTTCTTTCCTTTCTCAAAAGGTCGAGAACCAGAAGATGAACCTCCCACTAAGTTCACCGACTTCTTGTGAAGTTGGTGATCCTTCTCAAAGTTCTGAAGCAACCCCAGTAACCCGTGGTAGTTCTCTTCAGGCTTTGTCATTCTATAATGAGTGAGGAATGGGAGATAAGACTTGGGCAGTGAGTTCAGTATTTCATCTTTCCCAAGTTGCTCATGCAAGGGAAAGCCAAGCTTGCTTAATCATTCCATCAGCTCGATCATGTACAATATATGATCAGTGACAGAGGCACCATCTCGCATTTTGGCGTTGAAGATGGCACAACTAGTCTTGTGCCTCTCTACGTCATCGAGTGTGCCAAAGGCATCCTCCAATACTTGAAGCATGTCCTTTGGCTGAGCCATCTCGAATCTGCGATTGAACTTATCGCTCATGGTAGCCAGCATGATACAGCACACCGTGGTCCGATCACTGAGCCACTTCTGGTAAGTGTCTCTGACTGTTCCACGTGCATTGACAGCTGGCTCCTCAAGTGCAGGATCCATTATCACATATAGGATCCGTTCATGCTTCAGGACTATCTTCAACTTTCAGTACTAGCTACCAAAGTTGGGTCCCACCAACTTATCATTGTCCAACAATGATCGGAGTGATAGGAAAGTGGCCATATTTGCACAAAGGAGAACCATAACCTAATTAGTAATTGATTCATTAAACCTAAAGATTTAGACTTTAATCAAAAGGTTTCTCCCACTATTTTATTCGAATTGGTAGCCTCTACCTCCAATTTGAGGAATTACCCTAATTCCTTAGTGGGTACTAGAATCCACTTAGACTACACACAAGCCCAACTTTGGTTGGCCAACCCATGTACATCTAAGGGTAGGTTCATAACCAATTATTTCTCTAAATAATTTCTAGTAATATTAATTTTGCCCCAAAAACCTAATCAGTAGGCTTTGGCCTCCACTGTAAGGATCCAGTTAGGTCCAACCATTAACATGATCATACTTGGTGTATCTAACCAACGAATGATTAAGCCCAACTTTGGTTGGCTCACCTAACCACCATTAGAGAGATACTTCCAAGTCATCATATGATGAGTGATAATTCCATTA
This sequence comes from Elaeis guineensis, assembly GCF_000442705.2. Classification (NCBI taxonomy): domain Eukaryota; kingdom Viridiplantae; phylum Streptophyta; class Magnoliopsida; order Arecales; family Arecaceae; genus Elaeis; species Elaeis guineensis. The sequence goes on along the minus strand of NC_026002.2, from coordinate 60,054,184 downwards.
GTCAACAAGCACCAGGCCTTTGGGTCTGCAATGATTATTGAGTTAATGGACTCATTATCAAATACCTTAATGGGAGGCTATGACTCAGTTATCTCCATAACTTTGTCATTTTAAGGACCTAATAATTTTAGAGGATTTAAATAATTTAGAGGATGAGGTCAGATGAACCAGCTTATCATGATCCTCCCACTGGCTTCCCCAAGTCAGCTTAAGGGAGACCATTAAAAGGGCTGGTCTAGGAGCACCTAAATCAGTCACACTGATTTACCTAGCTGACATAGGTCAACTCGAATAGTCAAGTGATCCGATCAAAACATAATTTCATCAAGAGGCCAAGTAAGTTCGATCAGTGGGAGGGTCTGCCAAAGCTTGCCTTAGACACCATCAGAAATGGCCAGGTAAGCGGGCTCCCAATTAAAAACCACCGGTTTGGTTTACCTTAGACACCAACTGGTTTAATTAGTTTTGATTAGATCAACCTAACAGTTCGTGCTAGACCGCTTAGCCAAGAATCAAGTCCATTTGGTTCTCGTTAAAGACATGGACTTGACCAACTACAACTATTATAATTGATCTAGAGAATCCTTGACCTAATCTAAGACAACAATTGATTAGATTTAGTCAATTCTCTAATTAAGTCCATCTTTAATCTAACCATAGGTCTAACCCAATTAATGGACCTAATTTCCAATAACCCATTAACCCAATGTGTTATGATTTGTGTCTTAGGTTCTTCAATTCACAATCCTAGAACCTAATCAAACAACTTCTTAATTCTTAATTAAGTTTTGGGTTGAGGGTTGGGTTCGGCTTTTCAAAAAATAATTTTCATATTTGTAAAATAATTTTACAATATGATTTTACCAACCATATTGCATGTTTGATTCATAATCAAGATACAAGTGAAATAAATATGAAACTACTTTAGATCTAATCTAAACAGGTTCATGTAATTGAAATAATTTCAACATTAAATAATTTCTTTGCACAAAAATTATTAACAAAGAGATTTTATTTCAAATTTAAACATCTTTTAAATCTCATAAATCATAAATTTAATCTAGATCATATCTAACAAATTTATGATTAAAGATAGATCTACACAAACTAGGACAACCTTTGCACTGTAAGGGGTAAACCTTACAGCAGGACAACCTTGCAGTTTGTGATTGATCTAAAATTTTAATTTCAGATTTAATAATCAGATTATAAATTAGATCTAATCTAAGAAATAATCTAAGCATGTATAAATAATCATGTAATTAATAATCAGATTATAAATTAGATCTAATCTAAGAAATAATCTAAGCATGTATAAATAATCATGTAATAAAGAACCTGGGCTCTGATACCAATTGTAGGAACCAGATCTAGGGTTTCAGGGTTAGATCTTGAAACTTTTTCAAGATCATACAGCGGAAGACTAAAATAAATCAAAATTATTTTCTAAAATCAGAGAATCTCTAGATCTAAGATCCTATTACATGATTATTACATAGTATTAAATCAGAAATTAAAATATATAAATATAGCATAAACTACATGTTGATCATATCAACATGTTTCTATAATACATCTAATGTATGTATTAAATAATAGATCAGATCTATTACCTTACAAGTTAGACATTCTAATCTCGCTGATCCAGGCTTGAGGATGATGTTACAAGCCGCACACACATCCAGCCTCTAGGAGTCATCCACACGAGCCCACGAATCTCGATCAGAAGTCCTGTTTCAGGAAATCAGCACAGTATGCTAGTACTGCGCTGATCCTTCTTTGATGGTTGATCAGGTGCCTCCTTCTTCTGGATTTGGACTCTTTCAAAGATGAAAAGTAGAAGGAGGAGTTTTAGATCTGAGACGCTCTCAGAAAACTCAAGATGGAGGGAGGAAAGATATGAAAACAAACAACCCTAGAAGAAGACCCTCTTCTTCTTCTCGTTTCTCTCTCTAGATACCCTAACTTGTGTCTTTTATATCTTCATGACCCAAAGGTCTTTCTTTCTAATTTTTGGATGGCTCAAAGGTATCCCAAATCTCTATCTTTTTCAAAACTTTCATAAAGAAACTCATTTTATATAGAGAGATATGATAGAGTCCTTGTCTAGGTCAAATACCTAGTCAAGGCTTATCCAAACATGGCAAGTTAAGGGGCGCCCAACTCTTGAGCACCTCCTCCTTATTTTCGTGCATAGATTATTAGCAAAGAATGCACAATGTGTACCCTAAAAGCCACAAAAATTTTTAAAAAAATTTGGATAAATTCGGTACAAAATTGAAAGAGTTTTGGATTTCTAAAACTCTATCTCATAGAATTCGAAATCCAAACTTATTCCTTTTTGATTTGATCCAAACCACCTTCCATGTAAGAAAGAAGAGAGGAGACCTTTTGTGAACGTGGGAGAGACCTGGGAGAGAGGGCTTTTGTCGCACAAAATAAGAGGAGATTAGCGTTGAATGAGAGAGAGGGTGTGGGGAAGGCTTATGTGGTGCAAGGTGGAATCCTAGTCTTACTAGGATTCTATCTTATGACTTGTTTTAATTTGGTTTTTCAAACCAAATCAAACCAAAATTAGATCAATTCAATTAAAATATGTCTTAACCCAATTAAGAACCTAATTTAATTAGATTAAATTAGATTTAAAACTGATTTAATTTTCTAATCAAATTAGAAATCAGATTGACCCAAGTCCTAGTTGAACTAGGACTAGTTTTTCCTTGCACTTGGCTTATCCAATAAACCAATTGAACTTGATCCAATCAAGCCCAAACTAAATTTAATTAAATTATATTTAATTAGACTTAATCTCAGCCCATTGGCTTAATCAAATTAAGTCAATTAGCAATCGAATTGCTAATTGATCCTCCTGCAACACTTGCACTGGGTTAAATATCAATCGTATTGATCATTTAACCCTAGAACGATTCTTAATCGTTGATCAACCATCCGATCAGATCATGAACTCTAATGTGTGTGACCTCATAGGTCCGAACCTAAGCCGGTAGTATAGGAATAAATTTTTGTACCAATCGAAGTAACCATCTAGTAATGATACCCGACGATCGGATAGGTCGAATATGTAGAACAACATCTTTAGAACCCATGCGGATATAGTTTTCATATAATTCATCCCTTTGACCAAAATGATCATAGGACACCCCAGAGTTCAACTGTCAACTCTGATCAGGTTGTCCACATTGTATTTCAAAATATCAAATCCATCTGATGGATTACCCTGGCCAAGGTTTTGCTAAATTGAAATACAGCGACTCATTCTTCTCCAACTCTTGGAGTGGTCAATCCCATCTCGATCACACTCTGACTTTGCAAGTACTTGACTGTGCCCAGAAGCCTTTCATCTCTGAATTAGAAATTCAGTTAGTCCAGTACCAAACACAGTGAGTTGCTTGCAAGTCACTGAGGCGATCTCAGGTCTAAGGGACACTTATACCTATATCCCATCAAAGACATTCTCGACAGCAGAATGCTCTGGAGTTGGTCACGTTCAATGATGATGTATCCTTACATCTCACCTGTATGCCATACCAGTGTCTCCACACTCCTTGGTTAAGAGGACAACCAATCCATATGGCCTACAGCGATCTATGCTCGATAGAAGCTGTCGTCCTTATTAACAGCTTATCATTTGATCGTGAACAGTTTTAAGGACTAATCGATAAATCCTTTTTTTATCAAACTTAAATAGTCCTAAGGACTTCATCATAACAATGGAGTTCATTAGACGATGAAAGCTTATGATGAAGATGCCAAATATATTTTATTTATTAACAAATCAATTACAATACTTGGTTGCTCAACCGTCAACAGCTTGACGATTGGCTTTTTGGGACACATTTCCCAACAGGTTGAATCTACCATCGACTAGATTGGTCCGTTAAGAAGGTAAGTATGATGGCTGATTGTAATAGGATGGCTGAGTAGGCTGACCTCTATTATAAGCATAGTTTTGGTATTGAGGTCTATTTTGAAAAATTTGCACAGAAAAAATTTGGGTTGAGCCTGAGTCTGTTGGGGTCTCCAAGAAAAATTAGGGTGGTTCCTCCAATCTTGGTTATATGTATTTAAGAATGGGTCATTGACAGGATTGGAGTAACCTTGAGCAGCTTGAACTTATTTTTGGATGAAAGGTGAAAACTGTGCAGCCGTAGGATATTCACTAACATGATGGGCTGGACTAGCATAGATAGAACAAATCTTCTGATAATTAGAATGTTGTGTATATTGCACAGAAGATTATGGATCTAAGGCTAGACATTTATCTATAAGAAGGTCGACTTTATCTAATTTTTGGGCTAGCAGATTCAAATTGACCTCAATACTAAAGTTAGAATATTTGATCCCATAGAATGATAGAAACATCGATGGATTATAGGTAAAAGAAATAAAATATTTCTTCATCTGTCTAGGTGGTTCTTAGAATTTCTAGCCATTTGATTATCATATTTAGCATGGATCAGTCATTCAATTTCAGGATTAGGTTCAACTAGGTCAGAAAAAATTATATCGTGCATGTATTAGTGTAAACCCTAATATGTGTGTTGTTGAGATTTTAAAAAAAAAAAAAAAGAAAAGAGAAGAGGAAGAAAGGGAGAAGTTCTAAAGGTGAGATCCTTAAGAAAGCTCTAGACCTAAAGATGAAAGATAAGAAGAATTAATTGTGATTAAGTGTTAATTGCAATCAAGTTAGCAAGCAATTAAATCTAGACACCTATAGGTTTCTTAGACCTAACAGTTTGATGTAGAGTGGCTTAGCTTAGATATAAATTTGGTTTGTTCTCACTTCCTTCAACTAGTCAAGCAAGAGGTGGGATCGTGGGGGTCCCCCCGTTACTTGCCTTAGACACCAATTAGATTGGCCAGGTAAGCTAATAGAACCAATTAAATAACCACGAGTCTACTTAAGCAGAGCCTTTGTAACCTCTAGTCTTAGACACCAATTTTAGGGGTGAGTCCAAACTTACTTTGCACTTGACTTCACCATAATACTCAAACTGAACTCAATTGATCCTAGAGGCCAATGTCTACTTGATTTTAATTAGATTTGGGTTAATGCGGGATGCTGGTTGGTTATTTTTGGGCTAAAGAAGGGTGATGAGATCTCCACCTTATCTTATTATGGGTGTTGCCCTTAAATTAATTTGAGATAAATATGCACAATCAATTTCAAACAAGGGGTTCTATACAACTAAATTAGATGCATGAAATTAATCAAACTTAAAAGCTTACCTTGTCTCCAACGATCACCAAAAGTAAATCTAAGATGGTGAATGCTTCTAAACAATTAAATTTCTACTCTTGTTATGCAATTTTTATTAGGTTTATATAGGTGAATTTTAGATTAATTAGAAAAAAAAGTAATTAATACTAAAAAATAGTTAGGATTAGGGTTAGGATTGATCTCACCAAGCAAAATTTGAAGCTTTCTATCTTCTTTTTTTTTTGAATTTTTGAATTTTTTTTTTGCACAAGGATAAAAAAATAAAAAAGTTAGTAAGTTAAATTTATAAAAAAATCAAAGAAATCAAATATTAAAATTGTTGCCCTTTCCGATAATGGCACCAAAAATTGATACGATCGCGAAGTTGTCGTTAGGACACTGTGATTATCAATCAAATTTTGACTTCAATAAAATTTAAAAATACATAGAAAGTAGTCAGTCGGATCGAATCCATAGAGAAGATAAGATTTTGATTTGAAATCTTTGATTTTGTAAAAAATAAAATAAAATTTTGGAGAAAGCAATTTAAGTCAGAAAATAAAAATTAAAAATGTAAAAAATAAATCGGATTCTAAGATCTACTAACTAGATCTTAGCATCTACCTACAATAAAAATAAATAATAAGAATTTAAAAAATATAAAATAAATTAGTACTAAGATCTAATAACTAGATCCTAGCATCTACTTGCGAAAAATAAAAGACAAGAATTTAAAGCGCAAGAAAATAAATTTTGCATTGATTGAAATTGAAATTCAAGTATAAAAAATTTAAAAAGAATAATAAAATAAAAAAAATAAAATTATAACAAAGATCTGAAGTTGATCAGTCAAGCCTTATCAGAAAGATGGTTGATGACCTCTCCATCTTCCATCGTACTTCATAAAGCGAACTGGCTTCTCTCCATCTTTTCCTTAGGTCCCTAAAGCTATTTGTTTTTCTATTTTTTTCTCACTTTTTACTGATTTTCTCTACTCACGAAGCTTATTCCCAAACCTTCTATTTATAGATAAATTTTTTATAATTTTTTAGTAGGAAAATGAGTCTTAAAACCCTTAGAAATTGTATAAAAACCCTTAAAAATTTTTCTGACCGTCAGATGGAGCTTGGACAGCTCAGATCTAATAAAAAATCAACCATTTTAATCCTTATCAAAGTTGGATTGAACCACAGCTGTTCGATCATGCTTGAGATTGGTGCTAGACTGTCAGATCACGTAGTTTAACTCCTTATCAAAGTCAAAAGCGATAACAGCCATTGGATCACGTGATAGATCACTTTTGGACCGTCAGATCGCGCAAAAATTTCTCTTATAAACCGACAACGAATAGCAGCCGTTGGATCAATCTTCAGATTAAATCTTAGCCATTGGATCGCACCCAAGATCTTTCTCTCACTATGAGCCGCACCTGTGGACCACATAACTATTCCTGTGGACCGCACCCTGGCTCTGTGGACCAAGCGGTCAGTCCACCATGCACCGAAAGTAATATTTTTTATTTTTTAGGATATTTTGACTTGATTTTTGCTCTAATTTTTTATCTAAAAAATAAAAAAAAATATGGATTAAAATTTTCAAAAATTTTTCATCATTTTAGTGCTTAAATTGATCAATTAAATTAACATCTATTTTTCATAAATATGCTCTAATTTTATTTTTTTTAATTATTTATTTTTATAAAAAAATTAATTTATTCATAAAATTAGATTTTTAAGAAGATGTTAGCACCATAAATTATCAAAAATATCTTCAATAAATATAAAAATATACCACTTATCAAAAGAAAGAAGATGTGAATATCATATATCTCTGACATTGCCATCTTAGTCATATTAGTGAGACAAAAATAAATAAGTTATATAAAGAAGAGTTCTTTATGTAGTGAATTTTAGTGCAGGGATAAAACGATAATTTTAAAACTTTTTCAAAATTACTATTTTACAGTAAAAATTATTAATTAATCTAATTAATTAACATATATAAACCCTACATAAGGATCTAAATATGATATATATATTGCATGTATTTAAATTTAAAATTCAAACTTCTACAGTAAATATTTTACTGTTATGTGTTCAGAACATATTATCTTTGTGCGGATAATCGATCTTCACAATCTGATCATCGTTGGGGGGGTCTTATCATCACAACATAGCCACATAATGTGTTTGACCTCTGTGGATCGTCCACATGAAGCTCCCGATCTGATTGACTCCTCACGAATGATAGTTCGTAGCAGAACCCTTTCAACAGTCGATGTTGATCGAACTCCTTCGATCTTGATCTGCCGACTTTTCGGACATTTTGGATCATCAGCAGAGGTGCTTGAGAGGTTGATGAATCTCTTTCTGAGATTTGGTGGGCTCACAACACTCGTAGCTCACTTTCTCACTTTTCGAACCCTAGGCAGTAATCCTAGGGTACACAGAAAACCCTATGCCCACTCTCTTTCTTTTCTTTCCTTTCAAAATTTTTGAATTTTTCAAATTCATGCAGAAATGTTGCTCCTTGAATTGATTTTGATGATTACAAAGCATTTGAAGGGGTTACTAATGATTTTCGCTTGAAAAAGACTTATTGCATTTTAGGGACAAAATCATAATTTTATCAAACCCTAATTTGAAAGCATCAAGTGCTAGAACAAAAGATTTGTGATCTATTGGTGAAAATTTTATAGTTTTTGGACATGTATTTTGAAAGATATCCATGTTTGAAAATTTGAGTCGACCCCATGAGTCGACTCATGGCACAAAGGGCTGATTGGCACGCAGAATTTTCTGGCTGGCACAGTCTGTGAGTCGACCCCAGGGGTCGACCCCTAGGCATGAGTCGACCCATGAGTCGACCTCTGCTATTTTTAGGCTAAAATTATAGAACCATTATTTTCTGCTATTTTCCACAGAGGTCGACCCCATGAGTCGACCCATGAGCATGAGTCGACCCCTGTGATGGGAAAGTTCCGCAATTGCTAGTTTTTAACCTATTTTAAGTGCATTTAATGCTCATTTAATGTGGACTAACGGCTCTATTTCAGTCCAGATTGCTCTCCACCATTCCTTAAAGCTATAAAAGGGACAAAAAGGTGAGAATCAAAAAAGAGAGATTTTTGAAAAGAGGATTTCAAGCATACTTTTCACCCCTAAGCAAGAGCTCACTCAAAGCATTCAAGAAACTTTTAATTCAAGCTCACCAACTCCTCAAGTGCTTATTCAAGTCTCCAACCACCTTGAGAAAATTGAAAAGAGCCTTCTTCTCTTTGAGTAAAGTGTATTTAAAGCCTCATTCGCTTATTAAAGGAGCTTCTTTTGTATTTTCTATGCTATTAATTGTAACACTCTTTTTGAGTTATTGTTTTTGTTTTGAAAGGGTTCCAAAACAAGGGAAGGTTGATCCGAACCGTGAATCGGATTGTATTGGATTGGCTTGTACCCGAAAAATAAGTAGACTAGCTTGGAATAGCTAGAGTCAGAGTTTTCAACGAGTGTATTCAGGTTGAATACAAGTTAGTGGATTGGAAGTCCCAAGTAGGAGCTTGGAGAGTGGATGTAGGTGCAAGGTTGGCACCGAACCACTATAAATTCTTTTTGTTTGTGTTGTGCCTAATTGCTCTTCTTTAGAATTTTTTTATTCTCTTGCATTCTTGTATTTAACCATTAGCCTTGAATCAACTATACTCTCCTTTTTTATTTAGCTATTGTTAAATAATTTTCATAAGATATAAGTTAAGGTTAAAATTTTTAGAAACCCAATTCACCCCCCCCTCTTGGGTTGCATAGCTGGGCAACAAGAAAGCTTCCTTATGCCCACTTTTCTTTCTCAAAAATCTCGTATGCATGCCCCACCTTCTTATCTCTTTTTAAAACAATGCAAGACGCATCTTAAACGCATGACAGGATAAAGCTAGGTGGTTGCTTATTTGAATTCAAATCGAATTTGAATTCAAATGCCAACCAACCCATTCTTATCCACTCTTGGCGTGAGAAGAGAAGGGCATGGGCTCTCTTGTGCGTGGAGAGTTTACACAAGAAACTCTTTCTCATGTAGAAAAAGTGGCGCACAAGATAAGGTGTGGCGCATGGAGTTGGTTGCCCATTCAAATTCAAACTTCATTTGAATTTGAATGGCCAACCAATCATCTTTATCCATCCAAATGGCACACAAATGGAGGGGTATAGAAGGCTTCTATGTGAGAGAAAATTTACGAGAAGTTGTTTCTCATGAATTCAAATGGGCGCAGATAAGTGAGGTGGCACAAAGAGAGAATTCAAAAGGTGGTTTTAACCTAATTGAGCCAACCTAATCAAAATAGGTTAGACACAATTAGACTAAGTTAAACCCAATTTAATTAGGCTTAATTAGGCTCAATAAAATTTTTAATCAAATCAGAAATTGACTAAGTCCAACCCCTGATCAGATCAGGGATCAAACCACCTTGGCGATTAGGTCAACACTTAACCTAATCGGATCAAACCCAACTGAATCCAATTCAATTGGACTTGATCCAAAAATAATTACTCAATCAAATTGAGTTAATTAGTTATCAAATTACTAATTAAACCTTTCATAAATATTGAGTCTAAATTTGATGGGCAATCAGGCATCAGAGTCCATCGATATGAAATCTTGATCAAAAAGTCCAAATCAGTGGGACTCTTGACCCCGATACCCAAAATGTGTGAAACTCATGATTAGAGAATCCTGATTCTCGATCACAAAGTTTCAGACATGTAGGACTCAAAGTCCACGAGCATTAAGACTCTTCATCAGCCATCAGATCAGATAGGAACCTCTAATGTGTGTGACCCCGTAGGTTCGAACCTAAGCCGGTAGCACAGGAACCAATTTCTGTACTAATTGAAGTGACCATCTAGCAATGGTATCCGACATCCAGATAGGTCGAATAGTTGCAATTGCAATATTCAGAACCTAGTGAATATAGTTACTGTATAATTCATCCCTTTTGACCCCTGTGTTGAGGATGACTCAGGGTTAAACTATCAACCCTGATTAGATCATCCAAATCGTGCTCAACTCAAACAGTCCTGTGACTCCTTACTAGGACTACCTTGGCCAAGATTTTACTAAATTGAAATACGACTATACACAGTTCTTGAACTGAAGTGGTCAATTCTATCTTGACACACGCACCGACAAGTCAAGTACTTGACTACACCCAGCAGCCTTCTGTCACTGAATTAGAAATTCAGGTAGTCTAGTGCTTAAGTGCAGTGAATTGCTTGCAAGTCACTGTGGCAGTCTCAGGTCGGAGGGACAGTTATACCCATATCCCATCAGAGCAAATCTTGACAGCAGAAAAAGCTCCAGAGTCGTTCACGTTCAGTGCAGATGTACCCTTACATCTCACCTGTATGCCATACCAGTGTCTCCACACTCCTTGGTTAAGAGGACAACCAACTCATATGGCACACAATGACCTATACTAGATAAACATTGTTGTCTTTGGTAACAACGTATCATTTGGTCGCAAACAGGTTTAAGGATTAAACGATAAATCCTCCTTTGTCGAGTCTAAATAGTCTTAAGGACTTCACCACAACACAGGAGTTCATTAAAAGATGAAATAATTTGTGATAAAAAATACCAAAATAATTTTTATTTATTTATAATTCATATACTAATATAAAAAAGAGCACAACCATCAACAAGCTGACGATTGGCTTTGGGACACTATTCCCAACAATATCCCACTTGGCCTAAACCAATCAATGCAGTACCTAATACCCATCTTCAACTTGAAGTCGTCGAACTCCTTCACCGCAATGGCTTTAGTGAATGGGTCAGCCAGGTTCTCCTTCCCGTCGATCTTCTGAAGGTCGACGTCACCTCGATCCATAATTTCTCGAATGAGATGGTAGCGGCGCAGAATATGCTTCATCCGCTGGTGTGCCTTCAGTTCCTTCGCCTGAGCAATGGCTCTAGAACTGTCACAGTAGAGCAAAACTGGACCAACAAGGGAGGATGTTACTCCGAGTTTGATGATGAATTTTCTCAGCCACATCGCTTCTTTGGTAGCATCTGATGCAGTGACATACTCTACCTCGCAAACTGAATCAGCCACTGTGTGCTGCTTGAAACTCTTCCAGCAGACAGCCCCACCATTAAGGGTAAAAATAAATTCTGACACACTCTTGCTGTCATCATAATCAGACTGAAAACTGGAGTCTGTAAACCCCATAAGTCTCAAGTCTGTAAACACCATAAACAAGCCACTGGTCCTTAGTATTTCTTCAATACTTCAGGATGGTTTTAACAACCTTCCAGTGATTCTCCCCTGGATCAGATTGGTATCTACTCACTACCCCTAGTGAGTATGCCACATCTGGTCGTGTACATGTCATGGCGTACATGATAGATTCCACTATCGAAGCATATGAAATTCTACCCATACGCTCTCTCTCTTGAGGTGTTGTCAGACAATCCCTCTTCGAGAGAAAAATTCTATAGCCTATCGGTAGATAGCCTTTCTTGAAATTTTTCATGCTGAACCTCTTCAGCATAGTATCAATGTACATGGACTGGGATAAGCCAAGCAACCTTTTAGATCTATCCCTATAGATCCTCATCCCTAGGATGTAGGAAGCTTCTCCCAGATCCTTCATAGAGAACTGTGACGACAGCCAAATCTTTATTCCTTGTAATGCAGGGATATCATTCTCGATTAAGATAATGTCATCCACATACAATACAAGAAATACTACTACTGGACCATTAGCCCACTTATAAATGCAGGGCTCTTCTCCGTTCTTAACGAAGCCATATGTTTTGATCGTCCTATCAAAACGTATGTTCCAACTCTGAGATGCTTGCCTAAGTCCATAAATGGACCTCTGTAGCTTGCAAACCTTAGACTCATCTGTGGATGTGAACCCTTCAGGTTGTATTATATACACCTCTTCATCTAGCTCTCCATTTAGGAAAGTTGTTTTCACATCCATCTGTCAGATTTCATAGTCCAGATGGGCAGCTATCGCAAGCATAATCCGAATAGATTTGAGCATTGCTACAGGAGAAAATGTCTCGTCATAGTCTATATCATAACGTTGACGATATCCCTTGGCAACCAGATGGGCTTTATAGGTCTCCACCTTTCCGTCTGCACCCCTCTTCCTCTTGAAGACACATTTACACCCTATGGATTTTACTCTTTCGGATGCGTCAACCAATGTCCACACATCGTTGACCTTCATGGACTCCATTTTGGATTTCATGGCCTCTAGCCATTTCTCAGAGTCAGATCTCTGTATTGCATCCATGTAGGTGATCGGATCCTCATCATTTTCATCAAGTTCGACAAGATCGCCATCCCAGATCAAGAAACTATAGTATCTGTCCGGTTGACATGGTACTCTACCAGATCGCCTTAAGGGTGCAGGAACAATGGGCTCTGGATCTGATCTAACCAAATCCAGTTCAGGTTCAGCAACTTGTGTCGGTTTTTCTACCTGCCGAACTTCCTCAAGTTCGACCTTAGAGGCAACAGTCCCTTCACCAAAGAACTTTTTTTCCAAAAAGATTGTCTTAAGGCTGACAAACACCTTTTGCTCATCAGCTAGGTAGAAATAATACCCTTTGGTCTTTTTTGGATACCCTATGAAATAACACTTGTCAGACCTAGGTCCAAGCTTGTCCGTAATTAAATATTTAACATAAGCCGGACACCCTCAAACCCTAAGGTGCGAGAGTACTGGCTTACATCCTATCCATATCTCATATGGCATTTTGGTTACAGACTTACTCGGAATCCTATTTTGAAGGTAACAAGCCGATTTAAGCGCATATCCCCAGAGGGAGATCGACAGACTAGCAAATCCCATCATGGATCAAACCATGTCCAACAAGATCTGATTCCTCCTTTCAGACACACCATTATGCTGTGGTGTTCCAGGAGGAGTCCACTGAGAGAGAATCCCATTCTCCCCAAGATATGTCAGAAACTCATTAGAAAGGTATTCACCTCCTCGATCAGATCGAAGAGTTTTAATACATTTTCCAGTTTGTTTTTCTACCTCATTTTGGAATAGTTTGAACATTTCAAATGACTCCGACTTATGCTTCATTAAGTAGACATACCCATACCTCAATAGGTCAGCTGTGAAGGTTATAAAGTAGAAATATCCATCTCTTGCACTTGAGCTCATGGGTCCACATACATCAAAATGTATCAAACCCAAGAGTTCAGTAGCTCGCTCACCTTTTCTAGTAAAAGGTGACTTGGTCATCTTCCCAAGAAGACAGGACTCACAGGTTGGAAGTGATTCACAATCACCAACTTCAAGAATTCCTTCTTGAGCCAACCTGTTTATCCTGTTCTTATTGATATGACCTAGCCTACAGTGCCAAAGGTAGACTTTTGACACATTATCCATTCTAGGACGTTTACTGGAAGTTTGAACCACATTAACAGGCTGTGATAGTAAATAAATTTCATTATTTAGTTGTCCAACAAACATTGTAACACCATTCAAAATGATATTGCAAACATTTCTTTTTATTAAAAATTCATAACTGTTCATGGCCAAAAGGCCTACAGAAATAATATTTAATAAAAAAACTTGGACAATAGTGATATTTACTCAGAATTACATTACGAGAATTGATTACAAGGTTCATGATTCCTAAAGCTAGAACTGAAACTTTGTTTCCATCTCCAACGTTCAGGAACCTCTCACCTTCATCAAATCTCCTACTGACCTGCAGACCCTGCATCGAATTATAGATATGATAAGGGCTTTCGGTATCCAATACCCAGGTAGTAGTATCACAAATGAAAAAATTGCAAGATGTTATCATATAATTACCTTGCTTCTTCTTTGGCCTGTTCGGATCCAGGGAGGCAATGTATAGAGGATAGTTCCTCTTCCAGTGCCCCTGCTTCTTGCAAAAGAAGCACTCCGCCTGGCTCTGATCGGACTTGCGCTTCTTGGTCTGACCCTGTGCAGACATCCCAGCATGCGGTCACACCTTCTTGTTCTTCTTCTTCTTGTTCTTCTTCCCTTTCTTAAAGGGTCGACGATCAGAAGAAGACCCTCCCACAACATTCACCGACTCCTTATGGATTTGGTGGTCCTTTTCAAAGTTCTACAGTAATCCCAACAAGCCGTGATAGTTCACTGCAGGCTTTGTCATCCGAAAATGAGTAAGGAAGGGGAGGAAAGACTTGGGCAAAGAATTAAGGATCGCATCCTTAGTGAGCTGCTCGTGCAAGGAAAAGCCCAGTTTACTTAGGCACTCAATCATTTCGATCATGTACAGTACATGATCGATGACTGAGGCCCCATCCCTCATCCAAGCATTGAAAATGGCACAACTAGTTTTGTGCCTTTCAACATCATCAGGCGTGCCAAAGGAGTCATTCAATATTTGAAGTATCTCCTGCGGCTGGGCATTCTCGAACCTACGGCTGAACTCATTATTCATTGCCGCCAGCATTATGCATCGAAAGGTGGTGCGATCGTTGAGCCACTTCTGGTAAGTATCTCGGACCGTCCCTCTAGCGTTCGGGGCTAGCTCCTCAAGTGCCAGATCCGTTACTACATAAAGGATCCGCTCATGCTCAAGGATGATTTTCAATTTTCGATACCAGCTATCGAAATTAGGTCCCATGAGCTTGTCATTATCTAATAATGACCAGAGTGATAGGGTAGTGGCCATAGCTGCATAAAAGAAAATCAGACCTTTATTAGTATATAAATTATTAATACTAAAAACTTGGACTTTAGTCTAAAGTTTCTCCCAGTATTTTTTACGAACTGGTAGCCTCAACCTCCAATTCGAAGAATTACTTTAATTTCTTAGTGGGTACTAGAATCCACACAGACCACACACAAGCCCAACTTTGGTTGGTCAACCCATGTGCATCTATGGGTAGGTTCATAACTAGTTGTTTCTCTAAATAACTTCTAGTAATTAATTTTGCCCCAGAACCTAATCAGTAGGCTTTGGCCTCCACTAAAAAGATCTGGTTAGGTCCAACCATTAACATGACTTGATTTGGTGAATCGGACCAATAAATAATCAGGCTCGACTTTGGCCGGCCAACCTGACCACCATCAGAAAGACTCAACCAAATAATCATATTATGAATGATAATTTCATTAGTCAATAAGCACCAGGCCTTTGGACCTCCAGTGATTATTAAACTAATGGACTCATTATCACTCACTTAATGGGAGGCTATGATTTAGTTATCAGTATAACTTAATCATTTTTAGGGACCTAATAATTTTGAAGAATTTTATTAAAGGATAGAAGAGAAAAAATTAATCAGCCAATTTCAATCCTCCCACTGACTTCACCAAGTCAGATTAAAAAGGATTTAATTAAAGCTGGCATTAGGAGCACCTAAATCAATCACACTAATTTACTTAATGACATGGATGAGCCCTAATCACCAAGTGATCTAATCAAAACCTAACTCACCAGGTTGGCCAGGTAAATGAGATCAGTGGTGGGGATATGCCATTAACTCGTTAGAGATCGAATCAATGCGAGTAGCTCCCACTTAAAAACCACTGGTCAGACTGTCGAACATACCTTAGACACCAACTGGTTCATTAGTTTTAATTTGATCAACTTAGTAAATAGGGTTCCACCGCGTAGCCATGAATTAAGTCCATCTTGATCTAGTTAAAGACATGGACCCATTCAACTACAACTATTGGAGTTGAGTCTAGAGTGTCCTTGACCTAATCTAATTCAACTTTTGATTAGATTTGACCAATTACTCTAATTTAGTCCATTTCTTTAAGCTAACCTTAGGTCTAACTCAATTATGGACCTAATCCATTTAACCCATTGACCCACAAGTTTATGCATTTGTCTTAGGTCTTAATTCATAATTCTAGACCAACTAGACAACACTTAATTCTTTTAATTAAGTATTTGGACTGATGGATCAGGATTTGATATTTCAAAAATAATTTTTTAAATTTGAAAGGTTTTATTTTCTGTTCACCAAATGTGTTGACTCATTTCACAAACGAATCAGCACATTTCATAAACAGCAATCCTATTGCTAATTATATAACAGAAAATAACTCAATCAAAATAAATCATGAATATTTCTTTAGATCTAATCTAACACATTCATGATAAATTTTATAATTGAACCTTTACAATAAAGTCCTTTCACTGCTTCGTCTGCATGGGATATAATCGCATCGGTACCCCTACCGCCATAGGAGAACCCCATCGAATGGAAGGAGAGGGCCTTTAAATCCTTCTTTTCTCCTATGATCGGACAACCATGACAACCAACCCAATTAGACTACTTACTACTTGGATTAAGTATATCTAAATATACCAATTTCAAAATTTAAATTTCAAATTTCAAATTTCAAATTTTGAATTTTGAATTTCAAATTTCAAACAAATTTCAAATTTTAAATTTTTGAATTTCAAATTTTGAATTTTAAATTTTGAATTTTTAATTTAAAATTTCAAATAAATTTTAAATTTTGAATTTTAAATTTTTAAATTTTGAATTTCGAATTTTAAATTTTAAAATTCAAATTGCAAATTTTGAATTTCACATTTCTGAATTTTGAATTTTGAATAAATTTTAAAATTTAAATTTCAAATTTTGAATTTTAAATTTCAAATTTAAACTTTTAGATTACTACTTAATCTACACATGTAAATGTATATCATATTTTAAAACCCGCTCTGATACCATTTGTAGTGAGTTTTAGTGCAGAGGTAAAATGATAATTTTAAAACTTTTTCAAAATTACTATTTTACAGTAAAAATTATTAATTAATCTAATTAATTAATATATATAAATCTTACACAAAGATCTAAATATGATATATATATAGCATGCATTTAAATTTAAAATTCAAACTTCTACAGTAAATATTTTACTGTTATGTGTTCATAACATATTATCTTTGTGCGGATAGTCGATCGCCGCAATCTGATCACCGTCGGAAGGATTTGATCATTGCAACATAGCCACACAATGTGTTTGGCCTTTGTGGATCATCTACACGAAGCTCCTGATCTGATCGGCTCCTCACGAATGCTAGTTCGTGGTAGAACCCTTTCGATGGTCGATGTTGATCGAACTCCTTTGATCTTGATCTGCTGACTCTTTGAATACTCTAGATCATCAGTAGAGGAGCTTGAGAGGTTGATGAATCTCTCTCTGAGATTTGGTGGGCTCACGACACTCGTAGCTCACTTTCTCACTTCCCGAACCCTAGGCAGTAATCCTAGGGTACACACAGAAAATCCTATGCCCACTCTCTTTCTTTTCTTTCCTCTCGAAATTTTTGAACTTTTCAAATTTATGCAGAAAGCTTCCTTACACCCACTTTTCTTTCTCAAAAATCTCATACGCACACCCCACCTTCTTATTTCTTTTTAAAATAATGCAAGACGCATCTTAAATGCATGACAGGATAAAGCTAGGTGGTTGCTCATTTGAATTCAAATCAAATTTGAATTCAAATGCCAACCAACCCATCCTTATCCACTCTTGGCATGAGAAGAGAAGGTTGTGGGCTCTCTTGTGTGTGGAGAGTTTACACGAGAAACTCTTTCTCGTGTAGAAAAAGTGGCGCACAAGATAAGGTGTGGCGCATGGAGTTGGTTGCCCATTCAAATTCAAACTTCATTTGAATTTGAATGGCCAACCAATCATCTTTATCCATCCAAATGGTGCACAAATGGAGGGGCATGGAAGGCTTCTGTGTGGGAGAAAATTCACGAGAAGTTGTTTCTCGTGAATTCAAATGGGCGCAGATAAGTGAGGTGGCACAGGGAGAGAATTCAAAAGGTGGTTTTAACCTAATTGAGCCAATCTAATCAAAATAAGTTAGACACAATTAGACTAAGTTAAACTCAACTTAATTAGACTTAATTAGGCTCAATAAAATTCTAATCAAATCAGAAATTGACTACGCCCAACCTCTGATCAGATCAGGGATCAAACCATCTTGGCGATTAGGTCAACACTTAACCTAATCGGGTCAAACCCAACTGAATCCAATTCAATTGGACTTGATCCAAAAATAATTACTTAATCAAATTAAGTTAATTAATAATCAAATTACTAATTAAATCTCTCATAAATATTGAGTCCAAATTCGATGGGCAATCAGGCATCAGAGTCCATCGATGCCCATCGATATGAAACCCTAATCAAAAAGTCCCAAACCAATGGGACTCTTGACTCCGATATCCAAAATGTGTGAAACTCATGATTAGAGAATCCTAATTCTCGATCACAGAGTTTCAGACACGTAGGACTCAAAGTCCACGAGCATTAGGACTCTTCATCAGCCATCAGATCAGATAGGAACCTCTAATATGTGTGACCCCACAGGTTCGAACCTAAGCCGGTAGCACAGGAACCAATTCCTGTACTAATCGAAGTGACCATCTAGCAATGGTACCTGACGTTCGGATAGATCGAATAGTCACAATCACAACATTCAGAACCTACGTGAATATGTTACTGTATAATTCATCCTTTTTGACTCCTGTGTTGAGGACGACTTAGGGTTAAACTGTCAACCCTGATCAGATCATCCGAATCGTGCTCAACTCAAACAGTCCTGTGACTCCTCACAAGGACTACCATGGCCAAGATTTTGCTAAATTGAAATATGACTGTACACAGCTCCTAAACTGGAGTGGTCAATCCCATCTTAAAACACGCACCGACAAGTCAAGTACTTGACTATACCCAGCAGCCTTCCGTTACTGAATTAAAAATTCAGGTAGTCCAGTGCCTAAGTGCAGTGAGTTGCTTGCAAGTCACCATGGCGGTCTCAGGTCGGAGGGATATTTATACCCATATTCCATTGGAGCAAATCTTGACAGCAGAAATAGCTCCGGTGTCAGTCACATTCAGTGCAGATGTACCCTTACATCTCACCTGTATGCCATACCAGTATCTTCACACTCCTTGGTTAAGAGGACAACCAATCCATATGGCACACAATGACCTATACTTGATAAATATTGTTGTCTTTGGTAACAATGTATCATTTGATCGCAAACAGGTTCAAGGACTAAATGACAAATCCTCCTTTATCGAGTCTAAATAGTCCTAAGGATTTTACCACAACACAGGAGTTCATTAAAAGATGAAATAATTTATGATAAAAAATATCAAAATAATTTTTATTTATTTATAATTCATATACTAATATAAGAAAGAGTACAACCGTCAACAGGCTGACGATTGGCTTTGGGATACTATTCCCAACACTTTGACCCATATGATTGTGAGTCAATGAGAACTTGTGAATCTTATCTCATGGGTAAGATGACCAAGATTTTATTCTCTAAACATGGTGAGAGGGCAAGGAAGATATTAGCCCTAGTACATTAAGATATATATGGGCCTATGACAATTCAGACCAGAGATGGATACTCCTATTTCATCATCTTTATGGATAAACTATCAAAATTCAGATATATGTATCTTATGAAATATGAATCCAAAATCTTTGATAAGTTTAAGGAGTATCAAAGTTTGATCAAGAAACTAACTAAAAAAAGTATCAAGATTCTTCGATCTGATCGAAGAGGAGAATACTTATCTAGTGAATTTTTTAATCATCTTAAAGTAAAAGTATTCTCTCTGAATGAATACTTCCTAATACATCATAGCTAAATGGTGTAGCAGAAAAGAAGAATCGCACCTTGATAGAAATGGTACGGTCCATGATGTGCTTCATGAATCCTCCAATATCTTTCTGGGGATGTGCCCTAGAGGCTGCCGCATACATATTAAATAGGATGCCTTTGATGTCTGTTGCTCGCATACCATATGAAATATAGAAAGGAAGAAAGTCGAATCTTAAACATCTTAAGATCTGGGGCTATCCTATTTATGTTAGTAATATCTTTGGGCATAAGCTAAGTACAAGATCAGACAAGTGTAAGTTTATAAGGTATCCTAAGAAAATTAAAGGATACTATTTCTACTATCCTACTGAACAAAATATATTTGTTAGCAGGCATGCTACTTTCTTGGAAAAAAAATTTATCCAAGAAGGCAACAGTGGGAGAAATGTCGAACTTGGGAAGGTTCAAGACCTACAAACCATTATAGAAAAATCTATGGATGGTCCACAAGATGATCCTCAATTAAATATACCCAAGGATAAGATACATCCACAATACACACCTCTTCTCTGAAGGACAAATAGAGTGCGACAAGTACCTATGAAATATGATTTTATCATTGGAAATGATAATGACATTAACATCATTAAGGATGATGATCCACTGACCTATTCGGATGCTATCATGAGTAGAGACTTTGACAAATGGCTGGATGCCATGAAATCTAAAATGGACATATACAAACTAAGTGTGGACTTTAGTTGATGCACCAGAGGATATGACCAAATAGAATGCAAATGGGTCTTCAAAAGAAGATCAGAGTAGATGGCCAAGTGAAAACCTACAAGGCTAGGTTGGTTGTGAAGGATTTCAGACAAAGACAAGAAATTGACCATGATGAAACCTTCTTGTTGGAGTTTCATGATTTCATGCATGCAAAAATTTTTTAAAATGAGTATGCAACGAAATTTAAAAATTTCAGATTAAATCTAATTTAATCTAAGCATTAATAAGATCAAATCTTAAAACCATAAACAAGATCTACATATGTGAGATAGGATTCAAATATAGAAATCAAATAGCGAAAAATAAATAAACTTCATACATTGGCAAGAGTCGATCTTCACCGCAAACTGATGATCGTGGATGTCTTTCGAAGGTCCCTTAAAACCGTACAAGTGTCCGACCTCTACAGATATTCACACGAGACTTCAATTTGATCAGAAACTTCTTGATCTCATCGGGATGCTAGCTCCCTTGTAGAGATCGCATCTTGATGGTTGAAAAATCTTATTTTCTCTCAAGACACTTTTAGAGAAGAAGAAGAAATAGATGGATGATGATCTCTATGCTAGAGATCATGAGAAAAACTCTTCCTTCTCTTTTCTTCCGAAATTCCATGCACCAAATCTCAACACTGGAGATGTAGAAATTTTTGTCTAACTCTTGGACAAAGGAAAAAGGAAAAACCTATATCCTAACTAGAACAAAAGAGAGAGAGAAAAGTTTCCAACAACCAACCTTTGGTTGTTGGTAAGAAAGAAGAGATGTGAAGACACATACCTCACGCCCCATGACCTTCACGTCGCATCTCTCCCTTGGACTTTTTTCACGCACAAAAACCTCTAATTTGTTGCATCAAAACCTGATCCATATCAACCCATCTAACGCCCCATATGGTGCCAGGTTTAAATAGGAAGAGAGGATAAGGAGATAAGAGTCCAAACCTCTTAGGACTCTAACATATAATGCTGCCCACATCCAATCCTTTTTGCACCCAAGTTTCACATGGAGAGAGGGGATTATGTGAGCTTCTTACACACTAAATAAGAGAGGGGGTGTGGAAAAATATTGGCGTCAATCACGAGTGGGCATGGGGCTTCATAATGGCGCAAGAAGAGGGAGAAGTTTTAAGATTTTAGGACTCTTCTTTAGGTGACTAATTTAAACCAATTTAAACTCTAACCAATTCGAATCTTATTAGAAATTGATTAGATCCAAATAGATTAAAATCTAAATCTAATTAGAAGTCCAAACTATTTAGATTAAATGTTACCTAATTAGAGAAGGAGTCTGAGTCCTTTTGGACTCTCTCTTGGTGCTTGAGTCAAACTCAATTTAATCTTAATCTAATTAGAATTTAGTGCACCCATAATAAAAAAAATTTTAGTCTAAATAGGAGCTCAAACACTTTTGTTTAGATCCTAGTCTAATTATAAATTAAGTCAAATTCAAATCCTAATTCAACAAGAAATTATTCTTTCATGCAATTTGGTTATCTCATAACCCAACTAGATTCGATCAAATCAAATTCATAATAAGTCAAATTAAATCTAATTTAATTAGACTTGATATAAATTTTATTGCTCAATCAAATTGAGCCAACTAGCAATTCAATTATTAATTAATCTTCCTATAACTCACTAACTCCTTAGCGAGTTATTTAATTGCAACTTTTATATTGGATCAATCATCAATCAAATTGATAATCAAATCCTATCATGATTTATAATCATAATTCAACCATCTAATCAGTCAAAAATCTTTTTGTGTGTGACTCCATAGGTTCTATTATGTCTAGTAGTGAGATATATTATGATTCCTATCACAATATCATCAAAACTCCTTTCAATGGGTTGGAACCATTCCAACTCCGCCCATCAAGGATCATCGATCATCGAGATGATGCTCGTGGGTCTCACAATCCACCAGTGATACCTAGCAGTATGTAATGACAATCCAAAAGAATAAAAGGTGATGAACCTCTAACTGCAGTTAACATATGATGCAGTTCCTCTATCATGAGTTCCGACCAGATAGCAGGTCATGGATGAATCGTCAAACCTCATCATCGGTCATATGATAGATTCAATCAGCTTGAGTCTATATGTGATTCTCATAAAAAAAAATTTTCATTAATCACACTGCTATGGCTATAGACTTAAAGACTCAGCTTCTTAAATCCCATAGGATAACTCCTTTATGCAATGGTCGATAGATTCCATCTAGGTGTACACCCTACTCCTACAGTGACCAACTGTTGCTAACATTCACTATAATGACTCATTGAGTTAATATTTATATGTAGTCAAACTCCAGCAATCTCACTACGAGTAGCTGTAGCACCGCAGGTCAAAAAACCAGTCATACAACTGCAGCATCAAAAAAATCACTAACGAGTGAGCATTCATGTGACTTCTCATGTTGGTCACACTCAGTGTTAGTTGTTTCCTAACAACTACCTGCACTCTCACTCTAGTGTCACTATATCACAGACTCAAGACTCATCTATCTGAAAAAAGCAATCCGTGCACTAGTCTATCTGGATCGATCACCATCCCCATGATGATCCTATGACCAAGAATAATTTACAAATTAACCATCAATGATACATGTTTCAAATTCTCAACTCTTTGAGAATATGTGTCATCATTTTGTTAATCCCTTGGATGATTCATGGATACGTAAAACATGAATGATAATATAAATATCCATAAAGTATAAAAATATATCTTAGTAATATGATATGCGTCAGCCAAGATTGGCTTCTAGGACATACATCCAATACTTCTCACCGTGGTCATGCTTAAGTCTATTCAGATTATGCTTGCTAAAGATCTGACAAATGTATGTCATGACTCCTTTCCTCAATAGTAATCTTGAGAAAAAGGACTATACGACTCAGCCAAAGGAATTTATCTCAAATGGGAGAATAAATCAAGTATACAAGCTAAAGAAGTTAATCTATAGATTGAAGCAAGCTTCGAGGAACTAGAACATCTATTTTGATATGATAGTCAAAGAGTTTGGCTTCATCAAAAACATGGATAAGCCTTGTGTGTGTAAGAAGATAAGTGGGAGTATGTTGTCTCCTTAGTTCTATATGTCAATGACATAATATTCATTGAAAATGATGTTCCAATGTTAAAATCGATCAAGATTTGGCTATCAAATAAATTTTTCATGAAAGACTTGGGTCAAGCATCCTATATACTAGGTATATAGATCTATAAAGATAGATTGAAGAGGATGCTAGGCTTGTCCCAATCTCGATGCATAGATCTCATGTGAGGCAAGAGAAAGAGGTCACTTGTCTATAAGACATGACATACTTTTCTTTAGAAAATATGTCCTAAGATACCAGAGAAAAGAATGAGTGAAATCCCTTATGCTTCAACTATGAAATCGATTATGTACGTCATGCTATGTACCAGGCTTGATGTAGCCTATGCTTTAGTCATAGCCAGCAATTTTCAGACTGATCCAGGAGAGGATCTTTGAAAAACTATAAAAATATTCCTAAGTACCTGAAGAGGACTAAAGATATTTTTTCTTATATATAGAGGTGGATCAGAGTTAAAACTAGAGAAATATACAGATTCTAGTTTTCAATCTAATTCAGATGATAGCAAGTCAATATTAAGGTATGTGATTATCTTGAATGGTGGAGCAGTGAGTTGGAAGAGTTTCAAAGTAGCCGACTGTAGATGACTCAAGCTCTGAGTCAAAATACATCACTATTAGTGAAGTAGCCAAGGAAGCTGTCTAGGTGAAGAAATTTCATCATAGAATTGGATGTGGTTGAAAGATTAGTGTCTTATAAGCCAATCGCATGGGTGATGCGATAGAATTTTTTTGTATTTTCTTCCTCTCATTTATATAACATTGGTTATTTTTTATTTATGAGATATTATATTTTATCATTTGCTGCATCATATTTTATGATGATGATAAACTCCATAGATTAGGATAATAATTTTAGGGCAATTATGAGATCATACCAGTGAGACCTAAAAGCTTAATAGCCTCAATCTAAAATATTTTCAATCATTGGATCATCGAGTCAGAGATCGATAATGTCGGAAAGATTAGTACATCCTATGTATGCTCAATGGAGAGGGTGATTATCTCACAATCACTTGTGTGGTGACACTAATACAAGGATATAGGTGCTCATTAAAGATAAGTTCACTGAACTAATCCATAGGAAGAACATCTGATGGAGCCTTACAGCATATCGATAGATGGTTCTCTAGTGAGAGTGGAGCAAGTGATCCTTTGATCTGATATCATCATGGTACCTTACGTATATGGATCCATACTTTGATTTATTTTCTAGCATATCATTTTGAGATGTGTGTGGGATATTCTAGGTTTGGTGAAGTGTGCATAGAGGTTGTGAGTGGTCAATAAAGAATCGATCACTCCTTGTAGGAAGAGAGAATATCCTATGTGATCTCATAGGATGATGACTTTGAGAGTCTCTGATCAGAGCAAGGATGAACAATAGAAAAAGATTTTTATTGGTTCATCAATCAAGTCATTATCATCTGATCAAGATATATATGGATAGGTATTTGGGCTCATTGAGTCAATGTTTACATGTAGTCAAACTCCACAGCCTCACTAGGAGTAGTTGTAGCACCGCAGGTCAAAGGATCAGTCATACAACTGTAGCATCGAAAAAATCACTAACGAGTGAGCAAACATCTATGTAACTTCTTGTGTTGGTCACGCTCAGTGCTAGTTGTTCTCTAACAACTACCTACACTCTCGCTCCAGTGTCACTACACCACAGACTCGAGACTTTTCTATCTAAAAGAAGCAATCCGTGCACTGGTCTATCTGAATCAATCACCATCCCCATGATGATCCTATGACCAGGAGTAATTTAGGAATTTACCATCAATAATACATGTCTCAAATTCTTAACTCTTTGAGAATATGTGTCATCATCTTGTTAATCCCTTGAATGATTCATGGATACATAAAATATAAATGGTAATATAAATATCCATAAAGTATAAAAATATGTCCTAGTAATATGATATGCATCAGCCAAGATTGACTTCTAGGACATACATCCAACAATCTCTCACTTGCACTAAAGTCAATCTGCTATATACCAAGCCCCATCTTCTCAAGACAGGCTTTAGTCTTCAGCTAGCTAAGTGACTTACCAGTGGGTTATCCACATCTCATATAGAGTTTGCTCTCTGCACCTCTATGTATTTCTACTTGAGGTAGTCACGTATTCTGTTGCTCTATGTGCTTGGATATCTAGTGAGATCTAGGCTCCTTAGCAAGGACTATGGTACCATTATCTTTACGGTATAGTGTCATGACATCTGATGGCACAACATCTAATTCTGCAACTAACATTAAAATCAGAATGCATCCTACCCACCTATAGTATACTCAGCTTCCATCAATTGATTGCTTAGAATCCTTCCAAGATATCGACATAATTACACCTATGATGTAGACATTCTACCATCAATGACTGACATAAAATCTGAATTGGTGTATCCTTCCACTCCTAGCTTTGATCCTTTTTCAAGATTAAGAACATATCCTTAGTTCTTCTCAAGTACTTAAGAATATTTTCACAGCAATCTAGCACTCTCAGTTTGGATACAACTGATATCTACTCATGATATTTACAGTATTAACTATATTGGTTCAAGTACATTATATGGCATACATCTATGCCCAAGAGGGTGGCAGATCTCTCTTCGAGATTTCTATGCTGAATCATTTCAGCATCTACTCTCTGTACTTTATTTGTGAAAATACAAGTATGCAATTGCATCTATCTCTATAGGATGCTTGCTTTATATCTTTGATGGAGAATTCTATATACAATTATATTTTAACCGATGTCAGTATTGGACACTCTCACTGACCTTTTTGGAAATACATAATTTTATATTTTTGATCAAATTATTTGATCATATCATCAAAATGAATGTTCCAACTTTAAGATTATTACAAACTTTGTGATCTCATATCACGAGAAGTAAAATCTATAAGCTACTCCATATAGAAATCTTCAAAAGATATCTAGTCAGGAAAGCTAATTCATATCCTTTCTTGGAATCGATGTTTAATATTACCTCGTTGTAGGTTTTGGGATCATCTTTATGTTCTCTATCTCCCATAAGAAATATTTTTCTCTACATCTTCCGTTAAGCATACCCAAGTACTTTTTGAGAGGATGGGAGATCCTACTATATATATGAGGTGGAGGAGGAATATACGTATACTGACTCATCATGAATAAATTCTTTAGGTCCTATGGCTCACTGCTCTCCAGAGACATTCTCTTCGAACTTAATTTTCCTCCGACTACTTCATCTTGGTTAAATAATTTTTCAAGAAAGTAGCATGTCGGGTCACAATCAAATTATGATCCTTTCAAAAAGTAGTATCCCAAATTCTTTTAGGATGAACTTTATAGATCTACCTCTAACACATCCACCTGCTATCCTTGACCTAGGCTGGACATCTTTGGATCTTGAAATAATCAAGATTCAGTTCTCACCATGTCATACCTCATACGGTGTGGTAGGAACAGATTTAGAGAGAACCCAATTCCATAGAAATAAAGCATGTCCCTAAAGAAATAAAATAAATCAGTAAATTTTATCATGGATTGGACCATATCTCATATAGTCCCATATCTCTTCTTAATTATCTCGTTGAGCTGAGTGTACTAAGAGGGGTCCAATATGAAACTCATGCCATTTTATGAGATAATCATAAAATTTTTTTCATTGGTATTACATTCTCGATCTGATTAAAGTACCTTTATGAATTTTTTGATTTGCTTCTCTACTTTATATCTGAATTCTTTGAACTTTTCAAAAATTTTAGATTTGTATCTCATATACTTACCCATACCATGATTGATCATCGGTAAAAGCAACGAAGTAGAGACAACTTCCTTTGTTAGCACATCATATGGGCTATACACATCAAATGTGTATTAGGATAAATATCTCAGTGGTCCTTTTCGTCTTGTTCCATAAGAGTAGCTTGATCATTTTTTCTCAAAGAGATGATGCACAAACTAGATATGACTCAACAGTCAATGAGCCCAAAAGTCTATATTTCTTCAGTCTGTTAATCATTTCTTCTCCTATACGATCTAGCCTAAGGTTCCACATATACTTAAGATTTATCTCAACTCTGGATCTCTCAGATCCAATGGTATTCGTTGCTTGCTCAATTAAGTTCACAAATACATCACCATGCAAATGATAGAGACTGTTTCTAAGAACTAAATCTAAACGATAATCACAAAGGATAGATGTCCATGGCCATAGCAGCAACTCTTGCTCTTCTACCAATTTCAAGGATTACATCCTCTGCCCTCTACCTTCTCATAGATTCTATAAAAAGCACTAGAGTCTAAAACTCAATTGAAAGAAGAGAAAATCGTTAGGATAGTATTGAGCAATTTTGACATGCCTACTTTAGGTGTGCCATTATTTTTTTAAGCTCTCCAGGTATATGCCTCTAAACTTTTCAAGATTTCTTTGTTATCAACACTTTGACCAATTCAGATAAGATATCAAGATAGTCGCTTTAAGTAAAAGGAGACACCTCTTATTTTCTTATCATATCATCTGAGATCAAACTCAAGTCCTCTTGCCACATGGCAAAATCATGATGAATTTGAATGGAGATGGGATGCCAAAGCATCCTTTCTCTAAGCATGCACTCATGGGAGAGATCTAATCGATGAATGAAGCTTAAGAGTCCTTCTGCTTGAAGACTCTCAATTCCTTGATATATAGATTAGATAAGGCTTTTGGGTAAGGGCATGGCCTTTCTTTTAGGCATCCCTCTGACACCTATAAAAAGCCTGAGGCATTGAATGTTTGGAACAATTCAAATCACTTTCCAATTTTGTCTCCCTTGTCTCTCCCTTCTTTCTTACATCCCTTTTAGTCTTAAGGCACTGCTTTGGTATTTAAGACAAATCCTAATTAGGTCTAGACAAGGGTAAGGAAGGTCTTAAAAGAGAGAATTCAAAAGTCTAGAGAAGATTTGAAGAGGGTGAAGTTAGATTCTTGGTGAAACCTAATCGGTATGAGGTTAGTCGAGTTCTAGGGGTTAGAACTCTTAAAGCAAAAGCGTAGGAGCACTGTCCTTGG
Organism: Elaeis guineensis; assembly: GCF_000442705.2. Taxonomy (NCBI): domain Eukaryota; kingdom Viridiplantae; phylum Streptophyta; class Magnoliopsida; order Arecales; family Arecaceae; genus Elaeis; species Elaeis guineensis. The sequence continues at coordinate 60,025,398 of NC_026002.2, read as the reverse complement.
AGTGATTTTCATGTAGATCACTGTTGGAGGACGAACACATAGGTGCCTCATGGAAGTATATCATCACCAAATCAAAATTTAATAGGTACGCTTCCTAACATTTTTTAAATATTCATGCTTTGATTAATATTATCAAGATATCCTAGAAATTAGGATTTTGGTGTGCTAGGGTGTTTCGAATGAAAATTTTAAACATCTAGACCTTCCACTGCACCATCAAAACCCAACAAATGCTCCAAGAGTTAATGGCCTTTAGATCTTCCTTGATTTATCTTTGCCCATTGATCTTTTCTTGCCTTGGTTCTTCATCTTAGTCACCTAGATCTCCACTATTGGTTGTAGTGCTTCAATGAGGAACCCTTGGATCTTCTTTATAGCTTTTAGGTATACTTGGGTTCAAGTTGGATTAGACCAAATTGAGCCTAATTGAACCCAGTCTTCATTAACCTACAAAATGAATTAGGAAGCATCAAATTCAAACTAATAAAACTTAATTAATGATGTTTTGAGCATTCTTAATGTATTAATTTATGTGTTGATCACACCCCTCAGCTTAGCTTTTGCTCATCCTCGAGTAAAATAGAAAAATCAGCAATGAGTACCGACTCAAACTTGAATTAAAAGTTAGTTTAGGCATTCCTAAAGATAGCTGATACTCGATCAGATAATTGAAGAGGTACATCATTGGATTACTAATTCAACCCAATTAGTAATTGAGTGTTAGCCACAGAAATCTTTGGAGCTCTTCTCTCACCAACTTTTTATTTTTTTTTTTAAATCCTCTAACTTGATGTGAGTTAGGTTTATTATCTTCTTGCAATTTAATCTCCCTTATTATCTATTATTCTTGTACTTCTTATTGATCCTTATAGCAAACTTTTAGCCAATGACTCCCAAATCAGTTCGCTTTAGGGCACTAGGTGTAGAACACCCCTCGGGCTTACTGACTTGAGTCTAAGAAAAATATGATTTTATTCTTGATTTCTTGCTGTTAGGTTCCGATCATAGAGTGGAAGGTTGGATTTCAAAATATTTATGAAATCCTACAATACCTGAAACCCTAAAACCTAGGATCCCCTTTGATGCATTCAACCAAATTATTAAACTATGATAAAATGAAGCATATAATTTTATAAATACCTCAATCACTATTTTTAATATCTTCATAAGGTACATAAGTGTATACCTTCCAATGGTGATCCACATAGGAATTGACTCAAAGAGATGCTCCTTCTGAACCCGATTGCTAGACTCAAGTTGACCCTGACTCGATCGATTTGGTCGAACCGCTTTTCGAACTTGACTTGGACCATTTCTTGGCCTCTTGACAACTTGGCTAGACCTCTTAAGACCCTCTTGAATCTTATCCTAAACCTAATTAGGCTTAGAATAGGCTAGATAGGCTTGTCCTAAGAGAACTAGGGGTGTAAGAGAGACGAGGAGAGGAATCTTGTCCTAACCAAGACAAGAGAGCATGTAAGAATTGAATGCCCTCCTCAAATCTACCGACCCCTATTTATATATGAAGAGGGGGTGTATGAAGTACCTTCCCATAAATTTCAACCACCATATGATAAGTTTTATCATAACCAAAAGACTTATGAGATAAGATCTCTTGAAATGAAACACCGGTTCATAGCTTATCTCACATGTGCGCCCACAAAAAGAAGTCTTTCGGTATCCCAATTTAAATCAAAAAAATCCCATATTTTGGCACATGGTAGGACGGATTTATCTAATTTAAATCACTAAAAGAAACCCCTAAGAAGCATTTTTATTTCTCTATTAAAAATAGATAGATGCAAGCACCTCTTTGGGACATCTTCATGCATGTGAGCTGCTTTCCTTCCTTTTCCATGCCATATCAGGCCATCAAATACTTTAAAACCTATGTTAGGATGATAAAGGGTTTGATGAGGTGCCACATGGGTCTTAAACCCAATTAAGAAGGACTCTCCACGTTCCTCCATATCAAAAAGAAGTCACCAAACCAAAATTTTTGCACCAAGTTAGGTAAGAGTCCATATCTCTTTGGACTATTTATTTGATGCCTCCTTGGGCCAAGTGGCACCATCTGATGGCTGTCCACATCAAAAATGTACCAAAATTAATTCTCAATTAATTTTGTTCATAATCCAAATCAGGTTCGAACCCATATGGATCAAAATAGGAGCTAGAGTTAGCCAACAAGTGCTAGCTTATCAATTAGCCACCCAATTAGGATCCAATAATCCATATATTGATTCAAATAAAATCTTTGACTTCATTTTTAATGTGTGTGACCCATTGGGCTTCACACCTAGCCAATAGCAGGTCCAGATATATATTGACCTAATTTGATTAGACTCCATCTAATCGATTTAAGTCAAATCCATGTAGATCCGAATTGTCAAATTAGAATCTTTTCTAACTGACTCATGAATTAATCTCTTTAATTAATGAAAACCTATAAGATATGATTGACATCTAGAAATATATCATGTCTATCCAAAAGATGTAGAATATTCTGATAGAAATATCAAAAATATCCTTCAGTGATAAATTACCATGCAATTCAATCCTTCGATCATCTTTCATCCTGAATAAGTAATAGGTATGAAAAAATGTCAAACCCTAACATTTATTCTAATAAATCTCAATTCACTAATGATGACTCGACTTATAAAATATTAAAAATTATTTCTAATTTTCATCATACTTTGATCAAAAACTTTCTAAGTCATCGATAGATGAGATTTTTAGGATGACATCTACCTTTAATGGGAGTAATCGATTCCTTGTTGACTTACTTATTATCTTCATATATATTTCACTATATCCAAAATATCCTCCACATATCTTAGAAAGTTATAATAGAAAATGAATCAAAATATAGATCTATATATACAAGGTACTGTGGTAGCTGTTGGGAATAGTATCCCAAAGCCAATCGTCAGCCTGTTGACGGTTGTACTTCTTTTGTATTAGTACATAAATAATAAATAAATAAAAGTTATTTTAATATTTTTCATCACAAATTTTTTCATCTTCTAATAAACTCCTGTGTTGTGGTGAAGTCCTTAGGACTATTTAGACTCGACAAAGGAGGATTTATCGTTTAGTCCTTAAACCTGTTCGCAACCAAATGATACATTGTTACCAAGGACAACAATGTTTATCGAGCATAGGTCATTGTGTGCCATATAGGTTGGTTGTCCTCTTAACCAAGGAGTGTGGAGATACTGGAATGGCATACAGGTGAGATATAAGGGTACATCTACATTGAACGTGACCGACTCTGGAGCTATCTCTGCTGTCAAGATTTGCTCCGATGGGATATGGATATAAATATTCCTCCGACCTGAGATCACTATGGTGACTTGCAAGCAACTCACTGTACTTAGGCACTGGACTATCTGAATTTCTAATTCAGTGACGGAAGGATGCTAGGTGTAGTCAAGTACTTGACTTGTCGGTGCGTGTGTCAAGATGGGATTGACCACTCCAATTCAGGAGCTGTGTACAGTCATGTTTCAATTTAGCAAAACCTTGACCAGGGTAGTCCTAATGAGGAGTCATAGGACTGATTGAGTTGAGCACGATTCGGATGATATAATCAGGGTTGACAGTTTAACCCTGAGTTATCCTAAACACAGGGGTCAAAAGGGATGAATTATACAGTAACCATATTCACGTAGGTTCTGAGTGTTGTGATTGTGATTATTCAACCTATCCAGATATTGGATACCATTGCTAGATGGTTACTTTGATTAGTACAGGAATTGGTTCCTATGCTACCGGCTTAGGTTCGAACCTGTGGGGTCACACACATTAGAGGTTCCTATCTGATCTGATGGCTGATGAAGAGTCTTAATATTTGTGGACTATGAGTCTTACATATCTGGAACTCTGTGATCGAGAATCAGGATTCTCTGATCATGAGTCTCATATATTTTGGGTACCAGGGTCAAGAGTCCAACTGATTTGGGACTCTTCGATCAAGGTTTCATATCGATGGACTTTGATACCCGATTGTCCATCGAATTTGAACTCAGTATTTATGAGAGATTTAATTAATGATTTGATCACTAATTAACTCAATTTGATTGAGTAATTATTTTTGGATCAAGTTCAATTGAATTGAATTCAGTTGGGTTTGACCTGATTAGGTTAAGAGTTGACCTAATCGTCGAGATGGTTTGGTCCCTGATTTGATCAGGGGTTGGGCTTAGTCAATTCTTAATTTGATTAAGATTTTATTGAGCCTAATTAAGCCTAATTAAGTTGAGTTTAATTTAGTCTAATTGTGCTTAACCTATTTTGATTAGGTTGGTTCAATTAAGATTAAACCACCATTTGAATTCAAATCCCTGCGCCACCTCATATGTCTGCACCCATTTGAATTCATGAGAAGCAACTTCTCATAAATTTTCTCTCACGTGAAGCCCTTCCAACACCCCACATTTGTGCGCCATATAGGTGGATAAGGATGGTTGGTTGGCCATTCAAATTCAAAAGAAAGTTTGAATTTGAATGAGCAACCAATCCATGCGCCATGTCCTTATCCTCTTTAGCACCCCATGTTCTACACGAGAAAGTGTTTCTCGTATAAACTCTCCATGCACAAATGGAGCCATGCCACTTCTCTTCTCACATCCAAGTGGATAGGGATGAGTTGGTTTGCATTTGAATTCAAATTTGATTTGAATTCAAATGTGCAACCACTTATCTTTATCCTCTCACGTAGATAAGACACATTCTACGTTGTTTTAAAAAGAGGAGAAGGATGGGACGTGTGAAGAATTTTTTGGAGAGAAAGCCTGGGGCGTGAGGAAGCCTTGTGCATGAGGTGAAGGACCAAAACCTTCCGAGAGAAAAAGAAAGAAAAGAAAGAAAAGTGGGCACAGGATTTTCAGTTAGTTCCCTAGGGTTTCAACCTGGGGTTCGGGAAGTGAGAAGGTGAGCTACGAGTGTCGTGAGCCCACCAAATTTTAGGAAGAGCTTCATCAATCTCTCAAGCACACTTGCTGATGATCCAAAGTATCCAAAGAGTCAACAGACATCGATCGAAGGAGTTCGATCAGCATCGACCGTCGAAAGGGCTCTACAACGAGCTAGCACTCATGAGGAGCTGATCAGATCGGAAGCTTCGTGTGGATGATCTGTAGAGGCCAAACATGCTGTGTGGCTGCATTACAATGATCAGATCCTTTCGATGATGATCAAATTACAGTGATCGACTATCCGCACAAAGATATTATGTTCTGAATACAGAATAGTAAATTATTTACTATTCAAATTTGAATTTTAAATTCAAATGCATGCATGCTATATATCATATTTAGATTCTAGTATAGGGTAAACACATATTAATTAATTAGATTAATTAATAATTTTCACTATAAAATAGTGATTTTGAAAAAAAATTTAAAATTACCATTTTACCCCTACACTCAAATTTTGCTTAAAATGGTATCAGAGCGGGTTCTAAGATATGATATATATATTTGCATGCGTAGATTAAGTTATAATCTAAAAATTTAAATTCAAAATTCAAAATTTAAAATTAAAATTTTGAAAGTTGTTCGAAATTCAAAATTGAAAAATTTGAAATTCAAAATTTAAAATTTAAATTTTGAAATTTGAAATTTGAAATTCAAAATTTAAAAATTTGAAATTTAAAATTTGAAATTTGAAATTTGGTTGAAATTTCAAATTTGAAATTCAAAATTTAAAATTTAAAATTTAAAATTTGAAATTTATTTGAAATTTGAAATTTATTTGAAATTTGAAATTCAAAATTTAAAATTTGAAATTTGAAATTTAAAATTTAAATTTTGAAATTGATATATTTAGATATACTTGATCCAAGTAGCAAGTAATCTAATTGGGTTAGTTGCCATGGTCGTCCGCTCATAGGAGAAAAGTAGGGTTTAAAGGTCCTCTCCTCCTATTCGATGGGGTTCTTCTATGGCGGTAGGGGTGCCGCTATAATTATATCTCATGCAGATGAAGCAGTGAAAGGACTTAATTGTAAAGGTTCCATTGTAAAATTTATCATGAATGTGTTAGATTAGATCTAAAGGAATATTCATGATTTATTTTGATTGAGTTATTTTTTATTATGTAATTAGCAATAGGATTACTATTTATGAAATGTGCTGATCTATTTGTAAAATGAGTCAACATATTTGGTGAACAAAAAATAAAACCTTTCAAATTTGAAAATTATTTTCGAAATGCCAAACTCTGATCCATCAGCCCAAATACTTAATTAAAAGAATTAAGTGTTGTCAAGTTGGTCTAAAATTATGAATTAAGACTTAAGACAATTGCATAAACTTGTGGGTCAATGGGTTAGATGGATTAGGTCCATGATTGGGTTAGACCTAAGGTTAGCTTAAAGAAATAGATTAAATTAGAGTAATTGATCAAATCTAATCAAAAGTTGAATTAGATTAGGTCAAGGACACTCTAGACTCAACTCCAATAGTTGTAGTTGAATGGATCCATGTCTTTAACTAGACCAAGATGGACTTAATTCATGGCTATGCGGTGGAACCCTATTTACTAAGTTGATCAAATTAAAACTAATGAACCGGTTGGTGTCTAAGGTAAGTTCGGCAGTTTGACCAGTGGTTCTTAAGTGGGAGCTACTCGCATTGATTCGATCTCTGATGAGTTAATGGCATATCCCCACCACTAATCTCACTTACCTGGACAACCTGATGAGTTAGGTTTTGATTAGATCACTTGGTGATTAGGACTCACCCATGTCATTAGGTAAATCAGTGTGACTGATTTAGGTGCTCCTAATGCCGGCTTTAATTAAATCCTTTTTAATCTGACTTGGTGAAGTTAGTGGGAGGATTGAAATTGGTTGGTTAATTTCTTCTCTTCTATCCTTTAATAAAATCCTCAAAAATTATTAGGTCTTAAAAATAATTAAGTTATAGTGATAACTAAGTCATAGCCTCCCATTAAGTGAGTGATAATGAGTCCATTAGTTTAATAATCATTGGAGGCCCAAAGGCCTGGTGCTTATTGACTAATGGAATTATCATTCATAATATGATAATTTGGTTTGAGTTTTTCTGATGGTGGTCAGGTTGGCCGGCCAAAGTTGAGCCTGATCATTTATTGATCTGATTCACCAAATCAAGTCATGTTAATGGTTGGACCTAACTAGATCTTTTCAGTGGAGGCCAAAGCCTACTGATTAGGTTCTGGGGCAAAATTGATTACTAGAAGTTGTTTAGAGAAATAATTGGTTATGAACCTACCCATAGATGCACATGGGTTGACCAACCAAAGTTGGGCTCCTGTGTAGTCTGTGTGGATTCTAGTACCCACTAAGGAATTAAAGTAATTCCTCGAATTGGAGGTTGAGACTACCAATTCATAAAAATATTGGGAGAAACTTTAGACTAAAGTCCAAGTCTTTAGTATTAATAATTTATATACTAATAGAGGTCTGATTTTTCTTTATGCAGCTATGGCCACTACCCTGTCACTCCGGTCATTATTAGATAATGACAAGCTTATGGGACCTAATTTCGATAGTTGGTATCGAAAATTAAAAATCGTCCTTGAGCATGAGTGGATCCTTTATGTAGTAATGGATCCGGCACACGGGGAGCTAGCCCCAAATGCTAGAGGGACGGTCCGAGATACTTACCAGAAGTGGCTCAACGACCGCACCACTGTTCGATGCATAATGCTGGTGGCAATGAATGATGAGTTCAGCCGCAGGTTTGAGAGTGTCCAGCCGCAGGAGATGCTTCAAATGTTGAGCAACTCCTTTGGCATGCCTGACGATGTTGAAAGGCACAAAATTAGTTGTGTCATTTTCAATGCTCGGATGAGGGATGGGGCCTCAGTCACCGATCATGTATTGTACATGATCGAAATGATTGAGCATCTAAGTAAACTAGGCTTTTCCTTGCACGAGCAGCTCGGTAAGGATGCGATCCTTAATTCTTTGCCCAAGTCCTTCCTCCCCTTCCTTACTCATTTTCGGATGACAAAGCCTGCAGTGAACTACCACGGCTTGTTGGGGTTGCTGCAGAACTTTGAGAAGGACCACCAGCTCCGTAAGGAGTCGGTGAATGTTGTGGGAGGATCTTCTTCTGATCGTCGATCCTTTAAGAAAGGGAAGAAGAACAAGAAGAAGAAGAATAAGAAGGTGCAGCCGCATGCTGGGACGTCTGCACAAGGTCAAACCAAGAAGCGCATGCCCGACCAGAGCCAGGCAGAGTGCTTCTTTTGCAAGAAGCAGGGGCACTGGAAGAGGAACTGCCCTCTATACATTGCCTCCTTGGACCGGAACAGGCCGAAGAAGAAGCAAGGTAATTATATGATAACACCTAGCAACTTTTTCATTTGTGATACTACTGCCTAGGTATTGGATACCGGAAGCCCTTATCATATTTGCAATTCGACGCAGGGTCTGCAGGTCAGTAGGAGATTTGATGACAGCGAGAGGTTCCTGAACGTTGGAGATGGAAGCAAAGTTTCAGTTCTAGCTTTAGGAATCATGAACCTTGTAATCAATTCTCGTAATATAATTCTGAGTGAATGTCACTATTATCCAAGCTTTTTATTAAATATTATTTCTGTAGGCCTTTTGGCCATGTACGATTATGAATTTTTAATAAAAGAAAATGTTTGCAATATCATTTTGAATGGTGTTACAATATTTGTTGGATAAATAAATAATGAAATTTACTTACTATTACAACCTATTAATGTGGTTAAAACCTCCGGTAAATACCCTAGAATAGATAATATGTCAGAAGTCTACCTTTGGCACTATAAGCTAGGTCATATCAATAAGAATAGGATAAACAGGTTGGCTCAAGAAGAAATTCTTGAAGTTGGTGATTGTGAATCACTTCCAATCTGTGAGTCATGTCTTCTTGAAAAGATGACCAAGTCACCTTTACTGGAAAAGGTGAGCGAGCTAGTGAACTCTTAGGTCTGGTACATTTTGATGTATGTGGACCCATGAGCTCAAGTGCAAGAGGTGGATATTTCTACTTCATAACCTTCACAGACGACCTATCGAGGTATGGGTATGTCTACTTAATGAAGCATAAGTCGGAGTCGTTTGAAATGTTCAAACTATTCCGAAATGAGGTAGAAAAATAAACTGAAAAGTGTATTAAAACTCTTCGATCTGATCGAGGAGGTGAATACCTTTCCAATAATTTTCTAACATATCTTTGGGAGAATGGAATTCTCTCTCAGTGGACACCTCCTGAAACACCATAGCATAATGGTGTGTTTGAAAGGAGGAATCAGACTTTGTTGGACATGGTTCGATCCATGATGGGGTTTGCTGGTCTACCGATCTCCCTCTAGGGATATGTGCTCAAATCAGCTTGTTACCTTCTAAATAGGGTTCTGAGTAAGCCTGTAACCAAAACTCCATATGAGATATGGATAGGATGTAAGCCAGTACTCTCGCACCTAAGGGTTTGGGGGTGTCCGGCTTATGTTAAACGTTTAATTACGGATAAGCTTGGACCTAGGTCTGACAAGTGTAATTTCATAGGATACCCAAAAGAAATCAAAGGGTATTATTTCTACCTAGCTGATGAGCAAAAAGTATTTGTCAGCCTTAAGGCAATCTTTTTGAAAAAGGAGTTCCTTGGTGAAGGGACTGTTGCCTCTAAGGTCGAACTTGAGGAAGTTCGGCAGGTGGAAAAATCGACACAAGTAGCTGAACCTGAATCAAATTTGGTTAGATCAGATCCGAAGCCCATTGTTCTTGCACCCTTAAGGTGATCTGGTAGAGTACCACGTCAACCGGACAGATACTATGGTTTCTTGGTCCGGGACGGCGATCCTATTGAACTTGATAAAAACGATAAAGATCCGATCACCTATATGGATGTAATGTAGAGACCTGACTCTGAGAAATGGCTAGAGGCCATGAAATCCGAAATGGAGTCCATGAAGGTCAACGATGTGTGGACATTGGTTGACCCACCCGAAGGAGTAAAACCTATAGGGTGTAAATGGGTCTTCAAGAGGAAGAGGGGCACAGATGGAAAGGTGGAAACCTATAAAGCCCGTCTGGTTGTCAAGGGATATCGTCAACGTTATGGTATAGACTATGACGAGACATTTTTTCTTGTGACAATGCTCAAATCCATTCAGATTATGCTTGCGATAGCTGCCCATCTGGACTATGAAATCTGGCAGATGGATGTGAAAATAGCTTTCCTAAATGTAGAGCTGGATGAAGAGATATATATGATACAACCTGAAGTATTCACATCCACAGAAGAGTCTAAGGTGTGCAGGCTATAGAGGTCCATTTATGGACTTAAGCAGGCATCCCGAAGTTGGAACATACGTTTTGATAAAACGATCAAGATGTATGGCTTTGTTAAGAACGGAGAAGAGCCCTGCATTTATAAGTGGGCTAATGGTCCAGTAGTAGTATTTCTTGTATTATATGTGGATGATATTCTCTTAATCGGGAATTATGTCCCTGCATTATAGGGAATAAAGATTTGGCTGTCGTCACAATTCTCCATGAAGGATCTGGGAGAAGCTTCCTACATCCTAGGGATGAGGATCTATAGGGATAGATCTAAAAGGTTGCTTGGCTTATCCCAGTCCACGTACATTGATACTATGCTGAAGAGGTTCAGCATGGAGAATTTCAAGAAAGGCTATCTACCGATAGGCCATGAAATTTCTCTCTCGAAGAGGGATTGTCCGACAACACCTCAAGAGAGAACGTATGGGTAGAATTTCATATGCTTCGATAGTGGGATCTATCATGTACGCCATGACATGTACATGACCAGATGTGGCATACTCACTAGGGATAGTGAGTAGATACCAATCTGAGCCAGGGGAGAATCACTGGAAGGTTGTTAAAACCATCCTAAAGTTTTAAGAAATACTAAGGACCAGTGACTTGTTTATGGTGAATCAAACTTGAGACTTATAGGATTTACAGACTCTAGTTTTCAATCTGATCACGATGATAGCAAGAGTGTGTCGGGATTTATTTTTACTCTTAATGGTGGGGTAGTCTGCTGAAAAAGTTCTAAGCAGCACACTGTAGCTGATTTAGTTTACGAGGCGGAGTATGTTACTGCATCAGATGCTGCCAAAAAAATGATGTGGCTGAAGAAATTCATCATCGAGCTCGGAGTAGCACCCTCCCTTGTTGGTCCAGTTCTGCTCTACTATGACAGCTCTGGAGCCATTGCTCAGGCGAAGGAACCGAAGGCACACCAGTAGATGAAGCATATTCTGTGCCGCTACCATCTCATCCAGAAAATCATGGATCGAGATGACGTCAACCATCAGAAGATCGACGGGAAGGAGAACCTGACTGACCCATTCACTAAAGCCATTGCGGTGAAGGAGTTCGATGACTTCAAGTCAAAGATGGGTATTAGATACTGCACCGATTGGCTTTAGGCCAAGTGGGAGATTGTTGGGAATAGTGTTCCAAGCCAATCATCAGCCTGTTGACGATTGTGCTCCTTTTGTATTAGTATATAAATTATAAATAAATAAAAATTATTTTGATATTTTTCATCATAAATTGTTTTATCTTCTAATAAACTCCTGTGTTGTGGTGAAGTCCTTAGGACTATTTAGACTCGACAAAGAAGGATTTGTCGTTTAGTCCTTAAACCTGTTCGTGATCAAATGATACGTTGTTACCAAAGACAACAATGTTTATCGAGCATAGGTCATTGTGCGCCATATAGGTTGGTTGTCCTCTTAACCAAGGAGTGTGGAGACACTAGAATGGCATACAGGTGAGATGTAAGGGTACATCTGCACTGAACATGACCGACTCTGGAGCTATCTCTGCTGTCAAGATTTGCTCCGATGGGATATGGGTATAAATGTCCCTCTGACCTGAGACCACCACGGTGACTTGCAAGCAACTCACTGCACTTAGGCACTGGACTACCTGAATTTCTAATTCAGTGACGGAAGGATGCTGGGTGTAGTCAAGTACTTGACTTGTCGGTGCGTGTGTCAAGATGGGATTGACCACTCCAATTCAGGAGCTGTGTACAGTCATGTTTCAATTTAGCAAAACTTTGGCCAGGGTAGTCCTAGTGAGGAGTCATAGGACTGATTGAGTTAAGCACGATTCGGATGATCTAATCAGGGTTGACAGTTTAACCCTGAGTCATCCAAAACACAGGGGTCAAAAGGGATGAATTATACATTAACCATATTCACGTAGGTTCTGAGTGTTGTGATTGTGACTATTCGACCTATCCAGATGTCGGGTACCATTGCTAGATGGTCACTTCGACTAGTACAGAAATTGGTTCCTGTGCTACCAGGTTAGGTTCGAACCTACGGGGTCACACACATTAGAGGTTCCTATCTGATCTGATGGTTGATGAAGAGTCCTAATATTTGTGGACTATGAGTTTTATGTGTCTGGAACTCTTTGATCGAGAATCAGGATTCTCTGATCACGAGTCCCATACATTTTGGGTACTGGGGTCAAGAGTCCCACTGGTTTGGGACTCTTCGATCAAGGTTTCATATCAATGGACTTTGATACCCGATTGCCCATCGAATTTGGATTTAGTATTTATGAGAGATTTAATTAGTGATTTGATCATTAATTAACTCAATTTGATTGAGTAATTATTTTTGGATCAAGTTCAATTGAATTGGATTCAGTTGGGTTTGACCTGATTAGGTTAAGAGTTGACCTAATCGTCGAGATGGTTTGGTCCCTGATTTGATCAGGGGTTGGGCTTAGTCAATTTCTGATTTGATTAAAATTTTATTAAGCCTAATTAAGCCTAATTAAGTTAGATTTAATTTAGTCTAATTGTGCTTAATCTATTTTGATTAGGTTGGTTCAATTAAGATTAAACCACCATTTGAAATCAAATCCCTGCGCCACCTCATACCTCTGCGCCCATTTGAATTCACGAGAAGCAACTTCTTGTGAATTTTCTCTCACGCAAAGCCCTTCCCATGCCCCACATTTGTGTGCCATATATGTGGATAAGGATGGTTGGTTGGCCATTCAAATTCAAAAGAAAGTTTGAATTTGAATGAGCAACCAATCCATGCGCCATGTCTTTATCCTCTTTAGCGCCCCATGTTCTACACGAGAAAGTGTTTCTCGTATAAACTCTCCATGCACAAATGAAGCCATGCCACTTCTCTTCTCACACCCAAGTGGATAGGGATGAGTTGGTTTGTATTTGAATTCAAATTTGATTTGAATTCAAATGTGCAACCACTTATCTTTATCCTCTCAGGTGGATAAGACACGTTCTACGTTGTTTTAAAAAGAGGAGAAGGATGGGGCGTGCCAAGAATTTTTTGGAGAGAAAGCCTGGGGTGTGAGGAAGCCTTGTGCATGAGGTGAAGTTCCAAAACCTTCCGAGAGAAAAAGAAAGAAAAGAAAGAAAAGTGGGCGCAGGGTTTTTAGTTAGTTCCCTAGGGTTTCAGCCTGGGGTTCGGGAAGTGAGAAGGTGAGCTACGAGTGTCATGAGCCCATAAAATTTCAAAGAGAGCTTCATCATCCTCTCAAGCATACTTGCTAATGATCCAAAATATCTGAGAAGTCAGCAAACATCAATCAAAGGAGTTCGATCAGCATCGGCCGTCGAAAGGGCTCTACAGCGAGCTTGCACTCGTGAGGAGCCGATCAGATCGGGAGCTTCGTATGGACGATCCGCAGAGGACAGACACATTGTGTGGCTGTGTTGTGATGATCAGATTCTCCCGACGGTGATCAGATTACGGTGATCGACTACCTGCACAAAGATATTATGTTCTGAACACAGAACAGTAAATTATTTCCTGTTCAAATTTGAATTTCAAATTTAAATGCATGCATGCTGTATATCATATTTAGATCCTAGTGTAGGGTAAACACATGTTAATTAATTAGATTAATTAATAATTTTCACTATAAAATAGTGATTTTGAAAAAGTTTTAAAATTACCATTTTACTCCTGCACTCAAATTTCGCTTCAGTAGCCTCAGGTCAAAGGACCACATGCTTTACTCCCACTAGAGAATCATCTTTTAACATGTAAGTAGGACTTTTATAAGATGTAATTCTCATGATGGATCACTTCAGTGAACTCATCCTTCTATAAGCATCCACATCCTTATATTAGTGTCCCTACGCAAGTGATTGTGAGATCAATCACCCTCTCCATCGAGCATACATAGGATGTGCCAGTTTATCGATATCATTGATCTCCGACTCAATGATCCTATTACTGAAAAGATTTTAGATTAAGATTTTAGGTCTCACTGGTATGATTTAATCATCGTCCTAAAATCATTGCCCTAATCTATGAGATTTATCATAATTTTAAATAATGCACAGCATATGATGAAACAAAATATCTTAATTTTATTTATAATAAAATATGTCAATTACATATGGAAGATAAAGCAGATTAATCTCTTTACATATGCCATAAGATTGGCTTACAGGGCATTAACTCTTTCAATCTTCCACTTACACTGAAGCCAATCACCTTTGTATGTAATTTTCATATAATCAAGATGGTGATCTAACATTTGCTGTGACAGGGCCTTAGTGAATGGATTTGCTATGTTGTTCTTTGTATCCACTCATTTTATAATAATATCTTTTCTTTCGATAATTTTTTGAATAAGATGGAAGCATCTTAGAATGTGCTTGGATTTCTGATAAGACCTTGGTTCCTTAGCTTGAGCTACAGCCCCAATGTTATCACAATAAAGAGGTACGGGATATTCAATCTCAAGAACTATACCCAATTCGATGATGAACTTCTTCATCCAGACAGCTTTCTTGGCAACTTCACTAACAACTATGTATTCTGCCTCAATAACTGAGTCAGCTACAGTTTGCTGCTTGAAACTCTTCCAAATCATTGCTCCTCCATATAAGATAATACATACCCTGATATGGACTTGCTATCATTAGGATCAGATTGAAAATTAGAATCAGTATATCCTTCTAATTTTAAATCAGACCCTTCATATATAAGAAAAACATCCTTAGTCCTTCTCAGATACTTAAGAATATTTTTTACTACTTTCCAATGTTTCTCCCCTAGATTGGCCTGAAATCTATTGGTTGTGCCTAAAGCATAAGCCACATCAAGTCTGGTATATAACATGGCATACATAATAAACCCTATTACCAAAGCATAAGGTATAGAACTCATTCTATTTATCTCTTCAGGTATTTTTGGAGACATCTTCTTAGAGCGATGTATGCCTTGACCTATAAGTAAGTAATATCTTTTACTTTTCTCCATGTTGAATCTTTTCAATACTAGATCAATGTACCTAGACTGGTATAAACCTAACATCCTTTTAGATCTATCTCTATAGATCTTTATACCAAGTATATAGAATGCCTCTCCCACATGTTTCATGAAAAACTTTTTAGATAGCCAAGATTTGACCAATTGTAATAATGGAATATCATTCCCCATAATAAGAATATCATCAACATATAGGACTAAGAAGATAATGGCACTCCCACTAGTCTTCTTATATATACATGGTTTATCCATATTTTTAATGAAGCCAAACTCTTTGACTGTTTCATGAAAATAGATGTTTCAGCTCCTCGATGCTTGTTGTAATCCATAAATAGATTTCTTTAGCCTGCATACTTGGTTTGGTCTCCTACTTAAGGCAAACCCTTTCGGCTATGATATATAAACTTCTTCCTCAAGGTAATCATTGAGGAAGATAGTTTTTACATCCATTTGCTTGATTTTATAATCATAATATGTAGCTATGGCAAGCATTATCCGAATAGACTTGAGCATAGCCACTGGTGAGATAGTTTCATCATAGTCAATTTCTTATTTTTGTCTGAAATCTTTCACGACCAATCTAGCTTTGTAGGTTTCAACTTAGCCATCAACTTCAATTTTCTTTTTGAAGACCCATTTGCATCCTATTGGATTTATACCCTCAGAAGCATCAACCAAAGTCCATACTTTATTAGAGTACATAGAGTCCATTTCAGATTTCATGATCTTAAGCCATCTATCAGAGTCCTTACTCATGATAGCTTCCAAATAAGTTAGAGAATCATCATCCTGAATGATCTAAGTTTTATCATCATTTTCAATGATAAAATCATATCTTAGAGGTACATTTCACACTCTCTCTGACCTTCGAAGAGAAGGTGTGTTATGTAGATGTATACTATCATTTGGTTCAACAGGTTGAGGTCAAGTTGTAGACTATCTATAAGTTTTTGAGAAATTATATGTAGGTCTTGAACTTCTCCAAGTTCAACTATCCTCCCACTATCTTTTTCTTGGATAAATTTTTTTTCAAGAAGATAGTATATCTACTGATAATAACCTTTTGTTCAGTAGGATGATAGAAATAGTATCCAATACTTTCTAGAGGATATCCAATAAACCTATATTTTTTGACCCTAGCATTTAACTTATGTCCAAAAATATTTTTGACATAAGCTGGACAATCTCAAATCTTAAGATGTTTAAAAATAGATCTTTTATTTTTTCATATTTCATATGGAGTACTAGTGACAGACTTAGATGGTACTCTATTTAAATATCGGCAGTAGTTTCTAGGACATATCCTTAGAATGAACAGGAAGGTCTGTGAAGCACATCATGGACAACACCATATCTAATAAGGTATAATTCTTCCTTTCAGCTACACCATTTAACTATGGTGTGTAAGGAGGAGTCCATTCAGAGAGAAAATTACTTTCTTTCAAATAATCAAAAAATTTATTGGATAAATATTCTCCTCCTCGATCAGATCTAAAAATTTTGATATTTTTTTTAGTTTGTTTCTTAACCATCTTTTGATACTCCCTAAATTTTTCAAAAGCTTTGAATTTATATTTCATAAGATACACATATCCAAACCTTGATAGGTCATTAGTAAATGTGATGAAATAAGAGTATCCACTCCTAGTATGAGTTGTTATAAGCCCACAAATATCTGAATGTATTAGGCCTAACAATTCACTAGCCCTTTTTCCATATCCAGTAAATGGAGATTTGGTCATCTTTCTTATGAGGCATGTTTTACAAGTTTTTAATGATTAAAAATCATTAGAATCAAAGAACTCATCTTTGATTAACTTATTAATCTTTAACTCACTAATATGATCAAGTTGGCAATACCAGAGATATGTCATGTTATCATTTTCTCTCTTTCTTTTCTTATTTTTATCCATCATAAAAATATTATCATTAAGTGAAAGTATAAATAGACCATTATCCACATATGCTTTCCCAATAAACTCATTAGATAGAAAAATAAATCAACTATTGCTCTTTGCCTTTATTTCATAACCATGTCTTAACAACATTGGTACAGAAATAATATTTCTAATTACATTGGGCATATAATAACAATCTCTTAATACAATAGTTTTGTCCATAGATACAGACAAATAATAGGTGCCAACTGCTTCTGCTTGAATGGATTCTCTATTAGCTCCATGCAGCGCGAAGTCACCTTCCTTCAAACTTCTAATTTTCTACAGGTCCTACAATGACTTGCATATATGAAACCCACAAGCGAATCTAATACCCATGAATTAGAAGTTGGAGTACTTAATGAAAAAATAGTTTGTATCATGCACAAATCTTTAGATGCTCCACCGGCATCTGGCTTCACACTTGCAAGATAGCTCTTGCAATCTTTCTTCCAATTGAAAGAATAATGCCCTACAAGCCAATTGCATATGGGATATGATAAGGTGTTTATTGTAATTTATCTTTCAAACTCATGTAATTGATATTTATATTATTAATAAAATAGATATTTTTGATTCATTATATGCTGCATCTTATTGTTCTTAGATTATAATGAATCCCATAGGTCTGGACAATGATTTTAGGGCCGTGATGAGATCATGCCAGTGAGACCTAAATTCTTGATAGCCCTGATCTAAAATATTTTTAGTCATTGATACATTGAGTTGGAGATCAATGATACCGGTAAGACTGGCATTCCTATGTATGCTTAGAAATAAGGATGGTTAATCTCACAACCACTTATGTGCTGACACTAATACAATGATATAGGTACTCATTAGAGAATGAGTTCACTAAATTGATCTGTAAAAAAATATCAGGTGGAGTCTTATTTACATATCAACTGATATTTCTCTAGTGAAAGTTGTGTAAGTGATTTTTTGACCTGAAATCACTATGGTATCTTGTGTACTTGGATCCATATTTTGATCCACTTTCTAACTTGATTCTTTGATCTTTATATGGGATGTTTTGGATATGGTGAAGAGTGCATGAAGGTTGTGAGTGATCAATAAGGGATCAGTCACTCCTAATAAGGAGAGCGAACATCCTACGTGATCTCATAGATCGATGATTCGAAAGTCTTTGATCAAAACAGGATGATAATTAAAAAAAAAATTTAATATATCATCAACTAAATCATCATCTTCAGATCAAGATACATAAAGATAAGTGATTGAGTTTGACATATTTCTATACCCACAGCTCATTTAGGATGTTGTTTGACTGAAGGATTAAATTACACGATAACTTGCCACTGAAGGATATTTTGATAATTTTTTATCAAAATTTTAATTCTTTTGGATCATCATGATATATTACTAGATATCAATATTAATTTATAAATTTATTAAAATTAAAAGAATTTAATTTTAGAATCAATTTGGAAGAGTCCAAGTTGATTGGGACTCTTCGGGTGACCTAATCTCATCGAATTAGAGTTACGTCGAAAGTCTTGATCCACTGCTAGCTAGATTTGGAACCCAATGGATTATACACTTTGAGATTTAATCTTGGTCTGATCTAATTAAAGTTTAATATAAATTCTATAGGTTAATTTGATATGCTAGCACATTATATTAACCCAAGTTCCTAAATTGGTTTAAATCAAAGTGTTTTAGCTAACCTAGATCAGTTGCCTTTGACTTAATCCGATTGGGTCAATTTAAATTGGATCTTTATCCAACTTGAAATAATTTCAAATGGAGAAGGACTCCTCTACACCCATCAGAAGCCACACCAAAAATAAATGCCACCCCACCTCTTTTCAGCATGTGAAGTTGGAGAGTCCTTCTTCATGAAGACTCTTAACTAATATGCATTGCCTTAAATTCTCAACCAAATATCCATTGATTTGTTGCCAAAATTAAGTAAAATTTTTATGACATGTAGAAGAAGGAGAGTCCTTCTATTGAAAGTATTCATGTATCAAAAATTCCATATGGTGAATTTATTCACCTTGTGAAAAGTTGGAGCGCCAAAGGTTGGCGCCCTTTCATCCCGTGACACTTCTCTTGGTCCCTTATTTATATGGGACATCCCACATGGCTAGATGTTGTGATTTTGAGGTGAAACTAGAGATTAGGGATGTAAAAATCATAAGAAAAATTTTAAAAAAAATCTAAAAAAAAAGGCAAGAGAAAATTGAGTGGCAAAAGTTGTAAGAAGGGTGGTGAGATATTTAACAAGAGTTGCTAGTATGCCCTAGGGTTTGATTTTTTCATATATTGGAGTCAAAAATAAAATTCTAGATTGTGAGACATCTGAAGAGTGTCTTCTTGGTGTGATCTTGGTGGCAAGCTTGGAGGCAATTGGATTTTGGCACGATCGTACCATGAGTTCGAAGCTGGCAGTATTCTTGAGAAGATAAGGCTACGACAGCGCATCGGTTAGGAAGGATCTTGGCCAACTTTCGTATGGATCACTATTGGAGAACTTTTACTTTAGAGTTTAATGGAGAACACCAACGTGCCACTTCTTTCTTTTTGGTAAAAGTAAAAATTCTATCTCTTTTGCATACTTATTTTTATTTTATCGATATCGATAAGGTGATTCTAGGGTTTGGATCCAGCTCGATAGTTTTATTTGATAAAGCTATTGATTTATTTATTTTAAAAATTTTAAAAATTACTTTCTATTATATAATTAAAATTAAATAGTGGTACTAGAGCTATCCTTATTTGATTCGATCAAACAAGTGCAAAATAGTTGCATAAAATTGTTATTGATCATATATTGCCAAATATGTTACATTGATTTTTAGCATTGATCTTTAATCTCAAAAAATATTTTTAACTTTATATGTACCATGATTTTAAATTTTAATTATTAAAATTATAAATTTTTGATAATTTAAAATTTATTTTATCATGGTAGCTTCATGCTTAAATCGATGTATGGTTAAGGGTGTTATACATGCCTAATATGATTAGGGGTTGCTTTATTTTTCAATATGCTTATCATATGTTATGACTTCTAATGCACCCTTATTTGAATTTTTGGCATGATTATATGATTGCTATTATGATTTATGTTTACATGCCATATTGCATAATATGTAGAGCATATTTTATATAGTTATAGTTAGGATGTGTCGAGACCAGTTCAAAGTCCGTCTTAAAAATTATATTAAGTTGTAATGTTGGAATCTACTTTTTAATCAAAAGTCAAATTCATTAGATCAATTGGTATCGAGAAAAGTGTGAAATATGGTTTTCTAATTAGGTCCATATGTTGGCCTGGCCAACTCTGTTGGTGTCTAAAAAAAGCTACAGGATGCCTCCCACCTACTGACCTGGCCAATTTGATCTTATTGAATTTCGAACTTAGATTGATTAGTGATGTAGGCATTACAAGGGCCTTTCTTCAAACTTGATCGATAGAGTATATCAAGATCTTAGTGAGCTTGTTGTGCTATCAACAAGCCTTACTATAAAAATTGATATGATGTTGATCAAGTGCATTTTGATGCTTATGGCATTTTTGAATAGTGTTGCTTTATTATGCTATCCACAATGGTAGTATTTTTTAAGTATAACCATATGGGATTGAAGGGTCAACTTAACTAGAATACTATAGTTTGTTGTGCTATCCACAAGGCTATATGTGATCTAGAGGTCAAAGAGAAAAATATTGAGAATTATAGAGGTACAATTGGTAAAGAGTTACCTACTCTTAAACTCATAAATACTTATTATGCTATCCACAAGGTATTTGTGAGGAATAGAGATCTCAACCCTACTAAGAAATATTAGTATGTTTCTCAATTTTTATATTTGAGGACTATGAAGTTTGATAGAGGGCAAAGAGAAAAATATTGAGAATTGTAGAGGTACAATTGGTAAAGAGTTACCTACTCTTAAACTCATAAATACTTATTATGCTATCCACAAGGTATTTGTGAGGAATAGAGATCTCAACCCTACTAAGAAATATTAGTATGTTTCTCAATTTTCATATTTGAGGACTATGAAGTTTGATAAAATAGTGGAAGATACAATTAGATAAAAGTCCTAGTCTAGTTGTAAATGTTATCATGAGTCATCCACTTATATTGTGTTTTTGTTATTGTAGATTAACTACACACATGGCATCCTCACTTTCACTTAAAGGCATCCTAGATGCAAACAAGTTGACTGAACCTAACTATGTTGATTGATTAAGAAACCTGAGAATTGTTCTCACTCAGAAAAAAGTCTCCTATATTCTGGATACACCTGCACCAGATTTTCTTGGGAAAGATACTTTCGAGAAGGAAAGGACCACATATAAGATGTGAAAAGGTGACAGTGCGACTGTCAAATACATCATGCTTGCCTTCATAGCAATGTGCTTCAGAGGTAACATGAGGATATGGATGTTCCCTCTATACTCCTTAATCTTAAGGAGTTATATAAGGAACAAAATTGAACTGCTCAATATGAGATATCAAAGTAGTTATTCTATGCCTATATGACTTAAAGTACCTCTGTGCAAATGCATGTCCTGAAGATGATTGATTTGATCACTCATCTGGGATAGCTGGATTTTGCTATGGATGGTAAACTGAGCCAAGATTTGATCCTACAGTCTCTCCTTGACTCCTTTTCTCAGTTTATCATAAATTATCATAAGAATAAACTGAACATCAGCCTATCAAAACTATTGAACATGTTGAAAATAGCAGGAAGCCATTTTAAGAGTGAAAAGGCTCTGGTACTTCTTGTTGATAAGATCGACAAGAAGAAGGAAAAGAAGGGTTCTAAGAAAAAGATGAACCCTACGGCTGGCATCTTCAAGAAGAAGGTCTTTGTCAAAGGTACTTGCTATCACTATGGTAAGGAGGGCCACTGAAATAAAAATTGTAAGGAGTACCTTGCAACCGTGAACCAACAAATGTTGCTAAAGGTTTGTATGTGATATTGTTGGGATGCATGGGTGATTTCATGCATGTATTTCAAAATTTTTTTGAAAAATTATAACAGAAGATAACTAGATTAATCAAATTAATCTAATATGTATATTATCTAATTATCAAATCAACCTATTCTAGGATCTATGATATATTATGTTACATATAAAATTTGAAATAATCTGAAGATAAAATCAACATGCATGCATATGAGCAGTAGATCACATCTACTTCTAATTTGAGTTCAGAACACCATATCTGATCATGGGTCGATGATCTCTGCTATTGAGAAATATGGTAGAGAGGATCTTTGTTGGTTGCTCACAGCCGCACACGCATCTGACCTCTACAAAAAATCCACTCGAAGCCCCAATCTGATTGATCTTCTCGGGAGTGCTCGCTCGTGTGAAGACCTTCTTCTTAGCCGATCTAGATCCTTTCTTCAAATCTCTAAAATTTTTTTAGAACTTGAAGATGAACTTCTAAAGAAAATAAAGAAGTTAAAAAAAGATAGAGAAGAAAATATTTTTTTTCTAATTTATTCTATCTTTCCAAATCTTTAGAATCAAAAATCTGAAATTCAGATTTTTGCGCACACCCCAAGAGAGAGGACCCTCCTTTCTATTTTTCACATCATGAACCATGCCTAAACTTCTACCACATGAAGAGCTCTCTTTTGGTATCTTGTACATATAAAAGAAACCATAAAATCCCCTTTTATAAGCATGTAAGGAGGTGGGGTGCTGAGTCCTAATGATCCTGGACTCTTACAAGATTCTGCCTCCTTTTATAATTCTATATCTCAAAATATACCAAAAAAATATGGGACACCTCTTCTTATACTTTTTTATAATAAATAAATTCTTCAACTAATTTCTTACAAAAATATCCTCAAAATATTGCACATATAAAGAGAAAAAATTTTATTAGCATGGAGAGGTTGATTTGGATGAGAATAGATTCTCCTAATAAGAAATATTTTGAAAACTAATTTTAGAATCTTTCTTTTATTAAAACTAAATTAGATTTGAATATGGGATAGATAAGGAAAAGAAATATTTGGTAGAAAAAAATTTCACACAAAATAATTTTGTGTGTGGAGATATATGGCGTGCAATCTAAGTTGGCACAGGGAGAAGAGTCCTATTCCAATAAGGACTCTTAATTTTCTTATCTGAATCCAAACCAAATCACATCTGGTTTAGCCCAAATAAAATATATAAAATTTAATCTAATTAAGTTCATAAATTTTAAACTAATTTTTAATCAAATTAAAAATTAATTAAATTAAAATTCTAATTAAATCAGAGATAATTCTCTCTTAGCAATTTGATCATCTCATAACCTAATTGGGTCAAACCTAATTGAATCCAATTCAATTAAATTTTATTTAATTCTCTTTGCTCAATCAAATTGAGATAATCAGTAATCTAATTGATAATTAATTCTCTATTAATTTATTAATACTTGATAAATTAATTTATTTTAATTTTTACATAAGATTAACCATCAATCAATTGACGATTAAGCCCTTGAACGATTCTCAATTGTTGATCAACCACATGATCAGTCAAAAATTTCTTTTGAGTGTGACCCCATAGTTCGAACCTAAATTGGTAACATAGAAATATCTTTCTAAATCAATCGATGTAACCATCTAGCAATGATGATCCGACGCCCGGATAGGTCGAATGATGGTGAAGCAACATTCAAGAACCTATTGGTGTATGGTTACCATATAATTCATCTTTTTGACCCTAATGCTTGAGGATGACCTAAGATTTAACTATCAATCCTAGATAAGTCATTCATATTATATTTTAATCTTTTTTAAATCTATCACATGGATTATCTGGGCTCAGATTTTACTAAATTGAAATACACTGATGCATATCTTCTACTAATTCGGAGGGGTCAATCCGTCTTGACTCACGCACCGACTTGACAAGTACTTGACTGTATCTAAAAATTTTTTATTATTAAATTAAAAACTCAGTTAGTCTGACATCAAAGTACAGTGAGTTGCTTGCAAGTCATTATGGTGATCTCAGATCAGAGGGATACTTATACCCATACCCTTCATGAGCTACCCTTAACAACAGAGTGCTCTACAGTTGGTCACGTTCCGTGATGACGTACTCCTATATCTCACCTGCATGCCATACTAGTATCTCCATACCATTTGGTTATGAAGACAACCAATGTATATGGTACATAATGACCTACAATTGATATTGCTATCATCCTAGTAATAGCGTATCGTTTAGTCGCGAACCAATTTAAGGACTACGCGATAAATCCTCCTTTATCGATCAAAGTAGTCCTAAGGACTTCATCACAATATAAGAATTCATTAGAAGATATATCTTTGTAATAAAAAATATCAAATAACTTTTATTATTTATCAATTCATATACATTTATAATTAGTACAATCGTCAAATGATTGGCTTTAGGACACAATTCCCAACAACTTCCACTTAGACTAAAGCCAATCAGTATAGTATCACATATCCATCTTCGATTTATCATCTCAGAACTCCTAGATACTAAGGCTTTAGTAAATGGGTTGGTTAAGTTCTCCTTACCGTCGATCTTCTAAAGTTCAACGTCACCTTAATAGATTTTTCGAATAAGGTGGTAGCGATGCAAAATACCTGGTAAGCTAATAGGACTTCGGCTCCTTGGCATGAGCTATGACTCCAATGCTGTACAATACAGCAGGGCCATCATCGGAGGGTGCCACTCCTAGCTTGCTAATAAACCTGTACAATCACATAGCTTCCTTGCAAGCATCGAATGCTGCAATGCATTTTGCCTCACAATTTGAATTTAGCTATATTGCTTTGCTTGAAACTTTTTCAGTAGATTGCTTCATTATTTAGGATTAGGATGTATTCTGACACATTCTTGCTATTATTATATTTAACTAAAAATTAGAATCAAATTTCATAAATTTTAAGTCAAATTCTTCATAATCGAGTCACCGATCCTTAGTATTTCTCAAATACTTAAGGATGACCTTCTAGTGATTCTCATCTGGATCTTGCAAGATCCACTCACTATCCTAGTGAGTATACTATATCCGATCTTATACATGGTGTACATGATAGAATAAATTCTACTCATAAACACTCTGTGTATGTTGAACTGAAAAAATTCAAGCAGTCTCTTAGATCTATCTCTATAGATCTTCATCTCTAGGATGAGAGATGCTTTTTTCAAGTCCTTTATGGAGAATTATGATAATAGTGAAACCTTTATTCCTTGTAATGTAAGAAATGTTATTTCTGATTAAGAGAATTTTATTCACATACAAAATAAGAAATATACTCATAGAACTATTAACCCATTTATATTTGCAGAATTCTTCTTCATTCTCAATGAAGCCATGCATTTTAATCACTTATCAAAATGGACGTTTTCACTCCAAAATATTTAGCATTGTCATAGGAGAAAATATCTCGTTATGGTTAATACATAATGTTGACAATATTCTTAAGCAACCAGACGAGCTTTGTAGGTCTCCACCTTCTCGTTTGTGCTACTCTGATCCTATTGAAGATCCACTTTACACCCTATGGGCTTTACCCTTTGAGTGAATAAATGAATGTCCATACACCATTGACCTTCATAGTCTCCATTTCGAATCTATGGCTCCAAGCCATTAATTAGAGTCAAATCTTTGCATGACATCTATGTAGGTAATCAAATTCTTATTGTTCTCATCAAGTTCAATAGGATCACATCCTGAAATTAGAAATCAAAATATCTATCTGATAGATGCGGTACTCTATCGGATCTCCTTCATAGTGTCTCTATAACGGGTTTCGAGTTTGATCTGATCAAATCTTATTCTATGGGTTCACTAGATTGTGTCAATTTTTTTACCTGTCGAACTTCATAAGTTTCTCATTAAAGGCAACAGTATCTTTACCAAGATACTCCTTTTCTAAAAGAAATATCGAACAACTCTTGTTCTTTAGTATGATAGAAGTTATATCCCCTAGATTCTTTGGGGTACCCTACAAAATAATACATATAGGACTAAGATCCAAGCTAATCGGTCTACAAATACTCGACATAAACTAAACACTCCTAAATCTCAAAATAAGTATCGGCTTATGCCTAGTCCATATCTCATATGGAGTCTTTGCAACTGATTAATTCAGAATTCGGTTCAGAACATAACAAGTAGTCTTAAGAGTATAACCTTAAATGGAGACTGACAGACTTGTAAACTCCATCATAGATCGAATTATGTCTAACAAAGTTGATTCCAATAGGAGAGAATCTTATTTTCTTCTAGATATGTCAAAACTTACTTGAAATGCATTCTCCTGTTCGATCTGATCAAAAAATTTCAATGCTCTTCCAAGTTTGTTTCTCTACCTTATTATAGATTTATTTGAATATTTCAGATAATCTAAATTTATAGCAAATATGTTCATAGATCCAATACATCAGTATGTATCAGATTCAGAACATCATTGGTTCATTTATCTTTTCCAGCAAAAGGTGACTTGATCATCTTACTAAAGAGATAGGATTGACAGGTTGACAAAGATTCACAATCATTGACTTCGAGAATTATTTCTTGTTGATCTTATTTTTGTTTAATGATCGAGCTTAAATTGCTAAAGGTAGATATTTGTGACATTTCTACTTTAGAAAGTTTATTTGATTGTGTACAATACACTAACAGGCTGTGACTATTCATAAATATTATTTCTCAGTTATCCACATGATTTTGACATCATTCATAATGATATCATAAAATTTATTAGACAATAGTGATAATCACTAAAATGATGAAAATAAACTCGATGATTTCTAAAAGCAGGATTGGAACATAACTTCCATCTTCAATGTTTAGAAATCTCTTACAATTTTCAATCTTTCTACTAACCAGTCGTTGCAACAATTTGCATAGACTTTCGATATCCAGTATCGAGGTAGTAGTATCATGGATAGAGAAATCATAAGGTGTTATCATATAAGTACCTTGTCCAACAATCTTTTGCTGATTTCTCTTTCTTAGCCTGTTCGGATCAAGAGACTCTACCAGACTAGGTTAATCTTAGACTCTTTTGTCAGTTTAGACTTATTAGCCCAAACATAACTCTTTGCATCTTTTTTTTTTTTCAAAGAATTATTGCCACACTGAAGACACATCTTCAGAAGTGTCAAAGAACTCCTTCAATATTTAAATTTTTTTTTCACTGAGCATTATCGAATTTACAACTAAATTTATGTTCTTTGCTGCTCTCAATAATACCACATGGTGATTTGATCATATGGCCACTTCTGATAAGTATCTTTGATCGCATCACATGTATTGGATGTAAAAACTTCAGGTGCTAGATCTATAATCATATTTGGGATCCATTCATGCTTTAAAACTATTTGCAACTTTTGATACTAATTATCGAAGTTGGATCTTATAAATTAGTCACTATCAAACAGTGAATGAAGCAACAGACATCTAGCCATAACTGAAAAGAAAATACAAGACTTCTATTTTAATGAATTGATTAAGCCTAAAGATTTGGACTTTAGTCTAAAAATTCTTCCACTATTTTAGTCAAATTGGTGGCCTCTACCTCTAATCTGAAGAGTTATCTTAATTTTTTAGCGGGTACTAGAATCCACACAGACTGCATACAAGTTTAAAGATGGCTCGATCAACCCATATGCATCTATGGGTAGGTTCTCAATCAATTATTTTTTAAAATAATTTTTAGTAATTAATTTTACCTCAGATTTTATTTCAATAGGCGATGAGCCTCCACTAAAAATTTTAGTTAGGTCAAACCATTAACATGAATCTACTCAATATTTCTAACTAATGAATGATCAAGCTTGAGGATAGCTCGATCAATCCAACCATTATCAGATAGTACAATATAGTCATCATATGATAAATGATAACTCCATCATTTAGAGAGAACACCAAACGGATGGCACCTGTAATGTCAATCAGAAATAATAGACCTATTATCATTCACCTTAATGAGAGGCTATGATCTAGTTATCCCTATAACTAGTTTATTTTATAAATCTAATAATTTAAAAAATTTAAGAATCAATTTAGAGAAAAGATGAGAAGAGATCAACCAGTAAACTATAATCCTCTCAGTGACTTCACTAAGTCATTGAATTGGATCAGAGTCATGCTGGTTGAAATAGCACCTAGATCAGTCACACTGATCAACCTTAATGGCATAGGTCAACTCAAATCACTTAGCGGTCTAATCAAGATATAATTCATCAAATTGGTCAGATAAGTGAGATCGATGGAAGGGTTTGCTAAGCATGCCTTAGACACCATCGAAATAATCAGGTAAGCCACCCCCAATTAAAAATCATCAATCGAAATACCAAACTTATTATAGATACCAATTGGTTAATTAGTTTCGATTTGATCAATCTAATGATTCAGGTTTAACCACTGAGCCACAATCAAGATCCATTTAGTCTAATCAAAGATATGGACTTGACCATCTACAGCTATTGTATTGATTCTAGAAAAATTCTGATTTAATCTAATTCAATATTTGATTAGATTTAAATAATTTTTCTAGTTAGTCCATTGACTTTTTGATTCTAACCTTAGGTCTAACCCAATTAAGAAGATCTAATTTGAGCTAACCCATGCCCCATATTTTATGCAATATCATTAGATCTTAAATCATAATTCTAAATCTAATCAACTCAATACTTAATTCTCAATTAAGTTTTACATCAACATGGTTAAGATTTTGAAAATAATTTTCATATGTAAATCATAAACTCTTTTAGATCAAATCTAATTTTTTTATGATTTTAAATCAAAATAATTTTAATTAAACAAGATTAGATGTAACTAATTTCTTCGCAACTTGCATCACATACAATAATACTTAGGATTTCAAGATCTAGGATTTTGCAAGAAAGTAAGTTTTTTCTTTCATATTCTTCTTCATGGGATCTAATCACATGGCACCCCTACACATCATAAGAGCATCCCATAGAATGGAAAGAGAGGACCTTTAAATCCTACTTGCTCCTATGACCGGATAGCCTGGTGATCAACCCAATCCAAGTACTTGTTAATCGGATCATCTAATCTAATCACATATCATATATGCTTGAATTTAGATCTAATCTAAATTACATCAAATATGATTACAATCTTAGATCACATCTAAATCAGATCATAAACATCACATGCATAACATAAAATCAGATTTTATCAACGATCAGCACAAACTAGGACAATCTTTTCACTGTAAGGGATAAATCCTACAGCAGGACAACCTTATGTCAGTTTATGTGATTAATCATTAATTAAATTTAGATTAAAATATCACATATCAGATCTAAATAAAATTAAAATTTAGATTTAATATACACATAAATCATGTCATAACGAACCTAGGCTTTGATACAACTGTTGAGATGCGTAGGCGATTTCATGCATATATTTCGAAACTTTTTCGAAATATTACAGTGAAAGATAACTAGATTAATCAAATTAATCTAATATATATAATCTAATCATCAAATCAACTTACTTTAAGATCTATAATATATTATGTTACATATAAAATCTAAAATAATTTGAAGATAAAATCAGCATGCATACATATCAGCAGTAGATCATATTTACTTCTAATCTGAGTTCAAAACTCTATACCTGATCATAGATTGATGATTTTTGCTACTGAGAAATATAGTGAAGATCATCCCTCTTGATTGCTCATAGCCACACATGCATCCCGTCTTTACAAAAAATCCACTCGAAACTCCAATCTGATCGGTCTTCTCGGGAGTGCTAGCTCACACGAAGACCTTCTTCTTGATCGATCTAGATCTTTTTTTTAAATCTTTAAAATTTTTTAAGAAATTGAAGATAGACTTCTAGAGGGGATGAAGATATAAAAAAAAGATGAAGAAAAAAATAATTTTTTTAAATTTATTCTCTCTTTCCAAACTCTTAGAACTAAAAATCTAAAATTCAAATTTTTGTCACACCCCAAGAGAGAAGACCCTCCTCTCTATTTTTCACATCATGAACCATGCTCAAACTTTTACCACTTTAAGAGCTCTCTTCTGGTATCTTTCACACACAAAACAAACTATAAAAGCCTCTTTTATAAGCATGTAAGGAGGTGGGGTGAAGTGTCTTAATGATCCTGGACTCTTACAGGATTCTGCCTCCCTTCATAATTCCATATCTCAAAATATACCACAAAAATATGAGATGCCCTTTTCCATATTTTTTTTATAATAAATCAATTCTCTAATTGATCTTCTATAAAAAATATCCTCAAAATATTGCACATATAAGGAGAAAAAAATTTATTAGCATGAAGAGGTTGATTTGGATGAGAACAGATTCTTCTAATAAGGAATATTTTAAAATCTAACTTCAAAACCTTTCTTTCATCAAAACCAAATCAAATTTAGATGTGGGATAGATAAGGGAAAGGAATCTTTGGTGTAAAAAAATCTCACACAAAATAATTTTTTGTGTGGAGATATATGTTATGCAATCTAGATTGGCGCAGGGAGAAGAGCCCTATTCCAATAAGGACTCTTAATTTTCTTATCTGAATCCAACCAAATCACATCTGGTTTAGCCCAAATAAAATATATAAAATCTAATCTAATTAGGTTCATAAATTTTTAACTAAATCTTAATCAAATTAAAAATTGATTGAACTAAAGTTCTGATCAAATCAGGGATAATTCTCCCTTAGCAATTTGGTCATCTCATAACCTAATCGGGTCCAACCTAATTGAATCTAATTCAATTAGATTTTATTTAATCCTCTTTGCTCAATCAAATTGAGCTAATCAGTAATCTAATTATTAATTAATCTTTTATTAATTTATTAATACTTGATAAATTAATTTATTATAATTTTTGCATAAAATTAACCATCAATCAAATGGATAATTAAGTCCTTGAATGATTCTCAATCGTTGATCAGCCACATGATCAGTCAAAAATTTCTTTTGAATATGATCCCATAGGTTCGAATCTAAGTCGGTAGCACAGAAATACCTTCCTGAACTAATCGATGTAACCATCTAGCAATGATGACCCAACGTCCGAATAGGTCGAATGATGGCAAAGAACATTCAAGAACCTATTGGTGTATGGTTACCGTATAATTTATCCCTTTGATCCTAATGCTCGAGAACGACCTAGGATTTAACTATCAATCCTAGATAAGTCATCCACATTATATTTTAATCTTTTTTAAATCCATCACATGGATTATTCAGACTCAGATTTTGCTAAATTGAAATACATTGATGCATATCTCCTACTAATTTGGAGGGGTCAATCCCATCTTGACTCACGTACCAACTTGACAAGTACTTGACTGTACCTAAAATCTTTTTATTACTGAATTAAAAATTTAGTTAGTCCGATATCAAAGTACAGTGAGTTGCTTGTAAGTCATCGTGGTGATCTCAGATCAGAGGGACACTTATACCTATATCCTTCGTGAGCTACTCTTGACAGTAGAGTGCTCCACAGTTGGTCATGTTCAGTGATGATGTACTCCTACATCTCACCTACATGCCATACCAATATCTCCATACCATTTGGTTATGAAGACAACCAACATATATGGTACACAATGACCTACACTTGATATCGCGATCATCTTAGTAATAGCATATCATTTGATCGTGAACCAATTTAAAGACTACGCGATAAATCCTCCTTCATCAATCAAAATAGTCCTAAGAACTTTATCACAATATAAGAGTTCATTAGAAGATGTATCCTTGTGATAAAAAATATCAAATAATTTTTATTATTTATCAATTTATATATATTTATAATTAGTACAATTATCAAATGATTGGTTTTAGGACATAATTTTTAATAGATACAAACTAATTTATCATTAAGTCTTCAATATCAGATTCTTAAGGATTGAATACCGCTTGTGACTCACACCTTTGCAAATCATTGCAGGATCTATAAGAAATAAAGAGTCTGAATAAAGGTGACTTTGAGCTGTTCGGTACTAGAAGAGAGTCCATTCAGGCCGAAGTCATAGGAATCAGGATTTTAGAGTTGCCTTCGGATAAAATTTTGAAACTAAAGATCTGTTATTATATTCTAGATATTGTTAAAAATATTATTTCTATACCATTATTATTGGAACAAGATTTTGAAATAAATGTAAAGAATAATGGTTATTCTATATATTTTTTTAATGAACATTATGGAAGTACTTTTATTGATAATGATCTTTTATTTTTTTTACTTAATAATAATATATTTCATATTGATAATATGAAGAAAAAAAGAGAGAGGATGTGAATGTCACATACCTCTGGCATTGTCGACTTAGCCATATAAATAAGTCAAGAATTAACAAGTTATTCAAAGATAATTTTTTTGATCCTTATGATTATGAATCATATGAAACTTGTGAATCTTGCCTCATGAAAAAAATGACCAAGACTCCATTTATTGGATATGGAGAAAATTAGAGTGACATTTTGGATCTTATTCATACTGATGTATGTGGTCCAATGTCAACTCAAGCCAGAGGTGGATACTCTTATTTCATTATATTTATTGATGATAGGTCTAAGTTTGGATATGTATATTTAATGAAATACAAATCTGAAGTCTTTGACAAATTTAAAGAGTAGCAAAGAATGGTTGAGAAACAAACTGGTAAAAGTATTAAAGCTCTTCGAGCTGATCAAAGAGAAAATTACTTATCTAGTGAGTTTCTTGATTATTTAAAATAAAATAAAATACTCTCTCAATGGATACCTTCTGATACTCCATAATTAAATGAAAAAGAAGAATCATACCTCATTAGATATGGTGCAGTCCATGATATATTTCATGGATCTTTCGATATCCTTTTGGGGATATGCTCTCGAGGTCTCAGTGTATATTTTAAATAAAATATCTTCTAAATCTATTTCTAGCACTCCATATGAAATATGGAAAGAAAAAATCCAATCTTAAGCATCTTAAGATTTGGGATTGTCCAACTTATGTGAAAAATATTAATGGATATAAGATGGATGTTAGATCAGAAAAATACATGTTTGTACGTTATTCCAAAGAGAGTATAGGATACTACTTCTACAATTCTACTCAACAAAAGGTGTTTGTTGGTAGGCATACTATTTTCTTAAAGAAAAAGTTTATCCAAGAAAGAGACAGTGGGAGGTCTGTCGAACTTGAGGAAGTTCAAAACCTACAATCTATCCAGGATTCACAAAATGATTCTTAATTAGATGTGCCCATTGTTGAGGCATAGCCACTACACATACCTCCTCTCCGAAGGTCGAATAGAGTGCATAATACACCACTCAAATATGGATTTATCATTGAGAATAACAATACATCCCATATCATTAAGAATGATGATCCCACGACCTATTCGGAAGCTATCATGAGTAGTGACTTTGACAAATGACTCAATGTCATAAAATTTGAAATAGACTCTATGGATGCTAACCAAGTTTGGACTTTGGTTGATGCACCTGAGGGTGTGACCCCAATAGGCTGCAAATAGATTTTCAAAAAGAAGATTGAAACGGATCGTCAGGTAGAGACCTATAAGGTCAGGCTAGTAGCATAAGGTTTCAGACAAAAATAAGGTATTGATTATGAAGAAATCTTTTAACCAGTAGCCATGCTCAAGTCTATTTGGATAATGCTTGACTATTGCAGCATACCATGACTATGAGATCTGACAATGGAAACCTTGAGGAAGAAATCTATATGACTTAGTCAGAGAAATTTGTCTCTAGTGGGAGAGCAAATCAGGTATGCAAGCTGAATAGATCTATATATGGATTAAAACAAGCATCGAAGAGCTGAAACATTCATTTTGATGAGACAGTCAAATCGTTTAGCTTCATCAAAAATATAGATAAACCTTGTGTGTACAAGAAGACTACTGAGAGTGCTATTGTCTTCTTGGTCCTGTATGCGGATGACATACTGCTCATTGGGAATAATATCTCGATGTTGCAATTAGTCAAGACTTGGCTATCACAAAAATTTTTCATGAAAGATTTGGGTGAATTATCCTATGTACTTGGTATAAAGATCTATAGGGATAAATCAAAAATGATACTAGGTTTGTCCCAATCTAGGTACATTGACCTTGTATTAAAGAGGTTCAACATGGAGGAAAGTAAAAGAGGTTACTTGCCTATAGGTCATGACATACAACTCTCTAAGAAGATGTCTCCTAAGATACCTGAAGAGAGAAATAGAATGAGTTCTATTCCTTATACTTCGACTGTAGGATCGATTTATGCTATGTTATATACCAGGCCTAATGTGGCTTATGCCTTGGACATTGTAAGCAGATTTCAGACTGATCTTGGGAAGGATCATTGAAAAGCTGTGAAAAATATACTTAAGTACTTGAGAAGGACTAGAGATATTTTTCTGATATATGGTGGATCTGATTTAAAATTAGAAGATTATACAAATTCTAGTTTTCAATCTGATTTGGATGATAGTAATTTTATATCTGGATATATGTTCACTCTGTATGGTGATGTAGTAAATTAAAAAAGTTTCAAACAGCAAACTATTGCTGACTCGATCACTAAGGTTGAGTATATTGCTACAAGTAAAGCTGCTAAAGAGACCGTCTGGATTAAGAAATTCATTATAGAGTTGGGTGTAGTTCAAGAAATTGAACAACCAGTGCCCTTTTATTGTGATAATACTGGGGTAGTTGCTCAAGCCAAAGAACTAAGGTCTCATCATAAATCCAAGCACATCCTAAGACGGTTCCACCTCATTCAGAAGATAGTCGAAAGATGTGATATGATCGTGGAGCGAGTTGACACCAAGAACAATATAGCAGACCCGTTCACTAAGGCCTTATCAATACAACAGTTTGATCGCCACCTTGATAGCATGGGTATCAAGTATAGGGGTGATTGGCTTTAGTGCAAGTGGAAGATTGAAAGAATAATACCCTACAAGCTAATCGCATATGGGATGCGATAAGGTGTTTATTATAATTTATCTTTCAAACTCATATAATTGATATTTATATTATTAATAAATAGATATTTTTGATTCATTATATGCTGCATCTTATTGTTCTTAGATTATAATGAACCCCATAGGTCTGGACAATAATTGTAGGATCATGATGAGATCGCATCAGTGAGACCTAAATCTTTGATAGTCCTTATCTAAAATATTTTTAGTCATCGATACATTGAGTCGGAGATCAATGATACTGGTAAGACTGGCATGTCCTATATATGCTCAAAAATGAGAATGGTTGATCTCACAATCACTTGTGTGGTGACACTAATACAAGGATATGGGTGCTCATTAGAGAATGAGTTTACTAAATTGATCTGTGAGAGAATATCATATGGAGTCTTATTTACATGTCAACTGATGTTTCTCTAGTGGGAGTTGTGTAAGTGATCTTTTGACCTAAAATCACTATGGTACCTTGTGTACTTAGATCCATATTTTAGTCCACTTCTTAACTTGATTCTTTGATCCTTGTATGGGGTGTTCTGGATATGGTGAAGAGTGCATAAAGGTTATGAGTGATCAATAAGGGATCAGTCACTCCTAATAAGGGGAGCGAACATCCTATGTGATCTCATAGATCGATGATTCAGAAGTATTTGATCAAAGAAGGATGATAATTAGAAAAGAGTTTCTAATATATCATTAACTGAATCATCATCTTCAGATCGAGATACATAAAGATAAGTGATTAGATTTGATATATTTTCATATCCACATCTTATCTAGGATGTTGTTTGACTGAAAGATTGAATTACACAGAACTTACCACTGAAAGATATTTCGATAATTTTTTATCAAAATTTTAAATCTTTTGGATAATCATGACATATTTCTAGATATTAATATTGACTTGTGAATTCATTAGAATTAAAAGAATTTAATTTTGAAATCAATTTGGAAGAGTCCAAGTTGATTGGGACTCTTCGGGTGACCTAATCTCATTGGATTAGGGTTACGTCGAAAGTCTTGATTCACTGCTGGTTAGATTTGAAACCTAATGAGTCACACACTTTGAGATTTGGCCTTAGTCTGATCTAATTAGAGTTTAATATAAATTCTATGGGTTAATTTGATATGCTAGCATATTGTATTAACCCAAGTTCCTAAATTGATTTAGATCAAAGTGTTTGAGCTAACCTAGACCAATTGCCTTTGACCTAATGGGATTGGGTCAATTTAAATTAAATCCTTATCCAACTTGAAATAATTTTAAGTGGAGAAAGACTCCTCTATATCCACCAGAAGCCACACCAAAAATAAATGCCACCCCACCTCTTTTCAGCATGTGAAGTTGGAGAGTCCTTCTTCATGAAGGCTCTTAACTAATATGCATTGCTTTACATTCTCAACTAGATATCTTTAAATTCACCTCTTGTCCCTCCTTCTACAGCACCTCCTGGAGACTTGTGACCTCGGCGATCTTCTCCTCGAGGTGGACGGCCTCAGCCAGGCGACCTTCCTCCATTCGGGCTGCCTCCCTCTTGGCGATCTTCATCGCCTCGATGTTGGCGATGAGCTGGTGTCCAATCTGCAAGAGAGGCCGGGGAGTCAATATAAAGGCTAAAGAGTAAACTAAGTAAAGAAGCAAGAAGAAGAAAAAAGTGAATTGACCTACCTCGAGAAAGGATCCCAGAAAGTCCCAGACCTGCTGCTCAGGATCAACAAGGACGATCCTGTGGATGACCTCGGACAGAATGCACCCTTCGACCAGCCTCTTTATTAAATTCCTATTGTTAAAGAAATTTTCTCCCAAATCTTTCTCAGAGCCGTCGGCCCCTTCGATGGCAGCCTTGCGGCTGCGGCTCTTGCGGGCCAAGATCTTCTTCCTCCTCTTTTCGACCCCCAGTGCCCCTTCGGGACGAGCCTCTGGAGCGGGAACCTCGATCGGGGGGCTTCGTGAAGAGGCTCGAGGGACTTCGGGCTCGACGTCAGAGGGGGCGTCGATGGCAACGACCATCTGAGCAGGTGCGGTCGAGCTCGTCTCTTCTATCGTGGCTCTCTTCGCCGACCCCGAAGTCGCGGTGCCTTTTCTCTTGTAGGTCTTGAGACTTTGGGCTAACCTCCGAGCCACGCCTGTGTCCATGTCTGCAATAAAAGAAGATCAACATGGCTCAGAAATAGAATAAAAGAAAGAGAAAGCAGCAAAAAAAAAAAGAAGAAAAAAAATATATATATATATATTATATAATAATGATAGTATCGACAGGGTCAAGAGGGCTCAGACTGACGTTGAATAAGAGTTGTTCCTTCAGAAGGTCAGAAAGGAGGGGGGCTGGATAGGCCTCGAGCTTATTGGAGGCTTCGAGGTCATCCCTTTCCAGAATAGAAGCCTGACGGACGAAATTCCTCAGAGAACCCCAGGGGGTAATCCCAGCTCCAAGGTCAGGTATCGGACGTAGAAATACCTCTCCTTCTAGTTGTGGATAGAAGAGGGGGTGCCTTTCAACAACCCCTTTCTACCGAACTGGAGGGAGAAGTACCACCAGTCCTTTGCCGAAGGGTGATGCTTGAAAGTATAAAAATTTCTAAACAGGGAAAGAGTTGGCTGGACTTCGGCTAGGCAACAGAGGAAAAGAAATCCTATCAGAAATCTAAAAGAGTTCGGCGCTACAGAAACTAAAGAAATGTTTAAAAAGTGGAAGAGAGCGATGACAAAAGGTGAGAATGAAAGTCGAAGTCCGGCGCAGAAAGCTTCTTGGTATAAACAGAAGCAACCAGGGGGAGGAGCGCTGGCCCAGCCAGTCGGCCCGAGAAGCTCTAGCTCGTACTCCGGAGGAACCCCCTACTGAATCCTAATCAGTGAGAGTTCTTCTGGAGTCAGAGAGCTGGGGATGGTGTCTGGTACAAAGATCGGACAAGGTTCATCTACGAAACTGAGATTTTGGGGAGCTGGGACGGACGAACTCCTAGAACTACTAGAGGAGGAAGTGCTGGAGGACATTATGAATCGAGCAACAACCCTAAAAATCCCAAAAAAATTGGAAAAAATAAGAGATGGGGTGCTCGCGGGAAACTGAACAGGTAGAATGTAATAGGAGAAAAACAAAAGAAGAATAGCAAGAGAAAAAATGAAGAGAAAAGTTCTGGAACTAACCTAGGCTGGTCCGGAGGATGCAGAGATGCAGAGATTGGGATGACTCGAAGAACGCCTAAGGCCAAAAAAGATGTTGAGGAAGGATGGAACTAATAGGAAGAAGAAGGGCACCAACAGGACTCTCAGGAAAAGTGAAATCCCTGGAAGGGGGGAGCGGGTTTAAATAGGAAATAGGGCCCGGCGCAGTAATGATTGCGGATCTCCTCTGGTCGGCCGACCTACACTCGCCGCATGTCCCACTCACCATGGCAGGCGGCTGAAAATGGCTGACAGCTGACAAAATCATTATTGCACCATACCTAGAGCCATGCTCTAGCAGAAATTCTAAAAAAATCTTTTCGGATTGCCTCGATTTGAAAAGGCTCCGGCACCTGCACGCCAAACGTCAAAATATCTGGAAACCACTGAGTGCGAAAATCAAGGGAAGCAACTTCGGCTGTAAAAATTTCTCTGTACTTCCTTCATTTGGAATCCGAACTCAGAAGTAGGGAGACTGGTGTTGGGTATAAAATTACCCCAATCGAAGTTTGTAAAAGGCCGACCCTTCCAAGGCTTTTCCGGCTTCCGACCTTGTATGGCATCTTTCTAAACTCCCTCGACTGTCCGAGCTTTCATAATACCATCCGGACTTCTGCGACAATGAGCTTCCCCATTCATCTATCGGACTGCTCCAAACACCCTCTGAACTCCGCTATAAATCAATTTTCTACAGTGATCGACTATTCTCCGAATCTCTTTCAGACTTCTTCCAGCCACGGACGACTCTACTCCGAACTTCTTTCGGACTTCATTAGTGTTCGAGCTTCTCTGACAATGGGATTTCTACAGTAACCAGACTCTATTCAAGTTTCTACGATGGTCGACCACCTTTTGGATTCCATCCGAGCTCCTATGAGAACCAGATTTCAGTCGAACTCCTACAGTCGATGGATCCCAGACGAATTTCGATAATGGGAGGGCTCCACCAGTCGGATCTCTACTCCGAACTTCTACTGTAGGCGATCTACTCCGGATCTCTACTGTAAGTGAATTCCATTCGAGCCTCTACTGTAAACGAATTTCTTCCGAACTTCTATTGCAGGTGGACTTCAGCCGAGCTTCTTCATAGCCGGATCCCTGCTGAGCTCCTATAGTGGACGGATCCCAAATGAGATTCTACAATGGGACAGGCTCCACCAGCCAGGTCACTACTCTGAGCTTCTACAATAAGAAATCTCCATCCGAGCTTCCACAACAACTGATCTTCGACTGAGCTTCTACAATAAGCGGCCTCCTTTCAGCCTTCTACAAGAATCGGACTCCATCTGAACTTCATAGCGGATGGATTCCGGACGAACTTCTACAATAGATGGACTCTAGCAGCTAGATTTCTACAACGGCCGACCATCTTCGATGTCTGTCATACCTCCCCAGCCATCAACCTTCAACAACGCCAACCAAACTTCCACAGGATCCTCCAGACTCCTCCAGCGGATGAACCTCCCCAATGCCATCCAAAGTCTATTACCGGTCGACTCTCTGTCAGATTCCTCATGAAATTGGACTTTCCCAACAGAAAGTCTCCATCCGAGCTTCTAGAATAGATGACTCCCACCTACAGCATCAGCGCTCCAGGCACCCAACAATAGTAGACCCGTCAGCAATCTCAGAAACGTCCGAGCTTCTCTTGGATCGATGAGACAGAGAGCCATTCCACTCCATCAAACATCTCAATCGAGCTTCAGCCGACAGATCCGAACTCTCTGGCAAGTCACGATAATGGCCACTACCCTACTCCACTCTCTGTAATGGATTCCATGTGGCTCCACCACTCTCTGACAAGTCGCGACAACGGACACCACTCCACTCTCCGTAACAAACTCCACGTGGCCCTGAACGGCCCCCTGACGCCACTACTCTCTATAACAAACTCTGCGTGACCCTGAACGGCCCACTACCAGGCGGTTACAGATGTCGCTGTCAATCAGTTATGCTCTCCGTCTATAAAAAGGGACCCCCAGATATGTTCTTCTCTAAGCTCTAAACTCTATCTCGAAACTTTGTCAAAATTCTATTTGAGCACTCCATTTCTGTTGAAGCAGAGTACTGACTTGAGTGTCGGAGGATCTTTCCGAAGCACCTCCAACTCCGGTTTAGACTTTCCTTGCAAGTTCCGACAGCGGCCACGATCATCTCAACTCCAACTTCTCCGGCGTCGGCGGAATTCTGCACCAACAATATCCATTGATTTGTCACCAAAATTTAGTAAAATTTTTATGGCACATAGAAGAAGGAGAGTCCTTGTATTGCAAGTATCTCATGTACCAAAAATTTTACATAGTGAATTTAATCACCATGTGAGAAGTTGGAGCGCTAAAGGTTGGCACCCCTTCATCCCATGATACGTCTCTTGGTCCCTTACTTAATGGCTAACTACTATGATTTTGTATTTAAACTAGAAATTAGGGATGTGGAAATTATAAAAAAAAATTGAAAAAAATTTGAGAAAAAGACAAGGGAAAATTAAGTGGTAAAAATTGTAAGAAGGGTGGTGAAAAATTTAGCAAGAGTTGCTAGTGTGCCCTAAGATATGATTTTTTTATGTGTTGGAGTCAAAAATCAAATCCTAGATTGTGAGATATCTGAAGAGTGCCTTCTTGGTGTGATTTTGATGGCAAGCTTGGAGATGACTGGGCTTTGGCATGATTGTACCATGAGTTTGAAGCCGATAGTGTTTTTGAGAAGATAAGACAGCGGCAGTGCATCGGTTAGGAAGGATCTTAGCCAACTTTTGTGTGGATCACCATTGGAGGACTTCTACTTTGGAGTCTAATGGAGAACACCAACATGCTACTTCTTCCTTTTTAATGAAAGTTGTTGGTGCAAAAATCCGCCTGCGCCGGAGAAGCTGGAGTCAAGGGAGTCGCGGTCGCCACCGGGACCTGCAAAAGAAGTCTAAACCGGAGGTGGGGTTGCTCCGGTAAGATCCTCCGACACTCAAGTCAGTTCTCTGTCTCAATAAGAATGGAGCGCTTGAACGAGAATTTTAGCAGAGTTTGGGGTAGAAAATAGAGCTTAGAGAATAACGTATCTGGGGTCCCCCTTTTATAGATTGGGGGAGCAAAAGATTGATAGCGACTATTTATGATCGCCTCGTCGTGGGCCGTACGGGGCTAGGAGAAATTTATCATGAAGAGTAATGGGGTGGAGTCGTAACTGTCACCATGGCTCGCCATGTGGAATCAGTTGCGGGGAGTGGAGCGACGTCCGTTGTCGTGACTCGCCAGGGAGTGGTGAAACTGCACAGGATCCGTCGCAGGAAGTGGAGCAGAATCGTGGCCGTTACTGTGGCCTGCCAGGGAGTGATGGAGCTGCGTAGGATCCACCGCAGGGAGTGGAGTAGAGTCATGAACGTTACTGTGGCCTGCCAAGGAGTGATGGAGCCGCGTAGGATCTGCCACAGGGAGTGGAGCAGAGTCGTGGCCATTACTGCGGCCTGCCAGAGGGTCCAGACTTGTCGGTCGAAGTTTGGTTGGAGTCTGATTTTTGCAAAAGCCCGGATGGGGATCATTTGTCTAGAAATCTTGGTCGAGACCTTCAGCAGGAGTTCAGCGTGGAAGTCTGGCTCCCGTGGGAGCCCGGACAAAGCCTACCTGTAGCTGGAGTC
Source organism: Elaeis guineensis (assembly GCF_000442705.2). Taxonomy (NCBI): domain Eukaryota; kingdom Viridiplantae; phylum Streptophyta; class Magnoliopsida; order Arecales; family Arecaceae; genus Elaeis; species Elaeis guineensis. Next base: position 59,983,428 of record NC_026002.2, on the reverse strand, counting down.
GGAGGCGAAGTCCGGCTCCCATAGGAGCTCGATCTTCCTGCAGTCGAAGTTGGAGATGGAGTCTAGCTCCCGTAGGAGTCCGGACGAAGCCTACCTGTGATTGAAGTTGTGGGCGGAGTCTGGCTCCCATAGGAGTCCGGACGAAGTCTACCTGTAGTTGGTGTCGGAGATGAAGTCCGGTTCCCGTAGGAGTCCGGATGAAGTCTTCCTGCTGCTGAAGTCGGGGATGGAGTCCAGCTCCCGTAGGAGTCCGGACGAAGCCTTCCTGTAGTTGGAGTCAGAGACAAAGTCCGGCTCCCGTAGGAGTCCGGACGAAGTCTTCCTGCTGCTGAAGTCGGGGATGGAGTCCGGCTCCCGTAGGAGTCCGGACGAAGCTTTCCTGTAGTTGGAGTCGGAGATGAAGTCCGGCTCCCGTAGGAGTCCGGACGAAGTCTTCCTACTGCTGAAGTCGGAGATGGAGTCCGGCTCCCGTAAGTCCGGACGAAGCCTTCCTGTAGTTGGAGTCAGAGATGAAGTCCGGCTCTCGTAGGAGTTCGGACGAAGTCTTCCTGCTGCTGAAGTCGGGGATGGAGTCCGGCTCCCGTAGGAGTCCGGATGAAGCCTTCCTGTAGTTGGAGTCGGAGACGAAGTCCGGCTCCCGTAGGAGTCCGGACGAAGTCTTCCTGCTGTTGAAGTCGGGGATGGAGTCCGGCTCCCGTAGGAGTCCGGATGAAGCCTTCCTGTAGTTGGAGTCGGAGACGAAGTCCGACTTCCATAAAAGTTCGGACGAAGTCTTCCTGCTGCTGAAGTCGGAGACGGAGTCTGGCTCCCGTAGGAGTCCGGACGATGCCTTCCTGTTGCTAAAGTCGGAGACGAAGTCTGGCTCCCATAGGAGTCCGGACGAAGTCTTCCTGCTGTTGAAGTCGGGGATGGAGTCCGGCTCCCGTAGGAGTCCGGACGAAGCCTTCCTGTTGCTGAAGTCGGGGATGGAGTCCGGCTCCCGTAGGAGCTCGGACGAAGTCTTCCTACAGTCGAAGTTGGAGACAGAGTCCGGCTCCCATAAGAGTTCGGACGAAGCCTTCCTGTAGTTGGAGTCGGAGATGAAGTCCGGCTCCCGTAGGAGTCCGGATGAAGTCTCCCTACCGTCGTAGGTCGTACGCCGGTAGAATCTCCGAGGGGTCACTCCTGACACGAACTTCGGCTGGGGGGTTTTACACCCAACACCAATCCCCCTATTTCTGAGTTCGAGTTTCGATCGAAGGAAGTATAGAAAATTTTCACAGCCGAAGTCGTTTTCTTGAATTCTGCACACGACCGCCCTCGAAAATCTTGGCATTTAATGCACGCGTGCTAGAGCCTTTTTCCAATTAGGGCGATCCGAAGAGTTCTTTCGAAACTCCCACCAGGGCGTAATCCTAAGCGTCACCCATAATGGTCCGCAAACAGTCAGCCCTATGCCGCGGTGAGTGGGACACGTGGCGGGCACTGGTTGACCTAGGGATATCTGCCACCATAACTGCGCTAGGCCCCATTGCTTATTTAAGCCCCCGCCTTTCCTCCAGGGGCTTCACTTCGCCTGAGGGTCGACACCTTTCTTCCGTCTGAGAGTTTAGCCACTCCATCGGTGCCCTTTTCGACTCCGAGCGCCCTTCGCACCAGTCTTTGCCATCCCCGTCGGCTCCCCGCCATCTTCAGTCCCCCGAGCCTCTCCGAGGGGTTCTCCCGCCGGGGCCCCCGCCCCAGAGGCCAATCTCGAGAGGATGCCACGGACCAAGAGGAGTGTGAGGAGGAAAATAGTGGCCTGCGAGTTCTCCGGCTATCAAACTGTCACTGAGGGTTCCCGTCGCCTTAAAGGGTGCTCGAGAGACAATTCCTTCAACAACAGGGGTTTAATAACAGGGACAACCGGTGAGGGCATTCTGTTTGAGAATTTCGGAGTAGCTGAATGGGGCGACACCGGTCAAGGGGGCAGAGTTGTCGTTACAAGCTGTGGCAGGATTCTTGACGTCATTGGGGTCGAGGGACCAGAAGCGGTCGACGCCGACGGTGGGGCAGTAGAAATTGTTGTGGGGACGGTGGAAGTAGCGCATGCCGACCTTGCCAGAGTACCTAGGATGGTGGTTGTCGTGGAGCACACGGTGGTGGCGCATGCCTCTGGCGCCATCGCGGCCTCCGGGGTACCTCTGGTTCTTCTTGATGCAGGTCATCATCGCCGCTGCCGTTGCCTTCGCTGCCCCCTGAATTCTATCCCATCCTTTTCCCCCTAGGGTTGGGGTTTTGGCGATGGAGCGGAATGAGGTGGGGGGCGAGAGCCGAGAGGTTTATCACACGCACTAGAAAATACTGCTGAGAAGGATGGAACCGGGGAGAGAAGTCGACAGCTTGAAGTGGTCTCCGGTGTATTCCTTTCGAGTCTTGTAGTAATGTCTTCTTTTTCTGGTCCTCCGGGTCTTGTAACGTACATCTTGTTAATCGAAAAATGAGAAGAAGATTTTGTTACTTCATCTGTACTTTGCATCGAATTACTGCCTGCCGAACTTCTTTCCTTTACCATTGTTATTGTTGTATTCCCTTCTCTCTCTTTCTCTCTTTCTTTTTTTTTTTTTTTTTTTTGACATCGTCTGGTGGTTATTGGTTGTTGCCACGTCGGCTCACCTTTTCAGTTATCCTTCTTCTTCAGCCTTAATGGCTCTATAATGCATATTTAATAAATAATATGAGAAAGAAATTTTCTGCTACCTCTTTTACTCATGTGTTGAATTGTCGCTTGCCGAGCTTCTTTCGGCCTTTGCATCATTCGGAGGTACCCGATTGCCATCGCATCGACCCATCCTTTCATCCATGGCCGCAGATTTGCCTGGGGTCGCTCGGGTCTGGCGCCCCCCATCAAGGCTCGAGCTCGGAGGTCTGAGCTTCTCGTCACCCTGAGAAAGTCGTCTTATCTCAGACTTGCATTGAGAGAAAGCTGGGGTTCTTGATAAGAACCCCAATCCCTGCTGAGACAAGGTTCTCTGCATCTTTGATGCTATTTGTTTTCCATTCGTCGCTGACGTAATCTATCACTTTCCTTTTTAACTCCTCTCCCATTTTCCCTTTTTCTTTTTCGAGTGGGATTTTTTCCTCTGCTCTTGGTGGGGTTGCGGGAGTTCGGCTCCCGTAGGAGTCCGGGCAGAGTCTTCCTGCAACCAGAGTTGGGGATGAGGTCCGGCTCTCGTAGGAGTCTGGGCGGAGTCTTCCTGCAGTCGGAGTTGGGGATGAGGTCCGACTCCCATAGGAGTCCGGGCAGAGTCTACCTGCAATTGGAGTTGGGGATGAGGTCCAGCTCCCGTAGGAGTCCGGGCGAAGTCTTCTTGCGATCAAAGTCGAGGGTGAAGTCCGGCTCCCGTAGGAGTCCGAACGAAGTCTTCTTGCGAAGGGGCCGCTGGGAAGGTCCCCTTTTTTCCATCTGGTCTTGAATGACCAGACCTTAATTGGTGTCGGGGCGAGGTTCTTCCCCTATTTCTGTCATAACAGGTTTCAGCTCTGGTTAGGGCGAGGTTCTCCTCCTGTCCCTAATGCGGCTGTAGGGGCACATATGGGCGCTGCTGGGCCTTCCCCCCATCCGATGTAGGTGTAATCGGGCCTTCGACTTTGCTCATGTTAGGACGAGATTCTCCTCCTGTTCCTAACATAGCTGTGGGGGCACATATGGGCATTGCAGGGCCTCTCCCCCATCTGATCTAAAGAGAACCGGGCCTTCGACTTTGCTCAAGTTAGGGCGAGGTTCTCCTCCTATCCCTAACAGGGCTGTAGGGGCACATATGGGCGTTGCAGGGCCTCTCCCCTCATCCGGTCTAAAGAAAACCGGGCCTTCGACTTTGCTCAAGTTAGAGCGACGTTCTCCTCCTGTCCCTAACAGGGCTGTGGGGGCACATATGGGCGTTGCTTGGCCTCTCCCCCCATCCGATCTAAAGAGAACCGGACCTTCGACTTTGCTCAAGTTAGGGCGAGGTTCTCCTCCTGTCCCTAACAGGACTGTGGGGGCACATATGGACGTTGCAGGGCCTCTCCCCCCATCCAATCTAAAGAGAATCGGACCTTCGACTTTGCTCAAGTTAGGACGAGGTTCTCCTCCTGTCCCTAACAAGGCTGTGGGGGCACATATGGGCGTTGCCATCCGGTCTAAAGAGAACCGGGCCTTCGACTTTGCTCAAGTTAGGACGAGGTTCCCCTCCTATCCCTAATAGAGCTGTGGAGGCACATATGGACGTTGCGTGGCCTCTCCCCCCATCCGGTCTAAAGAGAACCGGGCCTTCAACTTTGTCAAGATAAAGTTCTCCTCCCGCTTCCGACACGATTTGTTTTGACTGTCCTGTCGATATAGGCTTGTGCCAAGAGAGGAGACATGTAGATATGCAACTTTTATTTAAAATAAAGTTATCGGTAATACATTCGTAAGTTTTTTGAGCTCCATGGTCATGGGAGGTCTGCTCCTCCGAGCTCCTTGAGGTAATAAGTTCTGGACCGGACTACTCCTTTGACTTCATACAGGCCTTCCCAGTTTGGGGCGAGCTTCCCTCGATCCTGAGGTTGTGAGACAGCGGCTCATCGAAGCACTAGATCTCCTGCTCTAAAGACTTTATTCTTGATCCGGAAATTGTAATAGCGGGCGACTTTCTGTCTATAGGCTGCTATCTGAACTTGAGCTACCTCCCGCTTTTCTTCCAGTAAGTCGAGGTTGGCTTTAAGACCTTGCGAATTGTGATGTTCGTTGAATGCCACGACTTGCGTCGATGAGAGTTTAAGCTCAATTGGGATAACAGCCTCCGTTTCGAAGGCTAAAGCAAATGGGGTCTCCCCCATGGGCAGTCTTTGGGTAGTTCGATACGCCCACAGCACATGATAAAGTTTGTCTGCCCAAGTTTCCTTCGCCTTTTCGAGCCTTGTCTTGATCCCTTGCAGCAGGGTTCTGTTGGTCACTTCAGCTTTGCCGTTCGCCTGAGGATGGGCTACTGATGTGAAGTTGTGGGAGATGTTTAGATCTTCACAGAATTCGACGAATCTTGCTCCCGTGAACTGCTGTCCGTTATCAGTGATTAGGGTTCTTGGCAGACCGAACCTGCAAACGATTGACTTCCAGACAAAATCTTGCACTTTAGTTTCTACAATTTTCGTCAGTGGTTCGGCTTCGACCCACTTGGTGAAGTAGTCAATCACTACCAGGAGGAACTTCCTCTGCCCCGATGCCATGGGAAAGGGTCCAAGGATGTCCATCCTCCATTGTGCAAAAGGCCATGGGGCACTCAAGGGTGTAAGTTCGGTGGCGGGCTGTCTCTGAATGTTGGCATATCTCTGACATTGGTCACACTTTCTGACGTATTCAATCGAGTCATGATGCATCGTCGGCCAGTAATATCCTTGGCGAAGCTACTTGTGGGATAAAGATCTAGCCCCCAGATGGCTTTCGCAGATTCCTTCATGCACCTCCCACAAGGCGTAGTCAGCTTCCGAAGGCCGGAGACATTTTAAAAGGGGCAAAGAGTATGATCTCTTGTACAACTTGCCCTCATAAAGGATGTATCGGGAGGCTTGATTTCTGAGCTTCCGAGCTTCTTTTGCATCCTGGGGGAGAACCCCATCTCTGAGATATGTTATCAGTGGGTCGATCCAGCTGGGCTCGTGGTCAATTTCCATCACGGGCCATGATTCTTCCGTACTCGGGCACTTTAGAACTTCAAAGAGAACACCTTTGGGCAATTCAGCTGGAGCCAGCGTTGCCAGCTTGGAGAGAAGGTCAGCCCTGGTATTTTCTATCCTCGGAATCTGCCTGATGTTGAAGCTACTGAAGGCGGGGACGAGCTCCTTTACCTTTTCAAGATACTTAGCCATGCTGTCCTCCCGTACTTCATAGTTTTCGTTGACTTGTCCCACTACTAGTTGGGAGTCACTGTGGACTTGGAGCCGATCTACTCCCAGCTCTTTGGCGATCTTCAGTCCTGCGATCAGAGCTTCATATTCTGCTCCATTGTTTGTTGCGGGGAACTCGAAGCGCAGAGCATACTCCATGACGATTCCCTCTGGACTGATCAAGATCAGGCCCGCGCCTGCACCTGACATGTTGGAAGACCCATCCACGTAGAGGGCCCAAAAGCAACCAGAGGGATCTGCTTCTTCTTTGGGGGAGTTCGGTCGGGACTCCAGGCCATCAATTTCACCTTATTCAGGTTCGGCCTCCTCTGGGATAGTACACTCCACTATGAAATCTGCCAATATCTGGGCCTTCACTGCTGACCTGGGTTGATAGTTGATGTCAAATTCTGTGAGCTCGATCATCCATTTTGCCATCCTCCCAGAGGCATCCGTCCGGTGTAGGATCACCTTGATCGGTTGGTCGGTGAGCAGCATTACGGTGTGCCCTTGAAAGTAGGGTCGGAGCCTCCGGGCTACAATCAACAGGGCGTAAGTCAGTTTTTCTAATTTAGTATACCTGATCTCGGTGTCTCTCAATGCGCGACTGACGTAGTAGATCGACTGTTGGATTTTTACTTCTTCCTTGACAAGGACTGCTGCGAGAGCCATGGGAGAGACCGCCAGGTATAAAAATAGTTCCTCTCCAGGCTCTGGCTTCGCCAACAGCGGAAGTGAGCCGAGGTAGCTCCTTAATTTTTCGAACGCCTATTGGCACTCAGGGGTCCAACAGAAGTTCTTCGATCGCTTAAGGGTTTGGAAGAAGGGTAAGCATCGTTCGACCGACCACGCGACGAAGCGATTCAGGGCTGCTACCCTCCCTGTAAGGTGCTGAACCTCTTTTATCGACTTCGGGGCAGCCATCTCCTAGATGGTGTGAATTTTCTCTGGGTTGGCTTCGATTCCGCATCCCGATACCATAAAGCCTAGAAACTTCCCTGAGGTCACTCCGAAAGCACATTTAGTCGGGTTCAGCTTCATCTTATATTTTCGGAGGGCGCCAAAGGCCTCCTCGAGGTCGGCAACGTGGTTCATAGAAGATTTACTTTCCACGAGCATGTCATCCACGTAGACCTCCATATTACGGCCAATCTGTTCCTTGAAGATTTTGTTCACCAGCCGTTGGTAGGTTGCGCCTGTATTTTTGAGGCCGAAAGGCATGATCCTGTAATAGTAAAGGCCACGGTTAGTAATGAAAGCAGTCTTTTTTTCGTCTTCCGATGCCATCCTGATTTGATTATAGCTGGAGAATGCATCCATAAAGGTGAGGAGCTCATGGCCCGAGGTCGCGTCCACCAGTTGATCAATTCTGGACAGAGGGTAGCTGTCCTTTGGGCAGGCTTTATTCAGCTTTTTGAAGTCTATGCACATCCTCCACTTGCCGTTTGCCTTTTTGACTAGGACAACATTGGAAATTCAGTCAGGATAATTGACTTCCCTAATGAATCCGACTTTCAGGAGTTTGTCCACTTCCTCGGCTATCACTTTCTGCCTCTCTGGTGTATGACCTTGGATTTTCTCTTTCGTCGTTCGATGCTTAGGATCGACGGCCAAGCGGTGCTCCATGACTTCCATGTCAATCTCCGGCATGTCTGCTGGAATCCAAGCGAAAATATCCATATTTTTTCGTAGAAAATCGATGAGATGTGTCCGCACCTCTTCCCCTAGGTTGGAGCCGATCTTCACCACATGCTCCGCATTCCCATCGTTCAAGGGGATCGAAACCAGATCTTCGATTGGACTGCCCCTCTCCTCAGTGAGGTCATCGCGGGCATCCAACCCATCAACTGGACAGGAGTCGAATTGGTCGCTTCTTTGCAAGGCTATATTGTAGCAGTGTCTGGCCAGGGCTTGGTCTCCTCTGACCTCTCCGATCCCCTGGTTGGTAGGGAATTTCAACTTCAAATGGTAGGTTGACATGATGGCTCAGAGAGCATTGAGGCCAGGTCGGTCGAGGATCGCGTTGTAGGCTGACGGCGCCTTCACCACCAGAAAATTTACCAGAGCCCTGGATTGTCTTGGATATCGACCCGCAGCTACAGTCAAAGTTATCACTCCCTCCATCGGGACAGCGTCGTCGGTAAACCCTACTAGAGGAAAGCTAATCGGCCTCAAATGACCGTCAAGGATGGACATTCTTGAGAAGGCGTCGTAGAACAAAATATCGGCCGAACTTTCATTGTCGACAAGAATGCGGCGGATGTCGTAATTAGCTATATTCAAGGAAACTACAACCGCGTCGTTATGAGGAAATTGAACTCCCTAAGCATCTTCTTCGGTGAAAGTTATGGATTTCCCGATCTTTTGCCGCTTCGGAAGTCCGGCCAATACGCCGGTCGCTCCCCGTCGGGATTCTTCCGAGATGGTGTTGGCAAAATCCGTCGGGGGCCGATTGTCTGACCGCTCCATGCTGGCGGCCGTTGTCGGAGGATGTGGGGCCTGGAAAACTGGAGGCGAGGTCGGAGCCTGAGATCTGGCCGTGGAGGCCGTGGGTCACCGTGTGGATGCTTCGTGAGATGGCATCGGGCGAGGATCTAATGGGGGAAGGAGGAGGAGACGCCAGAAAAGATGATCGGAGGCCGTCCCGTTGAGTGCTCCTTTAAGAACAAGGGTACTGCAAAGATACAACCCCTTCTTTTAGCACCAATCCTGTTGGTACAAAAATCTGCCTGCATCGGGGAAGCTGGAGTCGAGGGAGTCACGGTCGCCGTAGGGACCTGCAAAAGAAGTCTAAACTGGAGGTGGGGTTGCTCCGGCAAGACCCTCCGACGCTCAAGTCAGTTCTCTGCCTCAACAAGAATGGAGCGCTCGAATGGAAATTTTAGCAGAGTTTTAGGGTAGAAAATAGAGCTTAGAGAATAACGTATCTGGGGTCCCCCTTTTATAGACGGAGGGAGCAAAGGATTGATAGCGACTATTTATGATCGCCTCGTCGTGGGCCGTACGGGGCCAGAAAGAATTTATCATGAAGAGTAATGGGGTGGAGTCGTGACTGTCACCATGGCTCGCCACGTAGAATCAGTTGCGGGAAGTGGAGCGACGTCCGTTGTCGCGACTCGCCAGGGAGTGGTGGAACTGCACAGGATCCATCACAGGAAGTGGAGCAGAATCGTGACCGTTACTGCGGCCTACCAGGGAGTGATGGAGCCGCATAGGATCCGCCGCAGGGAGTGGAGCAGAGTCGTGGCCGTTACTGCAGCCTGCCAGGGAGTGATGGAGCCACGTAGGATCCACCGCAGGGAGTGGAGCAGAGTCGTGGCCGTTACTGTGGCCTGCCAGAGGGTCCAGACTTGTCGGTCGAAGTTCGGTTGTAGTCTGATTTCTGCAGAAGCCCGGATGGGGATCATTTGTCGAGAAATCTCGACCGAGACCTTCAGCAGGAGTTCAGGGCAAAAGTCCGGCTCCCGTGGGAGCCCGGACAAAGCCTACCTGTAGCTGGAGTCGGAGGCGAAGTCTAGCTCCCGTAGGAGCTCGGACGAAGTCTTCCTACAGTCAAAGTTGGAGACAGAGTCCGGCTCCCGTAGGAGTCCGGACGAAGCCTACCTGTGATTGAAGTTGTAGGCGGAGTCTGACTCCCGTAGGAGTCCGGATGAAGTCTACCTGTAGTTAGAGTCGGAGATGAAGTCCGGCTCCTGTAGGAGTTCGAACGAAGTCTTCCTACTGCTGAAGTCGGGGATGGAGTCCGACTCCCGTAGGAGTCCGGATGAAGTCTTCCTGCTGCTGAAGTCGGGGACGGAGTCCGGCTCCCGTAGGAGTCCGGACGAAGTCTTCCTGTAGTTGGAGTCGGAGATGAAGTCCGGCTCCCGTAGGAGTCCGGATGAAGTCTTCCTGCTGCTGAAGTCGGGGACGGAGTCCGGCTCTCATAGGAGTCCGGATGAAGCCTTCCTGTAGTTGGAGTCGGAGACGAAGTCCGGCTCCCGTAGGAGTCCGAACGAAGTCTTCCTGCTGTTGAAGTCGGGGATGGAGTCCGGCTCCCGTAGGAGTCCGGACGAAGCCTTCCTGTAGTTGGAGTCAGAGATGAAGTCCGGCTCCCATAGGAGTCCGGACGAAGTCTTCCTGCTGCTGAAGTCGGGGACGGAGTCTGGCTCCTGTAGGAGTCCGGACGAAGCCTTCCTGTTGCTGAAGTCGGAGATGAAGTCCTGCTCCCATAGGAGTCCGGACGAAGTCTTCCTGCTGCTGAAATCGGGGACGGAGTCCGGCTCCCATAGGAGTCCGGACGAAGCCTTCCTGTTGCTGAAGTCGGGGACGGAGTCCGGCTCCCGTAGGAGCTCGGACGAAGTCTTCCTGTAGTCGAAGTTGGAGACGGAGTCCGGCTCCCGTAAGAGTCCGGACGAAGCCTTCCTGTAGTTGGAGTCAGAGACGAAGTCCGGCTCCCGTAGGAGTCCGGACGAAGTCTCCCTGCCGCCGTAGGTCGTACGCCGGTAGAATCCCCGAGGGGTCACTCCTGACACGAACTTCGGCTAGGGGGGTTTTACACCCAACACCAGTAAAAATTCTCTCTTTTGCATGCTTATTTTTGTTTTATCGATATCAGCAAGGTGATTCTAGAGTTTGGATTCCGGCTCGATAGTTTTATTTGATAAAGTTATTGATTTATTTATTTTTAAAATTTTAAAAATTACTTTTCACTGCATGATCGAAACACAACACCAGTGTCTCTGCTTGCCACAGTTAAAGTAGGTACCATCTTTGAAGACCTTCTTCGCCTTCTTCCTCTTGAAGTTGCTACCTTTAGGGTTCAGCTTTTTATTTTTCTTTGAATCCCTACCCTTTGCCATCTTTTTCTTTTTATCCACTAGAAGAAGATTAGCTTTGACACTCTTGAAGTAACTCTCAGCTATTTTTAACATATTTAACAGCTCTGATAAAGTGATATTCTGTTTGTTCATATGATAATTGATAACAAACTGTGAGAAGGATTCGGAGAGTGATTGCAGGATCAAGTCCTGAGAGAGTTCTCCATCTATAACAAATCCTAATTAACCTAATTGAGTGATTAAGTCAATCATTTTTAAAATATGAGTTTGTACAGATGAGCCTTCACTCATTCCTACATAGAACAACTGTTTCGATATTTCATATCGAGCTATTCTACTTTCCTCTCCATACAACTCTTTTAAGTTGAGAAGTATAGACTGAGGGTCCATGCCATCATGTTGTCTCTGCAGTTCATTGCTCATTGAGGCCAACATAATATATCTAACAATTGTACTATCATTCTGCCACATCTTGTATGTGGCCTTTTCCTCTTCCATAGTATCTTCTCCAATCAGCCCTGGATCAGAAGTGTCGAGGATATAGGATATTTTTTTCTGAGTAAGCACAATTCTCAAGTTCCTCAATCAATCCATAAAGTTGGGATCGGTCAATTTATTTGTGTCCAATATACTATGCAATGTTAATAAAAATGCCACTTATGTAGAAGTATTCTATATTAAATAAAGAACAATGTATAAGCAAACACTCATAATAATAAGCACAATTAGAAGAGGACTTAAATCTAATTGTGTCTCCTATTATTTTATCATATCTACCATAACCCTCGTATATGATAAGTGAGAAATATTAACTTGGTTTCTATAGGGGGTTGAGATCCCTATTTCCCATAAATATTTTGTGATTACACAACAAACATTCACAAGTTCAAGAGTAGGAAAACACCCTTTCCAATTGCATCTATGCAATTCTCAACATAATACTTGCCTCTAGCACACTCATAGCCTTGTGGTTGCACAATAAACTATAGTGTCTAGTTAAGTTTGACCCTTTATTTCTTTACGGCCATAGTAGAATAATATTGCCCTTGTGGTTGCACAACAAAGCAACATATTTAGGTATGTCATAACCATTTAAATGCATCAAGACATATTTTATATCAGTCTCTATAGTATAGTCTTGTGGTTACACAACAAACTTACTAAGGTTCTTGACATAAAATTGTCATAGCTTGAAGGAAGGCTTTCATGTAGTGAACCCAACATTAGGGTTATTCAATTTCTCAATCGTTTAACTATATTGGACAAGTAAGTAGGTGGGAGTCCCACCGTTGCTTTCCTTAGATACCAATAAATTGATCAGATCAGTCAACGAAATCAATTAAAGAATCATCTTTCACACTTTTTTAGACACCAATTGATCAATTGATCAAGAATTGGTTAACCCATAGTTGTTATCACTACAACTTAATATGATTTTTATGAGAATTTTTTGGGCTCATGCACATTCCAATCATATAGCATTTATACTATAATCATAGCATTCATACGATGCATAGCATGTTAAGCATGTCATAATGTTCATATGATAAATAACTCATGACATATAAACAAGCTGTATGTTATATCATCACTCTAGGACAACCATATACCACATAGCGGACATCCACCACTATGCCAGGGCAACCTTATAGAATGATGACTAACATATACAAATTCATATGTGATAATGATATAATTGTCACAACAATTCATAGTATTAAAACATATAAAACATTGTACTTGACATAGCATTTCAAATTCAGGGTGTAATTTGCATAATACATGAATATATATTAAAACCCTAGATCATCGAGCCAACAATATAATTTGATTGAACCAACCAAAGGAGGCTCTGATACCACTGTTGGGTTCCGATCATGCAGCGGAAGGTTGGATTTTAAAATATTTATGAAATCCTACAATACCCGAAACCCTAAAACCTAGGATCCCATTTGATGCGTTCAACCAAATTATCAAACTATGATAAAATGAAGCATTTAATTTTATAAATACCTCAATCACTATTTTCAATATCTCCATAAGGTACACAAGTGTATACCCTCCAATGGTGATCCACACAAGAATTGACTCAAAGAGATGCTCCTTCTAAACCCGATCGTCGGACCCAAGTTGACCCTGACTCGATCAGTTTGGTTGAATTGCTTTTTAAACCTGACTTGGACCACTTCTTGACCTCTTGATAACTTGGTTAGACCTCTTAAGACCCTCTTGAGCCTTATCCTAAATCTAATTAGGCTTAGAATAGGCAACATAGGCTTGTCTTAAGAGAACTAGGGGTGTAAGAGAGAGGAGAAGAGGAATCTTGTCATAACCAAGAAAAGAGAGTATGTAAGAATTTAATACCCTCCTCAAATCTGCCGACACCTATTTATATATGAAGAGGGGGGGTGTGAAGCACCTTCTAATGAATTACAACCACCATATGATAAGTTTCATCATAACCAAAAGACTTATGAGATAAGATCTCTTGAAATGAAACACTGCTTCACAGCTTATCTCCCGTGTGCACCCACAATAAGAAGTCTTTCGGTATCCCAATTTAAATAAAAAAAATAACATATTTTTCCACATGGTAGGAGGGCTTTCTCTAATTTAAATCACTAAAAGAAACCCCTAAGAAGCACTTTTATTTTTCCATTAATAATAGATAGATGCAAGTGCCTCTTTGGGACATCTTCACGCATGCGTGCTGCTTTCCTTCCTCTTCCATGCCATATCAGGCCCATCAAACACTTTCAAACCTGTGCTAGGATGATAGAGGGTTTGATGAGGTGCCACATGGGTCTTAAATCCAATTAAGAAGGACTCTCCATGTTCCTCCACGCCAAAAAGAAATCACTGAACCAAAATTTCTATGCCAAGTTAGGTAAGAGTCCATATCTCTTTAGACTATTTATTTTGACACCTCCTTGGGCTAAGTGACACCATCTGATGCCTACCCACATCAGAGATGAACCAAAATTAATTCTTAATTAATTTGATTCATAATCTAAATCAGGTTCGAACCCATATTGACCAAAATAGGAGTTAGAGTTAGCCAACAAGTGCTAGCTTATGAATTAGCCACCCAATTAGGATCCAATGATCCATAAATTGATTCAAATAAAACCCTTGATCAATTTTTTAATGTGTGTGACCCATTGATCTTCACACCTAGCTAGTAATAGATTCAGATACATGTTGATCTGATTTGATTAGACTCGATCTAATCGATTTAGGTCAAATCCATGTAGATCCAAATTGTCAAATTAGAACCTTCTCTAACTGACTCATGAATTAATCTCTTTAATTAATAAAAATCTATAAGATATGATTGATGTCTAGCAATGTGTTATGCCTATCTGAAAGATGTGGATTATTCTGATCGAAATATCAAAAATATCCTCCAGTAGCAAGTTACCATGCAATTCAATCCTTTGATCATCTTTCATCCTGAATAAGTAATAGATATAAAAAAAAATATCAAATCCTAACACTTATTTGAATGAATCCCAATTCACCAATAATGATTCAATCTATGAAATATTAAAAATTATTTTTAATTTTTATCATACTTTGATCAAAGACTTTTTGAGTCATCGATAGATGAGATTGCTTAGGATGACATCTCCCCTTACCGAGAGTGATTGATTCCTTATTTACTCACTATCTTCATATATATTTCATTATATTTAGAACACCCCACACATGTCTTAGAAAGTCATGATAGAAAATGATTAAAACATAGATCTACATATACAAAGTACTATGATAGCTTCAGGTCAAAGAACCACATGCACTACTCCCACTAGAGAATCATGTTTTAACATGTAAGTAAGACTTTCATAAGATGTAATTCTCATGATGGATCGCTTCAGTAAACTCATCCTCCTATGAGCACCCATATTTTTGTATTAGTATCTCCACATAAATAATTATGAGATCAATCACTCTCTCCATCGAGCATACATATGATATGTCAGTCTATCCAGTATTATTGATCCCTGACTCAATGATCCCATGATTGAAAATATTTTAAATTAAAATTTTATGATTTTAGATCTCACTGATATGATTTAATCATCATCCTAAAATCATTGTCCTAACCTATGGGATTCATCATAATTTTAATCAATGCACAGTATATGATAAAACAAAATGCCTCAATTTTATTCATAAAAAAATATGTCAATTACATGAGTATAGAAGATAAAGCAAATTAATCCTTTTATATATGCTATAAGATTGGCTTGCAGGGCATTAACTCTTTCACTTGCATCCCCACTTTTTGATGCAAACCACAATACTTACTTAGGTGAAGGGGCCCAATTACTAGATGAGATAATACTAAAATTTATTATTATGATTATTATTATTATTTATTTATTTATTATTTTTTTAAGTTAAATTGTAAGGATAATTTTTATATACCTCGATCTTTTCATGCTTCCCCCATGAAGCAGATTCTTCATTGAGATCGATAAGAAGAGGATTCTGGAATTACTCTTAAAATTTAGTCTGATTTAAATTCTATCATTTATTAGATTTTTTTAATAATTTATTTCTTAGTATCTCCCAAATTATCTAGACCATTCATCACTCATTGATTAGGATGTCTAATTAACTTCTTAATCAAAATAAAGTTTGGATACATAAAGCTAATTATTTCATATTATACTTGAGAACTCACTAAAGTTTATTATTCTTCCCCTCCCCCAACTTAATTTTTATTGTCCTTAATGGAAGAAGAGAAAAATAAAAATATTCACCAAGGAGGGATACCACCTGATTTGTTGATGTTTGCAGGTTCTTCCTTATACTCCATCAAGTTCTTATTGAATATTGTTGATGTGCTCCCCATAACTTGGCTAGTTATCTTTATTAAATTTTTATAAAATAAAAATTGAGTAATTTAAAAAATAAAATATTGAGTTGCTTCCCAACAAGTGCTCAGTTTAAAATCTTCAGCTAGATTAAGTGAATCTTTTAAATTGTTTTAGATGATAGATCCATCAAATTGTTGGGTGCACCTAGCCATGGCAGATGGTTGGACGAAGTCCAATCAGTAATGTTCCACACTGAATTTCTTTGATATTCTTCTTGTGTACCTACATGACATATTTTCTAATTATTGATAGCAGGAGGTGGCTTGGGTTGTAGGGTAGGTGTTAATTCTAGTGTAGGGGCTAGGATAGTACCAAACGACTCTAAAAATGGCTCACACTTTGTTATCCATGGTGGGTCTAATAGATCACTCAGCTTCTTTACATCATCTATTCCAGGGTAGTTCAGAATTTGCATAAAGGATCCTCAGTAGGATTTTCAGGACTAACTTGCTTAATGACTACATTACTTGGTTCTTGAGGCAGCGCTCTGATTGGGTAGTCTATTGTTGGGTGAGTGATTGTTCCTCTAATAGCTTCTTCATATTCTTTTTGTATACCTACAATTTGGGCTCCCTGGTCAGAGGTTACATTAGGTTCTAGGAATGGATCTTTTAATATAACTAGGAGTGACTTTCGTTCTAATGTAAGTGAGGCCTCCAATGAAGGAGCTATAGGTGTGATAGAGGGAGGGGGCATTTGCTCATATTTCATGGTCCATGGAAGAGCGGAAATATATGGCTCTAACAGGGTGTTCATTTTTTTTATGTACCCATCTATGTCGAAGTTGTCCATATCAAAATGAGCTAGATAGGCTTGCAGAAGGTCTTGTAAGGGTATGGTAGGGGTGACTTCTTCTACAAGTCCCTCTAGTATATTTACTTCCCTAAATTCATCACTTTATGGTCCCATGATAGCATTGAATACATTTAACCTTACCTTTTTATTCCCAAATGATATGTCCATGACTCCGTCCTACAGTTAATGCAAGCATTGACTGTTGTAAGGGTCAGCCTAAAATAATTGAGATTTGGCTAGGATCACTTTCAGATTGCATCTCCAAAATAAGAAAATCTACAGAGAAGTAGAACTCATCCACCTTAACCAACACATCCTTAATCATCCTAAGGGGTACCTTAATGGATCTATTAGCTAATTGTAAGGTAATCAATGTGGATTTTAATTCTCCAAAATCAAAAAATTCATAAACTAAGCTTGGAAGAAGGTTGACACTCGCCTCTAGATCTAATAAAGCTTTCTTTACAATCAGACCCCCTCTGACACAAGAGATGATTGAGGCACCAAGATCCTTAAATTTGAGTGGTATGGCATATTGGAAGACTAAGCTAGCTTGCTCAATAAGGCGGACTTTCTTCGGGATGTGTATTTTACATTTGCATTTCTAGGTGCACAAATCCTTCAAGAACTTAGTATAATTCGAGATCTACTTGATGGCATCTAAAAGAGGAAGGTTGATATGTACTTGTTTAAACTATTCGAGTATTTCATTCATCTTGACCCCCATTTTTTCTGAAGGTAGAGGTGTTTCTAGAGCACTTGAAAATAAAACTCTAAGTGTAGGTACTGGAGAAAATGGTTCATCCCTCTCCTTAAGGTCTTCCTTGTTGTCAGGTAGTTTGGTCTAAGTTTGGATTCCTAACATATTGGCTCTTTTCGATTGTTTTAAGACCTTTCTACTTCTAAGGATCATCACAGATTTAGCTTGCTTGAGAAAGGTTTCATGGACATTCAAGCTTTCAGCCATATACTGCCTCCTAGGATTGTTTATGGATTGACTAGGTAGTTTCCCTTCCTCCCCTCTACTGATGCCATTAGCTAATTGACCTATTTAGATCTCTAGCTTTTTTATCAATTGCATGTAAGATTGAAGAGTCTGGGAGTGGGTTTCTATTCTTGCTAAAGCTTGTAGAACCTTCTCCTCGAAATCAGAACTATAGTTGTTAGGAGAAGGTTGAGGGGCATCCTGATACTAAGGGTATGATGTGTTCTTGAGCTGCATCCCCTAGTGATTAAGTCTGTGGAGGGTTGTGATTTTTAAGAGAAGTTTGGGTGATTTCTCCAGCCTAGATTATACATGTTGGAGCACAGATCGTTTCTTGGTCTAGAAATAGTATGGATTTGGGCTTGGAGGGCTTGCTCCTGTACAAGCTCAAAAATTGATGGGCTGTTAGGCAATCACTAATAGCGTAAGTAAGACTCAAGCAGATTACACAAACATCTTGTAACTGTATTGATGGGGAAGAGGAATGACCAACTTGCAGTAGTTGGTCGAGTTTTTGGGATAGTGCGTCCACTTTGCTGTGGATGTCTATGGAGTGGCTTACCTCATACATTCCATCTCTTTTGGGTCCTAACCTAGGAGCTTCTCTAGACGTGGCAGACATATAATGTAAGGAATTTTTGCTTAGGATCTCGAATAACCTCATGCTCGCTTTTGAGCATGAATGACTCACCATAGGAAGAATCAACCATTTATCTATGCTTTCTGACAATCCATCGTAAAAGCACCGGACCAGTTGCCATTTGGGTATGGCATGGTGAGGATACTTGTCGATGAGATCTTTGAGCCTCTCCCAAGTTTCATGGAACATTTTTCCCTCTAATTGGAAAAAACTAGTTATATCTTTTTTAATTTGGTTTATTTTCCCAATTGAAAAATATTTTTTGAGAAATTCTCTTTGTAATTGGTCCCAGATTGAAATGGTCATGAAATCTAATGAATGTAGCCAATATTTGGCCTTGTCTTTAAGTGAAAAAGAAAATAATTTCAATCTAAAAGCCTCATCAGAGAGATTTTGAATTTTGACGATAGAACATATCTCAAAAAATTCATTCAGATATTTATACAGGTCCTCATTACTAAGTCTATAGAAAGATGGTAGCATTTAAATGATGCGGGACTTAATCTCATATTGAGTTGCTTCTATAGGAGGTACTTGGATACATAGGGAGTAGGTATATTATGATGAAGGAGTGAAGTACTTGTTAGAAAATTGGATAGGCAATATGTGTAGATTTCAAAATTTTAAAAATATGCAGCAGAAATAAAACTAGTTACACCCTTTAACCCCATATGTAAAAATCAGATCTAAACCTACCTAAGCCTAGGAGAAAATACATATCAATAATCTAAAATTTAAAAATAATTATGAGATCAGATCTCATTACCTTTGCACAGATAGAAATTCATCACTTTTGATGATCTCAGATTCATAAAAGGATAAGCCACACACATGTCCGGCCTCTACGGGTATCCACCGGGATCGATATTGAATTTCTTTCTCCTCATAGAAGATTTTTCTTCCCAAGAAGAATCTTAGCTTTTAAACTTTGATCAACTCTTTGATCTTAACTGCAAGATCAACTCCTTGATCTGTAGCCTTCTTCTTCTCCTCGATCTACAATCTCCAAGTCACCAACACTGCTTTTGCACATGTGGAAGAGAGGCACCAAACTTTTGGGTGTGGAAAGGAAGAGAGGGAGGAGAGGAGGCATGGAGAAGGGAGAGAGGATTTTCTTAATCAAAAATTCAACTACCTAAGAAACCCTAAAGTCCTCTCTTTAAATAGATACTGACACATATGAGGAATCCAATCAACTTAAAAAGGTAGATCTTTATCTCATAAGAATCATCTATTTTTTTAATCTGATTTATGCCAAATAAAATCAAATATAAATGGTAATTAATCAGCCCCTTAAAGCATGTATAAGAGGCACCATATAATATTTGTGAGGTAGTTGGGGCACCAACTCTTGGCACCCCACAAAGGGATCTCTAGCCAAAAAAGATGGAGTGTGAACCCCACTCTCTCTCCTCCATGCCATGACACATAAGAGGGGGTGGGCCCCTCAAGGATTTGGCATCCAAAATTTTTCAAAAAGAAAAGGATGCGCCACCCAAGCTTCCATCTATTCCACATGCATACTTAGAGATAATCAGGAGAAAAAAAAGAGATAATATTAGGATAATTATGCCAACTAATTGACTTAATCAAATCCTTTTGAGCTCATAATTAAGAGTCCAATTAAATTCAAATGGATTTAGATTAGGTTTAAGGCTATGGACTTGATCGAATCGAAGTTTCGAGAAGAATTAGGTTTAATCATGTGCTAGCATAGTTCTCATAAACATAATAAGATTTCAATAAACCCTAATCCAATTAGAACTTCATAAGTCTAATTGATAAATTCGAGATTAAATCCCTTAATGTGTGACCCCATAGATTTCGTTCTATCTGATAGTGAGATATATTGTGATCTCCATCATAATATCATCGAAACTCTTTTTGATGGATTAAAATATTTTCAATTCTATCCTTTGAGGGCCATCGATCATCAAGATAACGCCTGATGAGTCTCACAATTCATCAGTGACACCTAGCAGTATGTAGTGACAACCCAATAGAATGAAAGTATAAATCAGTAGGTACAGTTATCGTATGATTCAGTCTTTCTATCGTGAGTTTCAATTTGACGGAGGTCATGGAGAACTCGTCAGACCCCATCGTCAGTCATATGCTAGATTGGCTCGACTCAAGTTTATTTGTGAATCCCGTGGAAATTCTTTTTTTATATTCACACTTGCTTTTAAAGACTTTCTGAACTCAATCTCATAAATCGCATAGGACTTCTCTTTTTTTACCAAGATCGAAGATTCCATCTAGGTGTATCTTGCTCTAAATAGTAAACCTGAACCTACTGAAACTAACATACACAGTAAGGATCTGAATGGCTAGGGATCAAGAAAATATGCAGTCAAACCAGTAGCCTCGCTGCGAATAGCCAATGACATCGCAGGTCAAAAGATCACTCACACCACTGCAACATCAAGAAGATCACTGATGAGTGAGTAGACATTCATGTGATCTTGTATTGATCACGCTTAGTGCAAGTTATTCTCTAACAACCATCCATACCTTCATCCCAGTGTCTTTACACTACAGACCCAGACTCATTTGTCTATAAAGGAGGTGAACTGTGCATCGATCTTAAATAGATTGACACTATCCTTCATGATGATTCATTGATCAGAACTATTTAAAAATTAACCATTAATTAATGTATATTTTAAATTCTTAACTCTTTAAGAATATACAAAAATTATCTTTGTTAATTTCTAGGATAAATCATGGACACATACATGATTGGAATGAAAAAGCTCTTTATTGATAATAGAAAGATTACAAGTACAAGTTTAAGCCCTATAAGTATATAATGTGTCAGCCAACAATTGGCTTCGAGGGCACAAATCTAACAGGACTCCCTTAGTTAGCATGGTGGGTCAGTCTTGCTATGTGCATCCATAGTCTTAATGTGGGTTACTCTAAGGGTTCTCTCGATTTCAGGATCTAAGGGTCATAGTTCTGACAAAATTAGGATTACTCTAATTTATTATTTGATTTTTTAATTTTTTTATGTGAGAAGAGAAGAGAAGATGAAGAAGGAGAGTTCTAAAGATGAGAGTCCTAAGAGAATCCTAGCCGTACGGATAATAGATGAGAGTATTTTAGTTAGATTTAACTTTTTACTAGCAAATAAGTTATAAAATAATAAAACTCTATCTAGAGTTATTTTAGGTCTAGACAGCTCCTAACTGTCAAGGTTGTCTTTGAGCCCTTCAAGTCAGAGGCTAACCAATCAACTGACTAGGTAAGTTTAAAGTTGGTGGGGATCCCCCCATTGCTTTTCTTAGACACCAATTAAATTGATTAGATCAACAAATGAAATCAATTAAGTAACCACCTTCCTTCAGGATCTTATCCCTGAACTACTTACCTTGACACCAGTTAACTGATCAACCCTAACCCAGTCCAACTCTTAGGGTCCCTTATCCTAGTGAGCTTGAAAAATCTTAAGAGTCAATGTCTAATTAATTTTAGATTAAAAGCTTGAGTCAATGCAATATGAAGGGTGGTGGTTTGTGGGCTAAGGAAGGGTGATGAAATTCTCACCTTATGTTGATTAGGGTTTTGCCCTTAAGATAGCTTATGAAGATACAATGCAATGTAAATAGAATGTCCAAACAAGTTGGTTTGATATTTTAAATCTCAAAAAAAAAATCCTAATATATTATGCTGAATTTTTTTATTATTATATATATATATTTTTTATGAACTAACCGTGCCAATGATCTCCGACAATGGCATCAAAATTTAATTGCTATTGTAGGTGGTCAAAAATAAAATCTTAATTCAAACTATACAGATAGAGTGAGTTAGGATCAAATCTGTAGGGATCAATGGGATTATGTTCACATTTTAATTAGGATTTTGTTAGAGCTTTAGTTAAATTGCAAAACTAAAAATATAAAAGAATAGAAATATGATTGAAACTAGAAATAAGAATTCAAATTAAATTAAAATTAGTAATCAAGAGATTAAGATGTCTCAGGATTTCAGTTCAGTTTTTAGTATAATATAAATTATTTCTTCAAAATGCAATTATTAAAATTATGATTGATCTCCGAGCATAACCCATCTCACTGGATACGAATTGTAGTACCTTGATCTGCCCCTACGTAGCAATAGACTATTCAAAGTCTCAAATTATAAAAATAAAATAATCTATAATGATCAAATTTCGAGCATAACCTATCTCACTGATAATGAATCGTATCCTTAGATCATGACTCCTCTCTACATAGTCATAGGCTATTCAAAAATCTAAATTATAGTCTAAACAAGAAGCACAATACTTGAAGCAATGAAAAAAAAAATTATTCATAAAAAAAATCATTACAATCAAGTTTTAATTGTATAAACAAAAATTATAAAATATAAATACTAAAAACCTCATCTACTCTCCGAAGATGAAGATCCTTAGCCACACATGATCCCTTATCTCCTCCTTGCAAAGGCTTTTGAAGGTTTCTCCAGATTCATTCTCAAGGTGGAGGTATAAGAGAAAAAGAACCTAAGGCCGGCTAGGGTTTGGAGATGGAAGATGGGTGTGAGATGTGAAAGAAAGAGAGGCAAAGGGGCGGTTTGGATCATTTTTCAAAAGAAAACTACTATATCCACACTCCTTTGTTAAAAACCAAAATCACTAATATCATAATATAACCAAAATATTAAATTAAAGGAAAAGCACCTAGAAGATATTAAGTCTAGACTTTTAGTTAAACCCTTGCTAAGGCCATCTTGGAAATTCAGAAGAAAAAAGGAGAATCCTGGCCTATCTACATAACCTTTCTGAAAACAAACCATATCAAAATATGAATAAGGAACAAGAGATTATTTAAAAAAGAGAAACCTCAAAATTCTTTAAAGAAATAGAAGTTACTCAATATACAAGTAACTTTAAATTTTTAGCCTTATCCAATTCTGAACTAAATTTTACTAGTAGTCCAAACTTTAAACAAATGACTTATTATTCTATTTAGCAACAAAGATTAGAAATTTGGAATAGAGTATAAAAAATATTATCCTTTGAACTTCAAAATACTATTCTTGACAAAATCTTTCAACCTAGCGAGATTAAAGAAATACTCCAAGATCTTTGTGAATATCTTATGATAGATTGGTATTGGTCAAAGTTAAGTATTTCAAATATAAATGTGAATCCTTCCAGTACTATGATCAGATCTTTGTATAAAGAATTGGTAAGATTAGCTTTCATAAATTATAATTACTCTTTAGATATGTTTTCAAATTTAGTTTCTACAATCTTAGAAAGGCTTAGAAATGATAGGGAAGAAATGGACATGATAATATATAATAGAATTGAAGAAAAAAATTAACTGAAATTATTTATCCCTTTCAAATTTATTACCTCGTGCATACTCAATGTTCAGATAAAAATAGCATCTTAAAAGATAAACCTATAAGGAACTTTGACATAGAAGATTATATCTTAGTCAATTAAATTGATTTCTATTGAGAAGCTGCAAGATCATCTCAAAATTATAGATGTTGGTCAGATAATAGAATATGGATCATAACCAATTAAGCAAACCAATCTAATATCCTACTAGAAAAAGAAGAAAATTGGAATGTTATTCTAGATCCAAGGAACTATCCACAAAATTCAAGATAAGGTACAAAATATCTTTGGAATAATTGTATCCTATTCAAATTCATTACATAAATGATAGAATATATATATATATATATATATATATATATAATAATTTTTTTAAGGTATTTTAAAAACAAAATCTGCACTGCATAAGTTTGTCTTCTGCCTCTTTTACTTTCCACCTCTTTCACTTTTAAACAAATCCATTCTTTCTGAGAAAGAAGAGGAATAGAAAAGTAAAATCCCATTTGAGAGATTTTTCAAATCCATCCACAAAATTCAAACCATAATCAAGACCACCATCAAACAATGGCTTTCTACCACCATTCAAAAGCAAAGATTCTATTCAAACAAAAATATGACCTTTCATCAATCAACCAAAAGAAAATCTTACTCAGATACCAATAAGCAACTCTAAACAGTAGCCATTACCAGGAGATAGTGATTTGATCCCCCATCAATCACTCAAAAAATTTAAATTCTAAATCATTCAATCTAAAACATTCGAAGAGCATCCAAAGATGATCTACAAATACAGGTATGAATTTTTTCTCATCCCTCACTCCTTATCCTCCACCAAACAAATACCTCCAACTGCCATCCTAAAGAGATTGCCAAAGACACTCTCATCACCATAGACGTCACCTTCATCGCCACCATCACCACCATCCTCAGCGACACCTCCATCACCACCATCCTCTACATCAAAGAAGGCCCCATTTCTACTATTCAATAATTATCCAAATCCAAATGACCAATCCACACCACCACCTTACTATCTACATCTCATCATCATCATCATCAAGCAACCCTCTTCAATCTCAAGAGCATTATCCAAAAGAAAGATATTATCATCAAAGAAATCAATCTGGATGTACTCCTCCACCTGCTCGAACTCCGCCACCAGTCCATCAACAAAATCTTTCAGAAGACCAGTATTCAGCAACCAACACCCCTACTCATCGACAAAATCTAATTAGTCATATTGTGCCCTTAGTTCAACAACACATATTGGAAATTGTGTCCTAAAATCAAGCGTATAATGATTAAGTTTATCCTTGTATATGAATTACTGATCAATTGAATAATAGTTATTCTGATATTTTTCATCACAAAGTGATATCTTTCTTAAACTCTTGTACTGTGATGAAGTCCCTAGAACTATGCTAGTGTACGATAAAGAGAAAATTTATCCTATAGTTCTTAAACATGTTCGTAACCAAATGATACATCATTACGGGATGATGACGTTTATCGAGTGGAGGTCATTGTGTGTCATATAGTTGGTTGTTCTCTTAACCAAGGAGTGTGGTGACACTGGTATGGCATACAGGTGAGATATAGGGATACATCGTCACTGAACAAGTGACTCACCTACCGAGTATTCTGCTGTCAAGAGCTGCTCACGAAACACATAAGTATAAGTATCTTTCAAACTAAGATCACCATAGTGATTTGCAAGTAACTCACTGTACTTTAGTGTCGGACTATCTAGATTTCTAATGCAGTGACGGAAGGCTACTGGGTACAATCAAGTACTTGCGAAGTCTGTATGTGGATCAAAATGGGATTGACCCCTCCAGATTATTGGAGTTGATGTATCACTATATTTCAATTTAGCAAAACCTTAGCCAGAATAATTTATGAGATGGATTTGAAAGGTTGAAATATAATGTGGATGAAGCAATCTCGGTTGATAGTTAACCTGAAATCATCCTAGAGTATTCAGGGTCAAAAGGATGAATTATGCAGTAACCATATGTATGGGTTCTAAAATATTTTTTTATGATAATTCGACCTATCTAGATGTCGAAAACTATTGCTAAATGATATTTTGATTAGTGTAAGAATTGATTCCTGTGCTACCAGCTTAGTGTTTGAACCTATAGAGTCACGCACATAAGTCAGACAAAGTCGGAAGAAATTGACCTATGTTTATATATCCAATTTGGAAGTATTTGACTTGATTTAACATATAAGCTAACTTGATTGAGAATTAAGTTATGGATCAAATAAGATTAAGAGTTGACTATGTCTAGCTAGCACTACACATGAGGTTCAGATTCAATCCCGAAGATGAACAGTTTCTATTCTATGATTCATGAAACATATGAAAGATTGAATTTAAGTGCTAATTAATTTTATATTAGATTAAAATTAATTAGATTTAAATGGATTCAAAATCTAAATTAGACTTGGTACAAAAGTCCTAAAGAGTTTGGGATTGACAGTCTTTCCAAATTATTTCGAACCAGCTTCGAATCAGATTTGAATCGGACCTGTTTTGGATGAGATATAAGTATTCCTACTTGCACTGAGAATACTCTTTCATGAAGCATGACCAAAACTTAATTTGATGCTTATTTGGGGTGTCCCAAGTGGGTGAGAGATTGGGTGCAAGTTGATTGTCATATGTGATGACAATTATATCTCATATAGGAATCATTCTTGCATGAGTATTGGACCAATTCAAATCAGATTTGAATTAGAAGTTCTAATCTTATTAAATCATAAGAATCATCTATTAATAGAGAGGGTCTCTATCTATAGATATAAAGCATAGTAAACAAATTAGATTGAGAGAAGAGAAAAGAGAGAGAGAGGCATGAGAAGAGAGAGAGATCCTATCTTCCCTTGGTTTCTCCCCTTGTTGCCGTCCCTCTTCCTTTGGGTGTGGGGTCTCCTTGGATATCCCACCTGCTAGTGTGAGGTATTATACTAGCACATCTCATCCCTTGATTGATTGAGTTGCTAAGTCAATTGGATTGGAGTTCATCCTGCTTTCCTACAGTGTCTGACGTGCATGCGAAGTAGAGGATTTGCACATCCAGACCTCCACAAAAATTTATATCAGATAATTTGAGATTTGATCTCTGATTTCACTATATTTTAGGTAAAAATTTGATCATTAAATAAGTAGAATATTAAAAAAAATTTAGATACAATCTGGGCATCCCAGAGGTAAACTGTTTTTCTTCTCTTCAACTGGTATCAGAGCAGGTTTGAAATATATACATGCAAAATAAAATTTTTTGAAATTATTTATATAAGATATAATTAAAATTTTTTATAAAATATTAAATATCATTTAAATCTATTTATATAAAATTTTTAATCTAATTTTGATTGGATTAAAGATGCCTAATTAATGGTTGATTGAGGTTGTTATAAATCTGTTATAACAGAATTCTGCTTGTTGAATTTTTTATAAAAAAACAACATGAATTAAAATCTATTTTAAATCTATTTTATTAGAATTTTAATATTATTATTTTTTTATAAAGTAAGATTTATTTTAGATTTAAATTGAATCCATTTTAATGGATATTTAGATCTAAATTTTATCATAATTCAGTACTGTGCAAAAATAGATTTATCAGAAATTAATTTCTTATGCATTCATATTTATATCTAATTAATTTTTTATTTGATATTAAATCTGAAATTAATATTTTATAATTAGTATAAGATATATTTTAGATTTGATATGATGTATATGATGCATCAAATCTAATTAGATTAGATGAAGAACATAATTGATAAGATCAAGGATATGTTTATAACACAAAATAGTTTTATCAATAATTATATATTGATGTAATTATATATAAAATTAGATTTTAAATTTTAGTAGTCTAGTACTCAGATTGATGAGATCACCAGACCATCTGATCATAAGAGATTGAAGAGATTAATCTCTCTTTTATCTATTCGATGGGTTCTTTTATGACGTGTAGGGATATCGTTATGATCTAATTTTATGAAGAAGAAAAGTGAACAAATTTTTATATATTATTATAATTATAAATATATTTAGATTAGATCTAAAATAATTTATGATTTATTACAATAGGATAAAATTTAGATATAAAATTATTTTAGATCTGAATTACATGTTGCATATGATATAATTGATATTGATCTAAAAGTTAATATGATACATGAGATGTATGAATGAAGTTTAGATCATACCTATGTATGTTTAATTATTAAACATATTATAAAAATTATTTTTATGTATTGAAACATATGATATGCTTCACCTGCAACCCTTGTAAAATAGTTTCTACAAACTAAAATACACGTTTGACATGTTTAATTTTGAATTAAATTTAAATAATCTAGATTTGAGAATTGAAGATCATTAAGACACCACATAATATGATGGGTAATGGGTTAGCATGAATCAGGTCCTTCTAATGAGTTAGACCTAGAGTTAGAAATACATATGGACCAAGTAGAGAAATTGATTAAATCTATCAAGTGTTGAATTAGATTAAATCAATATTTCTTTAAATCAATCTTAATAGTTGAAGTTTGATCAAGTCCATGTGTTTGACTCTAATAAATATTGAGAATTATATCCCAAAGTCAATCGTCAGTCTGTTGACGGTTGTGCTTATCATTGTAATTATATATGAATTATTAAATTAATAAATATTATATAATTTTTTTTATCACTGTGTACATCTCATTTTGAACTCCTATTATGTAATGAAGTTCATAGGACTATTTGATTCTATATAGGAGGATATATCATTTAGTCTTTAAATAAGTTTGTGACTAAATGATATGCTATTACTAGGACGATAGATATATCAAATATAGGTCATTGTGTACCATATAGGTTGGTTGTCCTCTTAACCAAGAAGCGTGGAGACGCTGGTATAGCATGCAGGAGAAAATAGGAGTACATTTCACTGAACGTGACCAACTTCGAAGTACTCTACTGTCAAGAGTCACTCCGAAGGGATATAGGTATAAGTGTCCCTCCAACCTGAGATCACCACGATGACTTGCAAGCAACTCACTATGCTTTAGTGCTGAACTATCTGAATTTCTAATTCAGTGATGAAAGATTTTTGGGCATAGCCAGGTACTTATGAAGTCAGTGTGTGAGTCAAGATGGAATTGACCACTCTGAATAAGTAAGAGTTAATGTATCAGTGTGTTTCAATTCAGTAAAATCTTGGCCGGGGTAATCCATATGATAGATTTTGAAAATTGAAATACAATATGGATGACCATATCAGGATTCGCAATTAAACCCTAGGTCACCTTGAGTATTTGGATCAAAAGAATGAATTATACGGTAACTATATTCAAATAGGTTCTTGAGTATTGCTTAGCATACATTTGGCCTATCCGGACATCGGGTACCATTGCTAAATGGTTACTCCGATTAGTACAAAAATCAATTTTTATGCTACTGGCTTAGGTTTGAACCTATAGGATCATACATATTAGAAGTTTTTCTCCGATCATTTGGTTAATCTGAAGAGTCTCAGTCAACGGAGACTCTGGTGAAGAGCCCCACTTGATAGAGACTCTAGTGAAGAGTCCCACTGGACGGGGACTCTAGAGAAGAGTCCCACTAAACTTGGACACTATCATTAATAAAAGATTAATTAGTGATTAAATTATTAATTAGTTTAGTTTGATTAAGCATTAAAGTTTGGATCAAGTCTGATTGAATTTGATTCAATCAGATCAAGTCTGATTAGATTATGAGATGACCTAATCAGTAAGGAGAAATGATCCTGATTTGATCGGATATATGGCTCAATTAATTTATTAATTTGATTAAATTTAATTAAGATTATAAGAGTTTAATTAAATTAGATTCATCATATTTTATTTGGATCTAATTGGATTGGGTTTGAAAAAAATCCAATTGGTTAAACCCTAGAGTCCCAAATAAGTAGGACTCTATCCCTTGCGCCACCTAAATTATCTCACACCTCTTCTCATCGCATAAAATCAATTTGTGTTGCCCAGCTATGCAACCCAAGAGGGGGGGATGAATTGGGTTTCTAAAAATTTAAACTTAACTTACAACTTATGAAGAATATTTAACAATAGCAAGATAAGTAAGGAGAGTGTAATTGATGCAAGGGTAATGGTTGGATGCAAGAATGCAAGAGAATAAAAAAATTTAAAAGGAAAGGAATTAAGCACAACACAAACAAGAGGATTTATAGTGGTTCGGTGCCAACCTTGCACCTACATCCACTTTTCAAGCTCCTACTTGAAAATTCCAATCCACTAAATTATATTCAACCTGAATACACTCGTCGGAACCTCCGACTCTAGCTATTCTAAGCTAGAACACTTATTTTTCAGGTACAAGCCAACCCAATACAATCCGATTCAAGGTTCGGATCAACCTTTCCACATTTTGGAACCCTTCCAAAATAAAAAATAATGACTCAAAAAGAGTATTACAGTTAACAGCACAGAAATACAAAAGAAGCTCCTTTAATGAGTGAATAAGGTATTAAATACACTTTACACAATTTGAAGAAAGCTCTTTCTGATTTTCTCAAGGTGGTTGGAGACTTGAATGAGCTCTTGAGGAGTTGGTGAACTTGAAATGAAAGCTTCTTAAACTTCAAGAGGGCTCTTTGCTTAGGGCTGAAATGTATGCTTGAAATTCTTTTCAAAACCCTTCTCTTGTTTTTGATTCTCTCCTTTAAGTCCCTTTATATAACTTCAAATAATGGTGGAAAGTAATCTGGGCTGAAATAGAGCCGTTAAAGCATATTAAATGGATATTAAATGCAGTCAAAACGAGCAAAAAATTAATCATTGCGGAACTTTTCCGTCGCAGGGGTCGACTTATAGGGTCGACTCATGCTCATAAGTCGACTCATGGGGTCACAGGGGTCGACTCATGAGGTCAGCTCATATGGCATAGAACAAAAATTGACAGTTCTGTATTTTTGGCTTGCACAGCAACAGAGGTCGACTCATAGGGTCGACTTATACATAGGAATCGACTCATGAGGTCGACTCAATTGGGTGTGCCAGCTAAAAATAACGTATCGTTCAGCCCCTTTTGCCATGAGTCGACTCATGAGGTCGACTCAAATTTATAAACATGATTTTCTTTCAAAATACATATCCAAAAATATTGAAATTACCTCCAATAGATTATAAATCTTGTGTTCTTGCTCTTGAGACTTTCGAATCAGAACTTGGTAAAATTATGATTTTATCCCTAAAATATAATAAATCTTTTTTTAAGCCAAAATCATTAGTAATCTCCTCAAATACTTTGTAATCATCAAAATCAATTCAAGGAGCAACAATCTCTCCCTTTTTGATGATGACAAAACACTTGAGCAAAAGCATATATAAAGTATTGAACATGAATTTTAAATTTATGAAGATGCATCACTTAAATATTATAATCAAGTATTTGAACGAAATACATCATAAGCAGTTTGAAGATAAATTTGAAATTTGCTAAAAATTTAAAATTTACTTATAAGTTCATTTGCTTGGGAAAAAAAAAGCTGAGCGAATTACTTATTGCTCAATCTCAATCTCGATGCTCTACTCTCCCTTTTTGACAGCATCAATTGAGATTCTTTACTTTTCCCTTTTTTTGAATATATTTTCTCTATTACTTCCTTTTGATGGGATCAATTTTACATTTTTAGCTTCCTTCTTTATTGCTTATTGTTTTACTCCCCCTCAATATAGCAATCGTAAAAAAAATATCAATTTGCTCATTGAAAAGATATTGCTATTCAAGTAATTCAGAATTTAAAAGTAACTCCATTTGATCAGAGTTATTCATTGAAAGTTAAAGTATATATATATATATATATATATATATATATATATATATATATATATATCCAAAGGATGAGTGAACACAAAGATGTTTCAATACATAAGTGTTGACTTAGAGTACAAAAGATATGGATAGAAACTATCCAAGAGTCAATCAGTCAACATGCATTACATGGCCTATAAGATAGATCCTAGACAAAAACTAAAGAAAAGACAGACTACACTGGATCTAATAGATATCATGACTGAATGGATCGGAGTCTGATGAATCAGAGATGGGGTGAGGAGATGAAGGATCATGTCCACGAGCTCGACCTCGACCGCCTCTGCCTCTGCCACGGGTAGAGGTGCCAGCATGAGTGGAGGGGTGAGAAGATTCTGAAGCCTGAGAAGAAAAGGACTGAGTTACAAGAGAGAGTCTGATGGTGTACAGAAGGTTCAGAGCTCTCAAAACAGATTGCAGCAGTACAGTGAATTGAGTGGAAGCATGCTCACTAGAGCCCCTGATCTCTCTCCTCAGAAAGTCAAAACCACTCTCTAAGACTCCTCACAGTCTGGCTGCCTCCGCAGATAGGTCTGAGATCTCAGTGATGTCCTCATGTAGCTGTGGATGGGCTAGAGTTAATACTTACCTCTACAAGTCAAATCTCTGCCAGTCAGTCTTACTATACAACCCTCAAGCTGCTCAATGCGTACTGACTGATCAGAGATCATCTGGAACATAGTGGAGATGTGGGGGATTAGTGTCTGATCAGATACATCGTGAGATGTCGATCCCTGAGCAAAAGCTGAAGTACCCATCTGACGTGAGAGTATGGAAGCTACATGCTGAGATATCATCTCTATCTGATCATCAGCCAATCTGATCTCTGAAGGATGTGCTCTGTTATCCGGCTGCTGAACTGAAGTGTGCCTCCTCGCAGACTCTGATGGCCCAACCTCATGGTCAGAAATAAACTAAATATCTGGAGATACAGCCCTGTGATCACGTAGAGGTGATGATGATCCTTCTTCCTCTGCTCTGTCCTCAGCTCTCTCTTCCACACCCTTTGTCCAACCACCATCAGTCTTGAAAAATCCCATGCGATGCAGAGTATGGCGATTGATAGTGTCGGAGTGAGAAAGTCTAGCTATTGCCTCCTCCTCAAAGCTAACTCCAAACCTCTTAAATACTAAAGTGAGAGCCATACCGAAAGGCAAATGTGCCTTGAACCTATTTAAGGTCTCTCTCATAGCCTCAATCATCAATGCCGGGAGGTTCAGGGGGGTTTGAGTAATAACATGATACATAATGTAGATATCCCGACCAGAGAGGAGATCATGTCTACCACTTCTAGGGAAGAATAACTTAGTTACCATTTGGTGTAGCAGCCTCATCTCAATGGAAAAAATCTTAGCCTCTAATTTGTTTAGGCTTCCAGTGAAGGTTCTTCCTAGAATAGCATTTATTCCCTCCTCCTTAACTAGAAGTTCCATATTTGTGTATCCCTCACAGGATAAATGAAGAATTTCTTCCAAAAGCATAGGATCAAGGCTAATTTCTATACCCTTTACTGTGGATTTTACTGTTTCATTGCTATATCCCAAATTCAGATAAAATTCCCTAACAAGATCCACATAGGTATTTTCTTTTAGGGAGCAGTAGAATTTCCAACCTTGGTCCTTAATTTTTGATCCGATAGAGAACCCTTCCTTTTCAAAAAATCTGAAATCAATATTTTTGCCGGGTTCTACCTTCCTATCAAAAAGGGGTACCTTACTGGGGCTGATTGGAGATCGAGTTGTAGCAGGAGCAGATGCAGGAGCAGGGATTGAAGCTGACGTGGTCTCGGTTGCTTGTCTCTTCCGTCGCACACTTTCTTCCAACCCGCGAACTGATTTTCTCCTCTGTGAAAGCTTCATTTTCGGAGCCATTTGCACAACCAGAGCTAGCAAGAAACTTAGGAGAGCAAAATGTGTGGAGAGATAAAAGGTTTTTAGGAGAAGGATAATGATTTTGGAGAAGAGGAGTGCCGATTTGGAGAAGACGGGTAGAGTCTAGGGCAAGCTCGACTCGATCCAAATAAAAAAGGAGAAAAGGGAGGAGCTTGGTTCCAAGAGGGCGATTTTGAGAATGAGAGATGGTGGGAGAAGAGTTTTTGGGGAAGAACTTGGGTTTGAAGAAGAAGAGAGGGAGTCTTTTGACTTGGTGGAAGGAAGAAGACAAAGAGTTGGGTCGGCTCAAGGGAGATTTTCCAACAAAACGAAGCGCCCGAAAGATTTGATCAAAAATTATAAGTTTACCCTAGGGTCGACCCTGGGGGTCGACTCATGGCACAGAGAAATCAGAAAAATGATGAAATAATTTTGAAAAAAAAATTGAAATATTAGGAGAAGAATGTATATCCAAAAATTGATTATGAGAATGATTATTTTGGATGTTTGAGCTCAACAGATGAGAATTAAGCTCAAAGAATTTTGGTATTGATACCTTGGAATCAGAGAGACACCTAAGTAAATGGATCAAGGATTCCTAGTTCTCTCCTAATTTCACAAAATCTATCTTCACTTAAGGCCTTGGTAAAGATGTCAGCTAATTATTTTTCAGTACAAATATAGTCAAGAATTATGTCTTTATTTTGGACATATTCTCTTATGAAATGATGCCTGGTTTCAATATGTTTTGACCTAGAACGTTGAATTGAATTTTTAGTGAGATTTATAGCACTAGTGTTATCACATCTTATGGGAGTTTCATTGAGTTTGATACCAAAGTCTTCGAGTTGTTGCTTAATCCACAAGATTTGAGCATAATAACTTCCGGCTGCAATGTATTCAGCCTCGGCTGTAGACAGTGCTACCGAATTTTATTTCTTGCTAAACCAAGAGATTAGGTTAACTCCAAGAAATTGACAAGTTCCACTAGTACTTTTTTTATCTAATTTATATCCAATAAAATTAGCATCTGAATATCCTATTAAGTCAATTAGTGAGTCCTTAGAATACCATAATCCTAAAGTTTGTGTACCATTTAAATATCTAAGGATTCTTTTAACTGCATTCAAGTGTGATTCTTTTGGATTTGATTGAAAACGAGCACATAAGTAAACACTAAACATAATATCAGGTCTACTAGCAGTTAAATATAACAGAGAATCAATCATACTTCTATAAAATTTTAAGTCTACACTTTTACCTTCTTCGTCCTTGTCAAGCTTACATAATGGGCTCATGGATGTGCCAATTGCTTTGGAGTTCTCCATTCCAAATCTTTTGAGTAATTCTCTTGTGTACCTAGTTTGGGTGATGGAGATTCCTTCTTTCGTTTGTTTGATTTGGAGTCCGAGGAAGAATGTGAGTTCTTCCATCATGCTCATCTCGAACTCCCCCTGCATAAGCTTTGCAAAATCTTGACAAAGAGTTTCATTAGTAGACCCAAAAATAATGTCATCAACATATATTTGTATAACTAATATATCATCTTGATTTCTTTTAATGAAAAGAGTTGTGTCTATATTTTCTCTTGAAAAATCATTATTAAGTAGAAATTTGCTTAGCCTTTCATACCAAGCCCTGGGTGCTTATTTTAAACCATATAGAGCTTTATTTAATTTAAAAAAACATGATTAGGAAAAGCATGATTTTCAAAACCTGGGGATTATTCTACATAAACTTCTTTAGCGATATATCCATTCAAAAAGGCACTTTTGACATCCATTTGGAATAATTTAAATTTCATAAAGCAAGCATATGCAAGTAGAAGTCTGATTGCCTCTAATCTAGCAACAGGTGTAAAAGTCTCATCAAAATCAATTCCTTCATCTTGATTATAATCTTTTGCAACCAATCTTGCTTTATTTCTTATCACATTTCCATATTCATCCAATTTATTCCTATATACTCATTTTGTGCCAATTATTGAATAGTTTTTAGATCTTGATACTAAGGTCCATACATTATTTCTTTCAAATTGATTAAGTTCTTCTTGCATTGCGTTAATCCAATTATAATCTTTTTTAGCTTCGTCTATAGTTTTAGGTTCAAGATGAGAGACAAAAGCAAAATGATTGAGTGCATCTTTAAGTGAGGAACGAGTTCTTACACCATGTATAGGATCACCAATGATTAGTTTTTTGGGGTGATTGTGATCATACCTTTATTCTTTGGGTAGATTATTTGTATCTTGAGGTTGTTCTTGTCGTTCTTCACCTTTCTCATTTTGTTTGTCTTCAAGTTCTTCATCATCTTAAATTGTTGAATCTTTTAGATTGATCTCCTTTATTCCTTCTATAAGAGGATCTGCATCATCAAAACCTTCATTCTTCCTTGAAGGAAGATCGTTAGTTTCATTAAAGACAACATGTATTGACTCCTCTACTACTAAGGTTCTTTTGTTGAAAACTCTAAAGGCTTTGCTAGAAGAGGAGTAACCAAAAAAAATTGCTTCATCAGATTTTGCATCAAATTTTTCTATTCTTTCTTTACCGTTATTTAACATAAAACATCGGCAACCAAAAATATGAAAATATGCAATGTTTGGTTTTCTTCCTTTTCGAAGCTCATAGGGAGTTTTCTTTAAAATTTATCTAATTAAGGCACGATTCAATATGTAACATGCTGTGTTAATAGCTTCCGCCACATAGCATGGTACGGGCCATTTCTTCAAGGGTTCTATTTTTCCTTTCTACTACTCTATTTTGTTGGGATGTCCTGGGTGCCGAAAAGTTGTGTCCTATTCTTTTTTCATCACAAAACTTTTCAAAATCTTGATTTTCAAATTCGGTTCCATGATCACTTCGAATATTTTGAATTGAAAAATCTTTCTCGTTTGTGACTTTTCGATAAAATTTAGAGAAAACTTGAAAAGTTTCATCCTTGTGTGCTAAAAAGAAAACCCATGTAAAATGAGAGAAGTCATCAATAATTATAAAACTATATCATTTTTCTCCTAGACTAGTAGTTCTAGTAAGTCCAAATAAATCCATATGCAGTAATTCTAATAGCCTAGTAGTTGAAATAATATTTTTAGATTTGAATGTCACTCTTATTTGTTTATCTAGTTGGCATGCATCACAAATTCTATCCTTTTCAAAGTTCAATTTGGGTAAAACAATAACTAATTCTTTCTTAATGAGTTTTGAAAGTGAATGCATGCTAATATGTGCAAGTCTACGATGCCAAAGCCAACTAATCTCATTAATCTTGGCATTCAAGGATACTAGGTATTGCATATTTATTTTAGATAGATCATTCAAATCTACCATATAAACATTGTCATATCTATGCCCAATAAATTTAATACCTTCATTAATAGGACTAGTTACAATGCAGACTAGTTTCATATATCAAATATATGTAGTTTCAGATCTAAATAAAAATGCATCACATATACATCAAATTTCAGATCTAAAACTAAATTTACACATATCAAATATATATATAATTAAATCTAAAATAATAATTAAAATATTTTAAAAATATCTTTTCAAAAATTGATTCACATCAAACTAGGACAACCTTTACAATATAGGGGGTAAACCCTATATCAGGACAACCTTATATCAGTTTGATGTAAATTTTTAATCATTCTAATTTTAGAACTAAACTTAAATTAAACATATCAAATATGCTAATTTTTAGATCTAAAAGATTTGATTTAATTATGAAGATTCACAAATGACTTTGTATCCTTTATCACAAAATTGATTGTACTTAATAAATTATGTTTTAAACCATCTACTAATAAAATATTTTCAATATACTTAGAGGGAGTGATACCAATGTTACCTATACCAATGATCTTTTCTTTGCCATTGTCTCCAAAGGTGACTATCCCTCTATTTTTAGCAACAAGTGTGATGAATTGAGATTCATCACCAGTCATGTGTCTTGAGCACCCGCTATTAAGATACCATCTCCGGTTTGCTCCTTGGGATGCAAAACACACCTATACATAAGAATCAAATTTTGACTTTTGGTACCCAAGTTTTCTTGGATCCTTTTTGGTTAGTCACAATGGTTCCTTTTGGAACCCATATTTTCTTTACATTAGAATTTATGGATTTGTTAGAGAAACAAGTGTATGACTTGTGTCCTACTCTACCACATTTGAAGCAAGTAATATTTGAAAACTTGTTGCTTGAAGAGTTTACATAAATATTTTTTAGAAACTTTTATTTTTTTAAGGAGTTGTAGCCAAGACCAGCCTTATCATAAACAGCCTTTTGATTTTTAAGAATCATATTCAATTTATTAGAACTTAAGGTGAATTTTTCAACCATTGATTTTAGCTTGGCAATCTCATCTTTTAAGTTCAGATTTTCTTGAGACAGGATTAATTTTTCATTAGAAATACTCTCATTTTGTTTTAGTAAGTATTGATTCTTTAATTTTAACTCTTTGTTCTTTATCCCTAGCTTCTTTAGTTTATCAATTAAATCATAAAAAGCTTCATGAAGTTCTTCAAAGGTAAAGTCAATAGGAGTTTCAAAATTTACCTCATTTTCATGTGCCATAAGGCACAAGTTGGCTTGTTCATTTGAGTCTTCTTCTTCGGAGCTTGACTCATCACTTCCACTCCATGTAGCCATTATGGCCTTCTTCTTGTACTTCTTGGGATCCTTCTTCAGTTGTGGAAATTCAGACTTAAAGTGTCCCGATTTCTTGCATTCATAGCAAATAAAGAGTTGCTCCTTATCTTTCTCTTTACTGTGTTCCCCTTTTGTGGGTGGCCTCTTCCTCATCCCTTATTTCTTTTTCCTTAAAAACTTCTTAAACCTTCTAGTAATGAGAGCCATTTCTTCATCCTGCTCTTCATTTTTCGTATCATCAATTTTTTCATCAAGTTGAGCTGTGAATTTGAGGGCAATTATCTTCTTCTTTTTGATTTTTTCTTCTTGATGTTGTTTCATGCTCAGCTCATGTGTCATCAGTGATCCTAGAAGCTCTTTCAAAAGTAGGATGTTCAGATCTTTGGCTTCTTGGATAGCGGTCACTTTGGCTTTCCAAGTTCTTGGTAAGGACCTAAGAATCTTTCTCACGAGATCACTGTTAGAATAAGACTTATCAAGACTTTTTAGACCATTTATAATATCAGTAAAGCGAGTAAATATTTCAGTTATAGATTCATCATGCTCCATTTTAAAAAGTTCATATTTATGCACGAGCATGTTAATTTTGGATTCCTTCACTTGATTAGTTCCTTCATGAGTTACTTCTAATCTATCCCATATTTTCTTAGCAGACATGCAAGTTGAAATATGATTGAATTCATTTGCATCTAGGGCACAATACAAGACATTCATGGCTTTAGCATTTAGTTGAGCCATTTTCTTATCAACCTCATCCCATTCTTTTTCGGATTTGGTTGATTCTATACCGTCAATAATTTTAATGGGTGTGTGTGATCCGTTTACTATGATACTTCACATATCATAGTCAAGTGCTTGAATGAAGATTTTCATCCGAGCTTTTCAATAAGTATAGTTTGACCCATTGAAAAGTGGAGGTCGGTTAGTGGACTGCCCCTCGGCTAGAGAAGTGCTAACTTGAGTTGCCATAGATCTTTAGCTCTTTGATTGGTTAGATCAAAGTAGAGCTAGAGCACCAGGCTCTGATACCACTTGTTGCCCAGCTATGCAACCCAAGAGGGGGAGTGAATTGGGTTTCTAAAAATTTAAACTTAACTTACAACTTATGAAGAATATTTAACAATAGCAAGATAAGTAAGGAGAGTGTAATTGATGCAAGGGTAATGGTTGGATGCAAGAATGTAAGAGAATAAAAAAGTTTAAAAGGAAAGCAATTAAGCACAACACAAATAAGAGAATTTATAGTGGTTTGGTGCCAATCTTGCACCTACATCTACTTCCCAAGCTCCTACTTGGAAATTCCAATCCATTAAATTGTATTCAACCTGAATACACTCATCGAAACCTTCGACTCTAGCTATTCCAAGCTAGAACACTTGTTTCTCAGGTACAAACCAACCCAATACAATCCGATTCAAGGTTCGAATCAACCTTCCCACATTTTGGAACTCTTTCAAAATAAAAAATAATGACTCAAAAAGAGTATTACAGTTAACAGCACAGAAATACAAAAGAAGCTCCTTTAATGAGTGAATAAGGCATTAAATATACTTTACACAATTTGAAGGAAGCTCTTTCTAATTTTTTCAAGGTAGTTGGAGACTTGAATGAGCTCTTGAGGAGTTGGTGAACTTGAAATGAAAGTTTCTTTAACTTCAAGAGGGCTCTTTGCTTAGAGCTGAAATGTATGTTTGAAATTCTTTTCAAAACCCTTCTCTTATTTTTTATTCCCTCCTTTAAGTCCCTTTATATAACTTCAAATAATGGTGGAGAGTAATCTGGACTGAAATAGAGCCGTTAGAGCACATTAAATGGATGATAAATGTAGCCAAAATGAGTAAAAAACTAGCCGTTGCAGAACTTTTTCATCGTAGGGATCGACTCATAGGGTCGACTCATGCTCATGAGTCAACTCATAGGGTTACAGGGGTCGACTCATGGGGTTAGCTCATATGGCACAGAACAAAAATTGATAGTTCTATATTTTTGGCTTGCACAGCAACAGAGATCGACTCATAGGGTCGACTCATGCACAGGAGTCGACTCATGGGGTCGACTCAATTGGGTGTGCCAGCTAAAAATAATATGCCATTCAGCCCCTTTTGCCATGAGTCGACTCATGGGGTCGACTCAAATTTATAAACATGATTTTCTTTCAAAATACACATCCAAAAATATTAAAATTGCCTCCAATAGATTACAAATCTTGTGTTCTTGCTCTTGAGACTTTCGAATCAGAACTTGGTAAAATTACGATTTTGCTCCTGAAATACAATAAATCTTTTTCCAAGCCAAAATCATTAGTAATCCCCTCAAATACTTTGTAATCATCAAAATCAATTCAAAGAGCAATAATTTGTATATGAGAAAATTAGAAAATAATTCTTCTTTTGTCACTCAATAAGGATAGAAATTGGTTGGTTTTGATTTGAATTCAAATTAGTTTAAATTTCAACTTAAAACCTTATCCATATCCTTCCACACGTTGGCTACTTTTGAAGGGGTCTATTGTGTATGAGAAAAAGAGATCTTTCCAACTAATTTTCATGCCTAATTTTCTTTGATAAGTTCTTTTTTAAGTTAGATAAGGGTGAAAAAAAGCTGGAGTCAAATTAAAATTCAAAAGAGTTTGAATTGCTATAAATTCCAGCCCTTATCCTGTTTTATCTGGTTTGTGTGACAACCATAAAAAGGACACAATTTTGTATGCCAAAAGAAGAGAGCTCTTCATTATGAGATACCAGAGAGAAAGAGAATCAAAAATACTTCTTTAAGATATGAGGATTGGGTGGGTTTCCTTCCTCCTTGGTGTGAACAAAAAAGGAGACCGTTCTCATCTTAGGTGAGAGACCTAGAACTATTCTAAGTTTTCGAGTGAGGAAAAAACTAAAGAGAAGAGAGTCTTCATCTAAATTTTCTCCATCATCCAACATCCTTCTCTGATTCATCTTCAATATTAAAAAAGTTCGAGGTGATCGAAGAAGGAGATCAAGTCAGATCTACCATCAGAAATTGACTGCGCGAGCTAGCACTCCCGCGAAGGACTGATCATCCGAGGGGCTTCGTGTGGATCATCCATAGAGGCTGGATACTTGTGTGGCTGTTCGACATTAGTGAAAGCTTCATACAACTCTTACCAATAGCAAAGATTATCAATCCATGAAAAGATAATGAGTTCTGAACTCTACCGACATAATTTAAAGGTTAGATCAAATTCAGGGCATCGATGTGATCGATGCAGTTTTTTTTTTTAATTCAAATTTTATATATAAATTTTTTATCATAGATCTTTAATAGTAGTTTAGATCTGATCTAAAGTATGTTTAGATTAAAATATTTAATCTTTTATTATTTCACTGTAAAATTTTAAAAATACATACTTTGAACTACCCATTTTTCCTTCATATAGTATCAGAGCAAGATTTCTTATGACATGAATTTTTTGTATATAATCTAATTTTAATTATTTAGATTAGATCTAAATAGTTAATTTTAAATTTGAGTAGAATAGTAATCTGATTGGATAGATCCTTATAGCTGTCCGATCATAGGAGAAATCTGAATTTCACTATCCTATTTACCCATTCGATGGAATGTCCTATGATGTATAGGGGTGCTGCGTAGTCTTTTCTATGACGATGAACAATGAAAAAAAAATTAAATTTTATTTTAAATTTAAAATAATATATATTAGATCTGAAATTAAAATTTTGATCATTAGATGATTGATTGTAAAAATATTTTATAAAATTAAAAATTATTTTCAAATATTAAATCCGAATCCATATCAGTCCAAAACTTAATTAAGAATTAAGCGATCTAGATTTGAGAATCAAAGATCTAAAGTAATAATTTCATAACTCATGGGTTAATGGGTTAGCTCGAGTCAAGTCTATTTAACTGAGTTAGATCTAGAGTTAGAAATCATTAATAATGGACCATGTTAGTAATTGATCAAATCTAATTAAAAGTTAATTCTGATTGGGTCAATTTCTTCTCTTGATCAATTTCAATAGTTATAGTTGGTCAAGTCTATGTCTTTGATTAGACCAATATAGACTTTGATCGTAGCTTCGTGGTCGAATCCAAGTCTATAAGTTAATCAAATTGAAAATGACTAACCAGTTGGTGTCTAAGGCAAGTATGGCAGCTTTGATCGATGGTCATTAATTGGGAGCTACTCGCATAGATTGAGTCTATATCAAGTTAATGGCATATCCCTCCCATCGATCTCATTTACCTGACCAACATAGTGAATCATGTTTTAATTAGATCACTTAATGATTGGAGTTGATCCATGCTAACTAGAAAATCAGTATGACTGATTTAGGTGTCTCTAGTTCAACTTATCTTAAGTCCTCTTTATGACTTGATGAAGCCAATAGGAGGCTTCATGACTAATTGGCTAGACTAACTTATGCCTGATCTTCTTAAATCTGACTTGATAAAGTCAGTGGGAGAATTAAGATTAACTGATCATGTCTTATCTCATCTCTCAATTCAACTAATTAAATCTTCTAAAATTGTTAGGTCCCTAAAATAAAATAGTTATGATGATAACTAGATCATAACCTCTCATTAAGTTGGGTGATAATGAGTTCAATGGTTTAAATGATCATTGAAGGTGCCACATGCCTGGTGCTCATCTAGCTATCGAAATTATCATTCATAATATGTTATTTTAGTTGTGTCTTTCTGATAATGGTCAGGTTGGTCGAGCCACACTCAGATCTGATCACTCGTTTGTTAAATATACTAAATTCTGGCATGTTAATGATTGGACCTAACCAGAACCTTCAGTGGAGGCACCACACATCTGCTGAAGAGGTGTCTGGGGCAAAATTGAATACTAAAAATTATTTAATAAAATAATTGGTTAAGAACCTACCCATGGGTACACAAGGGTTGGCCGAGCCACACTCGGACCCATGCGCAGTCCATGTGGACTCTAGTATCTACTAAAAAATTAGTGTAATTCTTCAAATTGAAGGTAGAGGCTATCAATTTGAATAAAATAGTGAGAGAACCTTTAGACTAAAATCCATGTCTTTAGGATTAATCAATTCATATACTAATTAGGTTCTGATTTTCCTTTTTGCAGTTATGGCCACCATCTTGTCACTTCGATCACTATTAGATAGTGATAAATTGATGAG
The DNA here is from genome assembly GCF_000442705.2 of Elaeis guineensis. Lineage (NCBI taxonomy): Eukaryota > Viridiplantae > Streptophyta > Magnoliopsida > Arecales > Arecaceae > Elaeis > Elaeis guineensis. Next base: position 59,940,520 of record NC_026002.2, on the reverse strand, counting down.
ATCAAATTTTGATAGTTGATATCGAAAGCTTAAAATAGTCCTGGAGCACGAATGAATCTTGTATGTATTGACAGATCCAGCATACGAAGAGCCAGCTTCGAATACACGTAGCACAATCAGAGACACATATCAGAAATAGCTCAACAATCGAACTACAATTCGTTGTATTATGCTGTTGGCGATGAATGATGAGTTTAGCCATCATTTCAAGAATGCTCAGCCTATTGCAAATATTGAACGAATCCTTTAGCACATCCGATGATATTGAGAGACACAAGACTAGTTGTGCCATCTTCAATGCTCGAATGAGAGAAGGAGCATCAGTCACTGATCATGTATTGTACATGATCAAGATGATTAAGCACCTAAGCAAGCTCGGCTTTTCCCTGCATGAGCAGTTGGGAAAAGATGCTATTCTGAACTCTCTATCTGAGTTCTACCTCCCTTTCCTTACTTATTTTAGAATGATAAAGCCTGTAGTTAACTACCAAGATTTGCTGGGGTTACTGTAAAACTTTGAGAAGGATCACCAGCTTCAAAAGGAATCGGTGAATATTGTGGGAGGGTCTTTGTCTAGACGTCGATCCTTTAAAAAAGGAAAGAAGTACAAGAAGAACAAAAAAAAGATGCAAAGTGCTGGGGCACCCAAATCCAGTCAGACCAAGAAATCTAAGTCCGATTAGAATCAGGTAGAATGCTTCTACTGTAAGAAGCAGGGATACTGAAAAAGAAATTATCCTCAATACATTGCCTCCCTAGATCCAAACAGATCGAGAAAAAAATAAGTTACTGGACAAGGTAATTATATGATAACACCTTGTAATTTCTTAATTTGTGATTCTACTATCTAGATATTAGATACCAAAAGTTTTTTTAAAATTTATAATTCGTTGCAAGATCTGTAGGTCAGTAGAAGATTTGAAGAAGACGAAAGGTTCCATAATGTTAGAGATGGAAGACCAGTTCTAGCGTTAGAGCCTATTAAGCTTGTATTCAAGTTTAATATAATTTTTCTAAGTGAATGATACTTTTGTCCTTCCTTTTTATTGAATATTATTTCTGTAGGCCTTTTGGCCAGGTATGGTTATCAAATTTTGACAAAAAAAAATAATTTTAATATCATTATTGTTGGGTATAAAATATCCACAGCCGAAGTCCTCAACAGAATCAACGATTCCGCCCACGATGCCGACCTCAAAGGAAGACTCTGCCCGAACTCCTACGGGAGCCGGGCTTCGTCCTCGACTCCAACGGCTGCAGACAGACTTCGTCCGGACTCCTACGGGAGCCGGACTCCGCCGACAACTCTGACCTCAAGTTGACTCCGCCCGAACTCCTACAGGAGCCGGGCTCCATCCTCAACATCAACTACTGGTAAGCCCCGTCCGGACTCCTACGGGAGCCAGACTTTGCCTTTAACTTTGATTGCAGGAAGACTCCGCCCGGACTCCTACGGGAGCCGGACTTCGTCCTCGACTCCAACGGCTGCAGACAGACTTCGTCCGGACTCCTACGGGAGCCGGACTCCACCGACAACTCCGACCTCAAGTTGACTTCGCCCGGACTCCTATGGGAGCTGGGCTCCATCCTCAACATCAACTACTGGTAAGCCCCGTCCGGACTCCTACGGGAGCCGGACTTCGCCTTTAACTTTGATTGCAAGAAGACTCCGCCCGGACTCCTACGGGAGCCGGGCTTCGTCCTCGACTCCAACGACTGCAGACAGACTTTGTCCGGACTCCTATGAGAGCCGGACTCCGCCGACAACTCCGACCTCAAGTTGACTCCGCCCGGACTCCTACGGGAGCCGGGCTCCGTCCTCAACATCAACTACTGGTAAGCCCCATCCGGACTCCTACGGGAGCCAGACTTCGCCTTTAACTTTGATTGCAGGAAGACTCCGCCCGGACTCCTACGGGAGCCGGGCTTCGTCCTCGACTCCAACGGCTGCAGACAGACTTCGTCTGGACTCCTACGGGAGCCGGACTCCGCCGACAACTCCAACCTCAAGTTGACTCCGCCCGAACTCCTATGGGAGCCGGGCTCCATCCTCAACATCAACTACTGGTAAGCCCCGTCCGGACTCCTACGGGAGCCAGACTTCGCCTTTAACTTTGATTGCAGGAAGACTCCGCCCGGACTCCTACGGGAGTCGGGCTTCGTCCTTGACTCCAACGGCTGCAGACAGACTTCGTCCGGACTCCTACGGGAGCCGGACTCCGCCGACAACTCCGACCTCAAGTTGACTCCGCCCGGACTCCTACGGGAGCCGAGCTCCATCCTCAACATCAACTACTGGTAAGCCCCGTCCGGACTCCTACGGGAGCAGGACTTCGCCTTTAACTTTGATTGCAGGAAGACTCCGCCCGGACTCCTACAGGAGCCGGGCTTCATCCTCGACTCCAACGGCTGCAGACAGACTTCGTCCGGACTCCTACGGGAGCCAGACTCCGCCGACAACTCCGACCTCAAGTTGACTCCACCCAGACTCCTACGGGAGCCGGGCTCCGTCCTCAACATCAACTGCTGGTAAGCCCCGTCCAGACTCCTACGGGAGCCGGACTTCGCCTTTAACTTTGATTGCAGGAAGACTCCGCCCGGACTCCTACGGGAGCCGGGCTTCGTCCTCGACTCCAACGACTGCAGACAGACTTCGTCCGGACTCCTACGGGAGCCGGACTCCGCCGACAACTCCGACCTCAAGCTGACTCCGCCCAGACTCCTACGGAAGCCGGGCTCCGTCCTCAACATCAACTGCTGGTAAGCCCCATCCGGACTCCTACGGGAGCTGGACTTCGCCTTTAACTTTGATTGCAGGAAGACTCCGCCCGGACTCCTACGGGAGCCAGGCTTCGTCCTCGACTCTAACGGCTGCAGACAGACTTCGTTCGGACTCCTACGGGAGCCGGACTCCGCCGACAACTCCGACCTCAAGTTGACTCCGCCCGAACTCCTACGGGAGCCAGGCTCCATCCTCAACATCAACTACTGGTAAGCCCCGTCCGGACTCCTACGGGAGCCAGACTTCGCCTTTAACTTTGATTGCAGGAAGACTCCGCCCGGACTCCTACGGGAGCCGGGCTTCGTCCTCGACTCCAACAGCTGCAGACAGACTTCGTTCGGACTCCTACGGGAGTCGGACTCCGTCGACAACTCCGACCTCAAGTTGACTCCGCCCGAACTCTTACGGGAGCCAGGCTCCGTCCTCAACATCAACTACTGGTAAGCCCCGTCCGGACTCCTACGGGAGCCGGACTTCGCCTTTAACTTTGATTGCAGGAAGACTCCGCCCGGACTCCTACGAGAGCCGGGCTTCGTCCTCGACTCCAACGGCTGCAGACAGACTTCGTCCGGACTCCTACGGGAGCCGGACTCCGCCGACAACTCCGACCTCAAGTTGACTCCGCCCGGACTCCTACAGGAGCCGGGCTCCGTCCTCAACATCAACTGCTGGTAAGCCCCGTCCGGACTCCTACAGGAGCTGGACTTCGCATTTAACTTTGATTGCAGGAAGACTCCGCCCGGACTCCTATGGGAGCCGGACTTCGTCCTCGACTCCAACGGCTGCAGACAGACTTCGTCCGGACTCCTACGGGAGTCGGACTCCGCCGACAACTCCGACCTCAAGTTGACTCCGCCCGGACTCCTACGGGAGCCGGGCTCCGTCCTCAACATCAACTGCTGGTAAGCCCCGTCCGGACTCCTACGGGAGCCGGACTTCGCCTTTAACTTTGATTGCAGGAAGACTCTGCCCGGACTCCTACGGGAGCCGGGCTTCGTCCTCGACTCCAACGGCTGCAGACAGACTTCGTCCGGACTCCTACGGGAGCCGGACTCCGCCGACAACTCCGACTTCAGGTTGACTCCGCCCGGACTCCTACGGGAGCCGAACTCCGTCATCAGCTCCGACCACTTCCGAGCTTCAGCCGATGGATCTGCACTCCCTGACAGGCTATTTTAACGGCCACGATCCTGCTCCACTTCCTGCGGTAGATTCCGTGCAGCTCCATCACTCCCTGACAGGTCGCAGTAATCATCGCAGCTCTGCTCCACTTCCTGCGGCGGATTTTGTGCAGCTCCATCACTCCCTGACAGGCCACAGTAACCATCGCAGCTCTGCTCCACTTCCTGTGGCAGATTCTGCATAGCTCCACTACCCCCTGGTAGGCCACAATAACGGCCATGATCCTGCTCCACCTCCTACGATGGATACCGGGCGATTCTCTCATCCGCTGGCAAGTCACGACAACGAACGCTACTCCACTCCTTGCAACTGATTCCACGTGGCGAGCTACGGCGATAGCCATGATTCTGCTCCACTACCCTTCGCAATAAATTTCCCCTGACTATGGGCGGCCCACTACCAGACGGTTACAAATGTCGCCATCAATCCGTTACCTCCTCCGCCTATAAAAAGGGGGACCCAGATACGTTATTCTCTAAGCTCATTCCTTATCTCAAAATTCTGCTAAATTCTCCGTTCGAGCGCTCCATTCTTGTTGAGGTAGAGAACTGACTTGAGCGTCGGAGGGTCTTGCCGGAGCAACCCCACCTCCAGTTTAGACTTCCCTTGCAGGTCCCGACGACGACCATGACTTTCCCGACTCCAGCTTCTCCGGTGCAAGCGGATTTTTGCACCAACAGGATTGGCGCTAGAGGAAGGGTTTGAACCTTCGCAGTACCCTTGTTCTTAAAGGAGCGTTCAACAGAGCCGCCTCCGATCATCTCCTCCGACACCCACTCCTTATTTTCTCCCGCTGGATCCACACTCGATGCCTCCACGTAAGGTGTCCACGCGACGGTCCACGGCCTCCGCGGCCAGATCTCAGGCTCCAGCCTCCCCTCCTATTTCTCAACCTCCTCCTCCTCCTCCTCCAGCGGCGGCGGTCGGCGCGGAGCAGTTTGACTTGCTGGCACAGCAGGTCAGAGGCCTCGTCGAAACTGTGCAAGCAATGCAGCAGCAGCAGCCGCAGGCGTCAGCGCACCCAGAAAGGGCATCTCCGGAATGCCAGAACCCGGCGGCGGGGCGGGCCAGCTGCCCCATCCTTCCTGGGAAAACAAACCCGAGGGTATAGAGCCCTCAATCGGATCACGACTCCACCCCTGGAAGATCCCTGCCCCCATTCTGCCAGAGGACCCTCGAGACTCGAAGTCGAGAGAATTTCCTGGACCGGAGGCTCTAGGAGATGAACCGACAGATTGAAGAACTCCGCCATGCACCCCCCGCTTATGGTGAGGATATTTGTACTGACCCTCCCTTCTCCCAAACGATCATGCAGGAACCGATCCCGCCAAACTTCAAGCTTCCCCAGTTCGAAAGCTATGACGAGACTTCGGACCCGGTTGATCATCTGGAGGCCTTCCGGACGATGATGCTGCTTCACGGTGCTCCTGATGCCATCTTATGTCGGGCTTTCCCGTCTATTTTGAAGGGAGCAGCGAGGAACTGGTATTCAGCTTTGAAACCGGGTACCATCTTCTTCTTCGATCAAATGAGCCACCAATTTGTGGCCCATTTTGTCAGCAGCCGGTGCCCCCGGAAGGGTTCGGAGTCCCTCATCAACATCAAGCAGAGGGAAGGGGAGTCCATACGGGCCTACATCAACCGCTTCAATATTGCGGCGCTGGAGGTCCGGAACTTAGACCAATCAGTTGCCATGGCCGCCCTGAAAGGCGGCCTTCAGAAGAATGATCTTTTGTTCTCCCTGGAGAAGAAGTATCCCAGAGATTTTGCCGATTTGCTGGCTCGGGCTGAGGGATACGTCCGAGCGGAAGAAGCCTTCAAAATGAAGGATGAAGAGACAGCAAGAGAGCGGCAAGCGGGAGATTCAAGTAAGCCCGCAGTTGAGAAAAGGCCAAAGGAAGCCCGACCGCGTTCTCGATCCCCTCCTGGGCATAAACGTGCCCATACTCCATCCCGGACATGCAGGCAGAGAAGCCCGAACCGCGGGGTTCGGCGGGGTTTCCCACCAGGGAGATTTCGCAACTACGCCCCCCTCAACACCTCGAAGGCCCAGGTATTAATGGAGGTCAGGGAGCAGCTCCCTAGGTCGGAGAGGATGCGCACACACCCCGAGAAGTGCAACCCCAACAAGTTCTGCCTCTACCACCGCGACCACGGCCACGACACAGAGGAATGCATCCAGCTCCAGGACGAGATTGAGGAGCTCATTCGGCGAGGTCGACTTGACAGATTCATCCACCGCAGGCCTGAGGGTAGAGGAGATCGGCCAAGAACCCTTCCACAGCCTGAACCGTCGAGAAGGGAGGAGCAACCCAGGGACCGGCCTCCCATCGGGACCATCGACTCCATCATCGGAGGGCCTCAAGGAGGAGCGGGCCACCCGCGACCGTGGAACTCGAAAAACCTATAAATATATCACTTACGATTTCGCCTTGAATCTAATTTTCTTTCTACTTAACGTGCTCTTCCCACCTGGCGTGGATTTATTATGACTGGATACGACCCCACCGAGCACTTAAAACAGAGTTATGTCAGGAACAGGAGGAGAACCTCGTCCTGACATAAACAAAGTCAAAGGCCCAGTTCTTTTAGACCGGATGGGGGGAGAGGCCTTACAACGCCCTAATGTGCCCCCACAGCCATGTCAGGAACAGGAGGAGAACCTCGTCCTGACATGAGCAAAGTCAAAGGCCCGGTTTTTTTAGATCGGATGGGGGGAGAGGCCTTACAACGCCCTAATGTGCCCCCACAGCCATGTCAGGAACAGGAGGAGAACCTCGTCCTGACATGAGCAAAGTCGAAGGCCCGGTTCTTTTAGACCGGATGGGGGGAGAGGCCTTACAATGCCCTAATGTGCCCCCACAACCATGTCAGGAACAGGAGGAGAACCTCGTCCTGACATGAGCAAAGTCGAAGGCCCGGTTCTTTTAGATCGGATGGGGGGAGAGGCCTTACAGCGCCCTAACGCACCCCCACAGCCAAGCTGGGAACGGGAGGAGAACCTCACACTGGCTCGAACAAAAAGGAAGACTTCACCCGGACTCCTACGGGAGCCGGGTTCCGTCCACGACGCCAAGGAAGACTTCACCCGGACTCCTACGGGAGTCGGGTTCCGTCCACGATGCCAAGGGAGACTTCACCCGGACTCCTACGGGAGCCGGGTTCCGTCCACGATGCCAAGGGAGACTTCACCCGAACTCCTACGGGAGTCGGGTTCCATCCACGACGCCAAGGGAGACTTCACCCGGACTCCTACGGGAGCCGGGTTCCGCCTACAAGGAAGACTTCACCCGGACTCCTACGGGAGTCGAGTTCCGCCCACAAGGAAGACTTCACCCGGACTCCTACGGGAGCCGGGTTCCGTCCACAAGGAAGATTTCACCCGGACTCCTACGAGAGCCGGGTTCCGGCCACGACGCCAGGGAAGACTTCACCCGGACTCCTACGGGAGCCGGATTCCGTCCACGACACCAAGGAAGACTTTCGGCACCGGTTAGGAAGACAACGACATCCTTGAAATAATGTGGGGCCCGGACGGCCAAGCTCGGGCTTGCGGCCATGCACGACGAGAAAGGCGAGCTAACGCATCGACGACCGGGCGCCCCCTGACGACGTCTACATCAGACAAGTCAAACGACAAGAAAGGTTCGGCATACGGCAATATTAGTGCAACGCGCGGATGAGGTAACACAAAACGCTCTTTTTATTCCATTTTCGATATACACACTACAAAGCCAGGAAGGCCAAGGAAAGAAGGGCAAAACGATAAAAAGGAAGTAACTACATGACAAGACAGAAAGACAAAAAGAGCTCTAAGGAGGCCCTGCTCCCTCCGACCTAGAGTTATCTATTCTGTCCCTCAACCAGGACTGCCTTAGATTCTCAATTTCCTCTTCTAGCTCTTCCCTCTTCCGCAACGCGTCCTGGAGCGCCCGACGAAGTTGCTGGCTCTCAGCCTCCGCCTCTCGATGCCTCTTCCTCAAAACTTCGGACTCCGCCTCCACATCCACGACGGCCCACTGCTCGAGTGCCAGTTGGATCTTCACTTGTTGCAGCTCGGCTGTCTTTTCTCCGAGGGAGACAGAAATCTCCTCAACAGTGCCTCTTAGGGCTTGGAGCTCTTCAGAATCTTGGATGGAAGTAAGCTGTGCCCTGCTAGCCAGCTGTCTCTGGAGACGGACGACTTCATCGGCTACCGTCCTGAATCTCCCTTTGTATTCTTCCACTTGCCTGCGCCAGCTAGCCCGTTGCACGTTGTGGCTCACCTCGGCATCCTGAAGCTGCTGCTGAAGGTCGGAAACCTTCTGCGACCACCTCTGGTCATCGTCGACCCGGGCCAAGAGCCGAGATGAATTTCCTTCCAGCTGGCCGATCTTCCCCTTCGCAGCTGATAGTTCCACCTTGAGGGCGTTGATCCTGGCGGCCTGGGCCCAAATCCGGTCGCTGGAGCTCTTTTTGCATTCCTCGAGCTCCTTTGCGAAGTTCGCCTTCCTCCGGCTATACTCCATGATCCCCTTCACATGGAGACTCCGAAAGTGGGCGGCCTCAGCGGCGGCTTCAGAGTGACCTTCTCTCGATTTGCGGAGCTCGGCTTCCATCTTCTTTAACTTCTTCATCAGGTGAAGGACCTCCTTTTTCAACCGCTGGATCATCGATTTCAGCGGGACCCCTAAGGGCAGGGGGAGTGCTTCTGCAGGACACTGCCATCGGAAGGTAAAGGCATCAAAGAACGATTCACTGCAGGAAGAAAAACAGAGAGAAGGAGGGAGGAGGAAAGAGAAGCCATCCGCAACAAGAAATTCAACTTTATTGATTGAATGGTTTTTAAAGACAAACGAAAAAGAAAAATTGCGATGAAATAAAGGTACAAGATCGGAGGTCTCAGACCTCAGGGGCGGGGGGTGGAGAACTCGACGCGGGGGCTGTGACAGCAGTGGCGGCTGACGAGGGGCCGGCCTCGTCCTCAGACTCCTCGCCTAGGAAGCTGAGGTTGAGCTCTGGGAATTTTCTGGCCACCTTCTCTTGGCAGAGCTCGAACCCCTTAATGAACGCTTCCTGGCCGAACTGGACATTCAGGTCCCTCATCTCTGCGGAGGCCTTGAATTCCCCCACCGCAAGGGCTCTGGCCTCCGAGACCAGGACCGGAGTTTGCTCGACCAAGTGGGCGACCTCGGCCTCCGCCTTCCTCGCCGATTCCTTCAAGATCTGCCTCTCCTCCTCTCGAGCTTTCTTCTCCCTTTTCAGGGCCTCCTGGAGGGCGGCTACTTCGACCGTCTTTGCTTGGAGGCGAGCAACCTCCGCCTGACAGCGTTCCTCCACCTGAAGGATGTCCCTCCTCGTGCGGCTCATCGCCTCGATATAGGCGAGGAGCTGGTGCCCAATCTGCAAAGACAGCTAGAGAATCAGTACAAAGGCCGAATAGCCATGTAAATGAAGAGTCGCTCACCTCAAGGAAGGACCCCAAAGAATCCCAAGCCCGCTGCTCAGGATCGGCACGGTCGATCCTCTCCACGACGTCAGGCAGAATGCAGCCGTCGATCAGCCGCCTGATCAAGTCCCTATCATTGAAGGGATTCTCCGACCCCTCCTCGGAGCAGAGGGACTCGTCCGTAGCATTTCGGCGGCTACTCACCCTGCGGGCCACCGATTTCCTCCTTTTCTCCGCGGCGGGCGCCTCCATGGGGCGAACCCCCAGGGCGGGGGCCCCAATCGGCGGACTCCTCGAGGAGGCCCGGGGAGCTGTTGGCTCGGCATCCGAGGAAATATCGATGGCCGGGGCCGCCTGGACGGGTGCCGCTAAGCTCGTCTCCTCCGCCCTGGCCTTCTTCGCCGATTCGGAGGTCGTAGCACCCTTTCTCTTGTGGACCCTCATGCCCCTGGCGAGCATCCGCACTGCTTCGGCGTCCATTCTTAAAAAAAAAAAAACAAAAGAAGAGAAGAAAAAGAGAGAGAGAAAAGGAAAGAAGAAAAAGAAGCAAACCAATCAGTCAAAAAAAAAAAAAAAAGAAAGAAGAGAGAAAGAAAGAAACAGAGGGGAAAGAGAGAGAGAAGGAAGAGGAGGTAAAAAGAAGAAGAGAAGGGAGGCATGAAAAGAGAAGATAAGGTAAAAGATGAATACTCGCTGGATCTTGGGGACTCAGGCCGATGTTGAAAAGAAACTGCTCCCTCAGAAGATTGGGAAGGGAAGGAGCGGAATAAGCTAGAAGCTTCTGGGCGGCCTGGAGATCGTCCTCCCCCAGGCTGGGAGCCCGACGGACAGAATCCCTCAGAGAGCCCCAAGGGGGCAGGCCCAGTTTCAGGGTCGGGCAGTGGACGAAGAGATATTTTCCCTTCCAATTGTGGATCGAAGAAGGGGCGCCTTTCAGCAACTCCTTCTTGCCGAACTGGGGGGAGAAGTACCACCAGTCCTTCACCAAAGGATGACGCTTGAAGGTATAGAAGTGCCTAAACAAGGAGAGAGACGGCTGGACCTCGACTACGTGGCAGAGGGAGAGAAATCCTATCAAAAACCTAAAAGAATTCGGGGCCACGGAAGCCAAGAAGATGTCCAAGAAACGGAAGAGGGCAACGACAAAGGAAGGAAGCGGAAGCCGGAGTCCGGCACGGAATGCTTCCTGGTACAAACAAAAGCGACCGGGAGGAGGAGTGCTGGCCCGGTCAGAAGGGCCAGGCAGCTCCAGGTCATACTCCGGAGGAACTCCGTACTGAACCCTTATCAGAAGGAGCTCCTCTGAGGTCAGGGAACACGGAATGGCGCCCGACGCAAAAACCGGGTGGAGCCCAGCCCCAGACGCGGGTTCGTCTGCAGAGACGGGGACCTGGGGGTTTGAGGCAGAAAAACTCCCGAAACTGCATGGAGCAGAAGAGCCGGAAGACATTTCGAGTAGTTTCGAAGGGGGGCTCTAAAGGACCCTAAGAAGGCGGACAGAAGGGGGGATGAGAGGTCACAAGAAGCTAACTCGGAGGGATGCAAAAAGATAATGACAGAAAAGAAGTCCCTAGGTGGTGAGAAGAAGGTTGGCGGTGCTGGAACTAACCTATATCGCTCTGAGGGACTGAGGGACGAAAACAGGAGACGCCTACGACTCGAGAAGACGCCCACTGAAATAGGGCTCTCGAAGAGAAGGCAAACGCTGGTAAGAACTCAGGAACGAAGTAGGGCACCTAAAGGTGGGAGGACGGGTTTAAATAGACCCTGGGATCCGGTGCCATAATGATCGCGAATCCCCCCAGGCCAGTCCGCATCCGACACGTGTCCCACTCCCCCTGGCAGGCGGCTAAAAGTGGCTGACGGTTGGCAGGGCCATTATTGCACCGTACCTAGGCCAGTGTACCTACGAGAATTTCGAAGAGTCACTTTGTACCGCCCCCAATTCGAAAAGACTCCGGCACGCATGCAATTAATGCCCAAAATATCTGGGGGCAGCAGTGCATGGAATTCGAGGGGACGGCTTTGACTGTACCCATCTCTCTGTACTTCCTTCATTCGAAATTCAAACTTGGAAGTAGGGGGACTGGTGTTGGGTATAAAATACCTACAGCCGAAGTCCTCAACAGAATCAACGATTCCGCCCATGATGCCGACCTCAAAGGAAGACTCCGCCCGGACTCCTACGGGAGCCGGGCTTCATCCTCGACTCCAACGGCTGCAGACAGACTTCGTCCGGACTCCTACGGGAGCCGGACTCCGCCGACAACTCCGACCTCAAGTTGACTCCGCCCGGACTCCTACGGGAGCCGGGCTCCGTCCTCAACATCAACTACTGGTAAGCCCCGTCCGGACTCCTACGGGAGTCGGACTTCGCCTTTAACTTTGATTGCAGGAAGACTCCGCCCGGACTCCTACGGGAGCCAGGCTTCGTCCTTGACTCCAACGGCTGCAGACAGACTTCGTCCGGACTCCTACGGGAGCCGGACTCCGCCGACAACTCCGACCTCAAGTTGACTCCGCCCGGACTCCTACGGGAGCCGGGCTCCGTCCTCAACATCAACTACTGGTAAGCCCCGTCCGGACTCCTACGGGAGCCGGACTTCGCCTTTAACTTTGATTGCAGGAAGACTCCGCCCGGACTTCTACGGGAGCCGGGCTTCATCCTCGACTCCAACGGCTGCAGACAGACTTCGTCCGGACTCTTACGGGAGCCAGACTCCGCCGACAACTCTGACCTCAAGTTGACTCCGCCCGGACTCCTACGAGAGCCGGGCTCCGTCCTCAACATCAACTACTGGTAAGCCCCGTCCGGACTCCTACGGGAGCCAGACTTCGCCTTTAACTTGATTGCAGGAAGACTCCGCCCGGACTCCTACGGGAGCCGGGCTTCATCCTCGACTCCAACGGCTGCAGACAGACTTCGTCCGGACTCCTACGGGAGCCGGACTCCACCGACAACTCCGACCTCAAGTTGACTCCGCCCGGACTCCTACGGGAGCCGGGCTCCGTCCTCAACATCAACTACTGGTAAGCCCCGTTCGGACTCCTACGGGAGCCGGACTTCGCCTTTAACTTTGATTGCAGGAAGACTCCACCCGGACTCCTACGGGAGCCGAGCTTCATCCTCGACTCCAACGGCTGCAGACAGACTTCGTCCGGACTCTTACGGGAGCCGGACTCCACCGACAACTCCGACCTCAAGTTGACTCCGCCCGGACTTTTACGGGAGCCGGGCTCCGTCCTCAACATCAACTACTGGTAAGCCCCGTCCGGACTCCTATAGGAGCCGGACTTCGCCTTTAACTTTGATTGCAGGAAGACTCCGCCCGGACTCCTACGGGAGCCGGGCTTCGTCTTCGACTCCAACGGCTGCAGACAGACTTCGTCCGGACTCCTACGGGAGCTGGACTCCACCGACAACTCCGACCTCAAGTTGACTCCGCCCGGACTCCTACGGGAGCCGGGCTCCATCCTCAACATCAACTACTGGTAAGCCCCGTTCGGACTCCTACGGGAGCCGGACTTCGCCTTTAACTTTGATTGCAGGAAGACTCCGCCCGGACTCCTACGGGAGCCGGGCTTCGTCCTCGACTCCAACGGCTGCAGACAGACTTCGTCCGGACTCCTACGGGAGTCGGACTCCACCGACAACTCCGACCTCAAGTTGACTCCATCCGGACTCCTACGGGAGCTGGGCTCCATCCTCAACATCAACTGCTGGTAAGCCCCATCCGGACTCCTACGGGAGTCGGACTTCGCCTTTAACTTTGATTGCAGGAAGACTCCGCCCGGACTCCTACGGGAGCCGGGCTTCGTCCTCGACTCCAACGACTGCAGACAGACTTCGTCCGGACTCCTACGGGAGCCGGACTCCGCCGACAACTCCGACTTCAAGTTGACTCCGCCCGGACTCCTACGGGAGCCGAACTCCGTCATCAGCTCCGACCACTTTCGAGCTTCAGTCGATGGATCTGCACTCCCTGACAGGCTGTTTTAACGGCCACAATCCTGCTCCACTTCCTGCGGCGGATTCCGTGTAGCTCCATCACTCCCTGACAGGCCGCAGTAACCGTCGCAGCTCTGCTCCACTTCCTGCGGCGGATTCCGTGCAGCTCCATCACTCCCTGACAGGCCGCAGTAACCGTCGCAGCTCTGCTCCACTTCCTGTGGCGGATTCTGCACAGCTCCACTACCCCTTGGCAGGCCACAATAACGGCCACGATCCTGCTCCACCTCCTGCGACAGATATCGGGCGATTCTCTCATCCGCTGGCAAGTCACGACAACGGACGCTGCTCCACTCCTCACAACTAATTCCACGTGGCGAGCTACGGCGATAGCCATGATTTCGCTCCACTACCCTTCGCAATAAATTCTCCCTGACTATGGGCGGCCCACTACCAGACGGTTACAAACATCGCCATCAATCCGTTACCTCCTCCGCCTATAAAAAGGGGGACCCAGATACGTTATTCTCTAAGCTCATTCCTTATCTCAAAACTCTGCTAAATTCTCCGTTCGAGCGCTCCATTCTTGTTGAGGCAGAGAACTGACTTGAGCGTCGGAGGGTCTTGCCGGAGCAACCCCACCTCCGGTTTAGACTTTCCTTGCAGGTCCCGACGGCGATCGCGACTTCCCCGACTCCAGTTTCTCCGGTGCAAGCGGATTTTTGCACCAACAATTATGAATGGTATTAATATGATGAATGGATAACTGAACAATGGTATTTATATATTATCATAACCTGTTAGTGTAATGTACACATCCAACAAATATCTTAAAATTAGTGATGTCTCTGATATCTATCTTTAGCATTATAGATTAGGTCATGTTAACAAGAACAGAACAAACAGGTTGACACAAAAGAAAAGTCTCGAAGTCAGTGATTGTGAATCACTCCAAACCTGTGAGTTCTGTCTTCTTGAAAAAATAACCAAATCATCTTTTACTAAAAAAGGTGAGTGAGCTAGTGAAGTTCTAAGTCTGACACATACTGATGTATGTGGACCTATGAACACTAGTGCCAGAGATGGATATTATTATTTTATTATATTTATAGATGATCTATCAAGGTATGGAAACATCTACTTAATGACACATAAATCAGAATCATTTGAAATATTCAAATGATTTCGTAATGAAGTGAGAAACAAACTGAAAAGAGTATTAAAACTCTTCGGTCCGATCGAAGAGGAGAATACCTCTCTAGTGAGTTTCTAACATACTTAGAAGAGAATGAGATTCTCTCATAATGGACCTCTCCTGGAATACCACAGTATGATGGTGTATCGAAAAGGAGGAATCAAACTTTGTTAGACATGGTTCAGTCCATGATGGGCTTTGCAAGTCTATTGATTTCTTTTTAGGAATACGCACTCAAGTCAGCTTATTATATTTTAAATAAAATTTTGAGTAAGCATGTAAGTAAAACACCACATAAGATGTGGACAGGGTGTAAGCCAGCACTCTCTCACCTGAGGATTTGGGGATATCTGGCTTATGTCAAATGATTGAAAACTGACAAGCTTGGACCTAGGTCTGACAAATATCTATTTGTAAGATACCCAAAAGAGACCAAAGGATATTACTTCTATCTTGCTGATGAACAGAAGGTGTTCGTCAGCAATAGGACTATTTTTTTAGAAAAAGAGTTCTTTGGTGAAGAAACTAATGACTCAAAGATTGAACTTGATGAAGTTCGATCGGTAGAAGAACCGACACAATCTAGTAAACCCATAGAGTCGGACTTGATTAGATCAAATTCAAAACCTATTGTAAAAATATCTTTAAGAAAATCTGATAAAGTACCACATCATTCAGATAGTTACTATGATTTTTTAGTCCAAAATGGGGATTCAGTTGAACTCGATGAGAACAATGAGGATCCGATCATCTATATGGATGTGATGCAGAGGTCTAACTCTGATAAGTGGCTGAAAGTCATGAAATTCAAAATAGAGTCCATGAAAATCAACAATGTATGGACATTGTTAACCCACCTGAAGGGATAAAACTCATAGGGTGTAAGTGGATCTTCAAAAAGAAGAGGAGCGCAGACGGAAAGGTGGAGACCTATAAAGTTCGTCTAGTTACCAAAGGTTACCATCAGCATTATGGTATTGACTATGACGAGATATTTTCTTCTGTGGCAATGCTCAAGTCTATTCGGATTATGCTTACGATAGCAGTACATCTAGACTATAAATTATGGCAAATGAATGTGAAAACAGCCTTCCTAAATGGAGAGCTAGAAGAAGAGGTGTATATGATACAACCTGAAGGTTTCATATCCACAGATGAGTCTAAGGTGTGTAAGTTTCAAAGATCCATTTATGGACTTAAGCAGGCATCTCGGAGTTGGAACATACGTTTTGATAAAATGATCAGAACGTATGGCTTCATTAAGAATAGAGAGAAATCCTGCATATACAAATGGGTTAATAACTCTGTAGTAGTATTTTTTATTTTGTATGTCAATAACATTCTTTAAATCAGGAATGATATTCCTGCATTACAGGGAATAAAAGTTTAGTTGTCATCATAGTTTTCCATGAAAGACTTCGGAGAAGGATCCTTCATCCTTGAAATGAAGATCTATAGAGATAGATCTAAAAGGTTGCTTGGATTATCCCAGTCGACGTACATTGATACTGTGCTGAAAAGGTTCAACATGGAGAATTCTAAGAAAGGCTATCTTTCAAAAGGCCAAAAAATTTTTCTCTCGAAGAGTAATTGTCCAACAACTCCTCAAGAGAGAGAGTGTATGAGTAGAATTTTATATGCTTCGACAGTAGGATCTATTATGTACGCCATGACATGTATGTAATCAGATATGGCATACTCATTAGGAGTAGTGAGCAGATACCAGTCCGATCCAGATGAGAATCATTGGAAGGTCGTAAAGACCATCCTTAAGTATTTGAGAAATACTAAAGATCAGTGGCTTATCTATGGAGAATCCGACCTAAAACTGGTGGCGTTTATAGACTTCAGTTTTCAGTCAAATCATGACAACAGCAAAAGCGTATCAGGATATATTTATACCCTGAATGATGAGTAATTTACTACAAAAATTTCAAGCAGCACACTGTGGCCGACTCTACTTGTAAGGTGAAATATATCACAGCATCCGATGCTGCGAAGGAAGTTGTGTGGCTATGAAAGTTCATCAACGAGCTCAGAGTGGCATCCTCTTTTGATGGCCCCATCTTGTTGTACTGCGACAGTACTGGTGCCATTGCTCAAGCGAAGAAATCGAAGTCACATCAGCGACCAAGCACATTTTGTGCCACAACCATCTGGTCAGAGAGATTGTGGATCGAGATGATGCTGAGCTTCAAAAGATCGATGGAAAGAAAAAACTCATTTACTAAAGCCCTCGACATTAAGGAGTTCAAAGACTACAAATCAAAGATGGGTATACAATACTGCACCGATTGGCTTTAGTCCAAGTGGGAGTTGTTCGGAATTGTGTCTCAAAACCAATCGTCAGCTTGTTGACAGTTGTGCTTATCATTGTAATTGTATATGAATTGTTAAATTAATAAATATTATTTAATTTTTTTATCACTGTGTACATCTCATTTTGAACTTCTGTTATGTGATGAAGTCCTTAGGGCTATTTGATTCGATATAGGAGGATATATTGTTTAGTCTTTAAATGAGTTCGCGACCAAATAATATGCTATTACTAGGATAATAGACATATCAAGTGTAGGTCGTTGTGTATCATATAGGTTGGTTGTCCTCTTAACTAAGGAGCGTGAGATGCTGGTATGGCATGCAAGTAAAATATAAGAGTATATTTCACTGAACGTGACCAACTCTGGAATACTCTGCTGTCAAGGGTCATTCCGAATGGATATAGGTATAAGTGTCCCTCTGATCTGAGATCACCATGGTGACTTGCAAACAACTCACTATGCTTTGGTGCCGAACTACCTGAATTTCTAATTCAGCGATGAAAGATTTTTGGATATAGTCAAGTACTTATAAAGTCGGTATTTGAGTCAAGATGGAATTGACCCCTCCAAATAAGTAGAAGTTAATGTATCAATGTGTTTCAATTCAGTAAAATCTTGGTCGGGATAATCTATGTGATGGATTTTAAAAATTAAAATATAATGTGGATGACCATATCAGGGTTGGCAGTTAAATCCTAGGTCACCTTGAGTATTTGGGTCAAAAAGATGAATTATACAGTAACTATATTCAAATAAATTCTTGAGTATTGCTTAGCATACATTCGGCCTATCCAGACATCGGGTACTATTACTAGATGGTTACTCCAATTGGTACAGGAATCAATTTTTGTGCTATCGATTTAGGTTCGAACCTATAGGATCACACACATTAGAGATTTCTCTCTGATCACTTAGTTAATCTGAAGAGTTTCAGTCAACGGAGACTCTGGTGAAGAGTCCCACTTGACGAAGCCTCTGCTGAAGAGTCCCACTGGATGGGGACTCTAGAGAAGAGTCCCACTAGACTTGAACTCTATCATTAATGAAAGATTAATTAGTGATTAGATTACTAATTAGCTCAATTTGATTTAGTATTAAAGTTTGGATCAAGTCTGATTGAATTTGATTCAATCAGATCAAGTCTAATTAGGTTATGAGATAACCTAATCAGTAAGAGAAAAATGATCATGATTTGATAAGATCTATGGCTCAATTAATTTATTGATTTGATCAAATTTAATTGAGGTTATAAGAGCCTAATTAGATTAGGTTCACCATATTTCATTTGGGTCTAATTGGATTGGGTTTGAAAGAAATCTAATTGGTTAAACCCTAGAGTCTCAAATGAGTAGGACTCTATCCTTTGTGCCACGTAAATTATCTCACGCCTTTTCTCACTATACAAAATTAGTTTGTATATAAAAAAATCAAAAAATAATCCTTTTTTTATCGCTCATTAAGGATAGGAATTGATTGATTTTGATTTGAATTCAAATTAGTTTGAATTTCAACTTAAAACCTTATCCATATCCTTCTACATGTTAGCTGCTTTTGAAAGGATCTATTGTGTATGAGAAAAGGCAGTCTTTCCAACTGATTTTCATGCTCAATTTTCTCTGATAAATTCCTCTTTAAGTTAGATAAGGGTGAGAAAAAGTTAGAGTCAAATTAAAATTCAAAAGAGTTTGAATTACAACAAACTCTAGTCCTTATCTTGTTTTATCTGATTTGTGTAACAACCATAAAAAGGCCATAATTTTGTGTGCCAAAAGAAGAGAGCTCTTCACCATGAGATATCAGAGAGAAAAAGGATCAAAAATACTTCTTTAGGATGTGAGGATTGGGTGAGTTTCCTTCCTCCTTAGCATGAGCAAAAGAGGAGACCGTTCTCCTCTTGAGTGAGAGACCTAGAACTATTCTAGGTTTTTGAGTGAGAAAAAAATCAAAGAGAAGAGTCTTCATCTAAATTTTTTCTACCATCCAGTATTCTTTTTTGATCCATCTTCAATATCAGAAAGGTTTGAGATGATCGAAGAAGGAGATCAAGTCAGATCTGCGATCAGAAGTGGACTGCGCGAGCTAGCACTCCCGTGGAGGGTTGATCGATCTGAGGGGCTTCGTGTGGACCATCCATAGAGGTCGGATGCTTGTGTGGCTGCCGACATCAGTAAAAGCTTCATACCATGCTTATCAGTAGTAAAGATCATCAACCCATGAAAAGATGATGAGTTCTGAACTCTACCAACATAGTCTAAAGATTAAATCAAATTCAGGACATTGATGTGATCGATGCAGTTTTTTATTTTATTTTAAATTTTATATATAAAATTTTTATATCATAGATCTTTAATGGTAGTTTAGATCTGATCTAAAATATATTTAAAATATTAAAATATTTATTTTTTTATTATTTTACTGTAAAATTTTAAAAATATATACTTTGAACTATCCATTTTTTCTTCACCTAATAAATAGACCATGATTATGGCTCCATGGTTGAGCCCGAATCTTCTGGTGTGCCCAAACAAAACTAATTAACCAGTTAGTATCTAAGGTAAGTTTGACAGATTCAATCAAGTGATTTTTAATTGAGAGCTATTCATCTAGATGCATCTATAGTGAGTTAAGGATAGATCCCTCCCGTTGATCTCACTTATTTGACCAACATGGTAGATTATATTTTGATTAGATCACTAGTCGATTCGTGCAGACCCATACCATTAAGGTGAATCAGTGTGACTGATTTAGATGTCTTTATACTAGTTGTGCTTAATCTTTACATGACTCGGTGAAGTCAGTGAGAAGATTTGCAGCTTGCAGGTCGACTTCTTCTCCTATTTTCAGATCAATTAAATCAAATTTTCTAAATTATTAGATCTATAAAGTGATAAAGTTATAAGATAACTTAGTCATTGCCTCCCATTAAGGTGTGTGATAATGAATTCTATATTCTAAATAGGCATTGGAGGCGCCACACATCTGGTGTCCATTACATATTGGAATTATCATTTATCATATGACCATCATGATGTACCTTTAGATCAATGCTCAGATTGACAAGCCACACTTGGGTCTGGATATTCATTTATTGGATGCACTTGATGTGTCATATTAATAGTTGGACCTAATCAGGATTTTCAGTGGAGGTGCTACACGCCTACTGAAGGGACACCTGGGGCAGACCTATTGCTAGAAGTTGTTTAGAGAAATAATTGATTATGAACCTACCTATGGATGCACTAGGATTGGTCGAGCCACACTTGGGTCTGAATGCAGTCCATGTAGATTCTAGTACCCACTAAAAATTAATGTAATTCCTCAAGTTGGAGGTAGAGGCTACCTATCCATAAAAATAGTGGGAGAACCTTTAGACTAAAGTCATATCTTCAGGATTAAAAATAATTCATATACTAATAGGCTAGTATTTTCTCCTTCCAGTTATAGCCAACACACTATCTATCCTCCATATGCTGTTGAACAGCGACAAGCTCATCGGATCCAACTTCGATAGCTGGTATCGAAAGTTAAAGATCGTGTTGGAGCACAAAAAGATTTTATATGTCTTTACGGATCAGGCACCTGAAGAATCTGCAGCCAATGCTCCTCCTGCTATAAGAGATACTTATATGAAGTGGCTCAATGACCGTATGACTGTGCGTTGTATGATGAGGGCAGCTATGAATGATGAACTTAGTCGTAAGTTCAAGGATGCACAGCCTGAGGAGATGATTCAAATGTTGAATGAGTCCTTCAGCACCCCTGAGGATGCAGAGAGACATAAAACCTTCTGCACAGTATTCAATGCCTGTATGCGAGAGGAGGCTTCAATCATCGATCATGTATTATATATGATTAAGCAGATTGAACACCTTAGCAAATTTGACTTTTCGTTGCATGAACAGTTAGATAAGGATGCTATCCTTAATTCACTACCAAAATTCTACCTACCTTTTCTCAGTTATTATAGAATGACGAAGCCTGCAGTAAACTACTATGGTTTGCTAGGGTTACTGCAGACTTTGGAGAAGGATCACCAGCTCCAAAAAGAGCTAGTGAATTTAGTGAGAGGTTCATCTGCAAGGCATCAATCCTCTAAGAGAGGAAAGAAGAAAAAGGTACAGAAATCCTGTGCCATTGATCTCAAGTAGAGTAAAACATCAAAAGTTGATAAGAGTTAGGCAGAGTACTTCTTTTATAAAAAGCTGAATCATTGACAAAGGAATTGTCCTGCTTATATAGCCACCCTTGACCCAAACAGACCTAAGAATAAGAGAAAGAGGCAAGTGGTTGCTTCATAAGGTATTTATGTGATAATACTTTGTAATTTCTCTATTTATAATATTACTACCTGGGTATTGGATACTGAAAGTCCTATTAATATATGCAATTCATTATAGGAACTACAAGTAAGCAGAAAATTTCGAGAGGGCAAGTGGTTTCTTAACGTTGGAGATGGAAGCCTTATTCTAGTTCTGGTCTTAGGAACTTTACGGCTTGTCTTCGAGTCCAGTAGTATCATATTGGATGATTATCATTATTGTCCCTCCTTTATGATGAATGTCATCTCTGTAGGCCTTTTGGCTAAACTTGGTTATAAATTTATAATAAAAAATAATTTTTGTGATATCTTTATGAATGATACTACAATTATACGTGGACAATTGAAACATGACATATACACAATATCACGGTCTATTAGTGTAATGTACACACCTAGTAAATACCCCAAAATAGATAATGTCAGTAAATCTTACCTTTGGCATTGTAGGCTTGGTTATGTGAACAAGAATAGGATTGACAAGTTAATCAAAGAGCGTGTCCTTGAGATAGATGATTGTGAATTATTGCCTATCTATGAGTCCTGTCTACTTGGTAAAATGATTAAGTCACCTTTTAAAGAAAAATGTGAGAGAGCCAGCGATGTCCTAGGTCTAATACATACTGATGTATGCAGGCCTATGAACATAAGTATCAAAAGAGAATACTACTACTTCATTATATTTACAGACGATCAATCGAGGTATGGATATGTCTATCTTATGAAGCATAAGTCAGAATCATTTGAAATATTCAAATGATTTCATACTGAAGTAGAGAAACAAACTGAAAAGTATTAAGATCCTTCGATCAGACCGAAGAGGTGGATACCTTACCAGTAAGTTCCTGACATATCTGGAAGAGAATGAGATTCTCTCACAATGGATCCCTCCTGGAACACCACAACATAATGGTGTATCTGAGAGGAGGAATCGAATCTTGTTAGACATGATCCGATCCATGATGGACTTTTTCAATCTGTCAATCTCCTTTTGAGGATATGCTCTGGAGACTGCCTGCTACATTTTGAATAAGGTGCCCAGCAAGTCTGTCGATAAAACTCCATATGAGATATAGACTGGGCGTAAGCCAGTGCTCTCACACCTTAGGATCTGAGGGTGTCTAGCTTATGTCAAGTGTTTAAGGAGAGATAAGCTTGGATCAAAGTTCGATAGATGCTTGTTTGTAGGGTATCCAAAGAAAATTAAAGGGTACTACTTCTACCTCACTGCAGAACAAAAGGTATTTCTTAGCAGTCGGGCAGTCTTTTTGGAAAAGAAGTTCTTTGGTGAAGGAGCTAATGCCTGTAAAATTGAACTTGATGAAGTTCATGAGGTGGGAGGACCAATACACACAGAATTGGATTTGATTGGTGAATCGAATTCAGAGCCAATAGAGATACCATTAAGGAGATCCGATAGAGTACCACGTCAGCCAGACAGATCTATGATTTTCTGATCTGGGATGGTGACCCCATCAAACTTGATGAGAACGATGAGGATCCGATCATCTATATGGAAGCCATGCAAAGGCCCGACTCCTAGAAATGGCTTGAGGCCATGAAGTCTGAGATGGAGTCTATGGAGATCAATGATGTATGGACACTGGTTGATCCATCTGAAGGGATAAAATCCGTAAAGTGTAAATGGATTTTTAAGAAAAAAAGAGGAGCGAACGAGAAGGTGGAGACCTATAAAGCTTGTCTAGTTACCAAAGATTACTATCAGCATTATGATATTGACTATGATGAGACATTCTTTCATGTGGCAATGCTCAAGTCTATCTGCATTATGCTTGCTATTACTGTACACTTAGATTATGAGATCTACCAGATGGATGTCAAAATCGCTTTTCTTAATGGAGAACTGGAAGAAGAGGTGTGTATGATATAACCTGAAGGGTTTACATCCACAGACGAGTCGAAAGTATGCAAGCTGAAAAGGTCTATTTATGGACTTAAGCAGGCATCGAGGAGTTGGAATATATGTTTTGATAAGATGATTAAAATGTATGGCTTTATTAAGAACGGAGAAGAGCCTTGCATCTACAAGTAGACTTTCGATTCTATGGTCATTTTTTTTGTACTGTATGTGGATGACATTCTGTTACTAGAAAATGATATCCCGACTTTGCAGAGTGTGAAACTATGATTATCATCATAGTTCTCCATGAAGGACTTGGGAGAAGCATCCTATATCTTAGGGATGAAAATCTATAAGGATAGATCTAGAAGGTTGCTTAGATTGTCTCAATCCACGTACATTGACACCTTGTTGAAGTGGTTTGATATGGATAATTTCAAGAAAGACTATCTTTCGATAGGCCATGGAATTACTCTTTCCAAGAAGGATTGTCCGATAACTTCTAAGGAGAGAGAGAACATGAGTAGAATACCATATACTTCAATAGTGGGATCTATCATGTATACTGTGATATGTACGAGGTCGGATGTGGCCTATTCACTAGGGGTAGTGAGTAGGTACCAGTCAGATCTGGATGAGAAGCATTGGAAGATTATGAAAGTAATTCTTAAGTATTTGAAAAATACTAAAGACTAATGGCTTATCTATGGAGACTCTGACCTGAAACTTGTGGGATATACTGATTTCAGTTTTCAGTCAGATTATGATGACAGCAGAAGTGTGTCGGGCTATGTATTTATCTTGAATGGAGGAGCTGTTTGCTGGAAGAGTTTCAAGCAACATACTATGACCGATTCTGTATGCGAAGCGGAATACATTGTTGCATCGGATACTGCAAAAGAGGTGGTGTTGTTGCAAAAGTTTATCATCGAGCTAGGAGTTATACCTTCCATTGATGGTCCTGTCCTACTGCACTGCGACAGCTCCAGTGCCATAGCTCAAGCGAAAGAATTCAAGTCGCACCATCACTCCAAGTATGTTCTATGCCACTATCACCTGGTGTGAGAGATCATGAATCGAGATGACATCAAGCTTCAGAAGATCGACGGAAAGGAGAATCTAGCCGACTCCTTCACTAAAGCTCTCGCGATCAAAGAGTTCGATAACTTCAAATGAAAGATGGGTATAAGATACTACCCCGATTGGCTTTAATCCAAGTGAGAGTTGTTGGGAATTGTGTCCAAAAATCAATCGTGTGACGATTGAGTTCATCCTTGTATATGAATTATTGATCAATTGAATAATAGTATTCTGGTATTTTTCATCACAAAGTGACATCTTCCTTGAACTCTTGTACTGTGATGAAGTGCCTAGAACTATGCTAGTGTACAATAAAGAGAGGATTTATCGTATAGTTCTTAAATATGTTCGCGATCAAATAATACGTCATTACGGGATAATGACGTTTATCGAGTGGAGGTCGTTGTGTGCCATATGGATTGGTTGTCCTCTTAGCTAAGAAGTATGGTGACACTGGTATGACATACAGATGAGATATAAGGATACATCATCACTAAACAAGGATTCACCTGCTGAGCATTCTGCAGTCAAGAGCTGCTTGTGAAACACATAGATATAAATGTCCTTCAAACCTGAGATCACTATAGTGACTTGCAAGCAACTCACTATGCTTTGGTGCCGGACTATCTGGATTTCTAATATAGTGACGAAGGCTACTGGGTACGATCAAGTACTTGCGAAGTCTGTGTGTGGATCAAGATAGAATTAACCCCTCTAGATTATCGGAGTTAATGTATCGCTGTATTTTAATTTAGTAAAACTTTGATCAGAATAATCTATGAGATGAATTTGAAAGGTTGAAATACAATGCGGATGAAGTAATCTTGGTTGACAGTTAACCTGAGACCATCTTAGAGCATTCAGGATCAAAAGGATGAATTATGCAGTAACCATGTGTATGGGTTCTGAAATATTCTTTTACAATAATTCGATCTATCTGAACGTCGAAAACCATTGCTAGATGGTATCTCGATTAGTGCAGAAATTAGTTCCTGTGCTACCGGCTTAGTGTTTGAACCTATGGAGTCACGCACATAAGTCAGACAAAGTAGAAAGAAATTAATCTATATTTATATGTTCAATTTGAAAGTACTTGATTTGATTGAACATATAAGTTAACTTGATTAAGAATTAAGTTATGGATCAAATGGGATTGAAGAGTTGACTATGTCTAGCTAGCAATACACATGAGGTTCAGGTTCGATCCTGAAGATGAACAGTTTTTGATCTATAATTCATAGAACATATGAAAGATTAGATTTAAGTACTAATTACTTTTAGATTAGATCGAAATTAATTAAACTTAAATGGGTCCAAAATTCAAGTTAGATTTGGTACAAAACTTCTAAAGAGTTTAGGATTGACATTTTCGAAATTGTTTCGAACCAGCTTTGAATCGAATTCGAATCTACCTATTTTAGATGAGATATGAATATTCCTACTTGCACTGGGAATACCCCCTTATGAAGCATGACCAAAACCTGATTTGATGCTTATTTGGGGCATCCTAAGTGGGTGAGAGATTGGGTGCAAGTTAATTGTCATATGTGATGATAATTATATCTCATATAGGAATTCTTCTTTCATGAGTATTGGATCAATTTAAATCAGATTTGAATTAGGAGTCCTAATCTTATTGGATCATGAGAATCATCTATCAATAGAGAGGATCTCTACCTATGGATGCAAAGCATAGCAATAGTATAGCAAACAAATCAGATTGAGAGAAGAGAAAAGAGAGAGAGAGGCATGAGAAGAGAGAGAGGTCCTATCTTCCCTTTGGCCTCTCTCCTTGTTGCCACCCCTCTTCCTTTGGGTGTGGGGTCTCTTTGGGCATCCCACTTGCTAGTGTGAGGTGTCATACTAGCACATCTCATCTCTCGATTGATTGAGTTGCTAAGCCAATTGAATTGGAGTTCATCCTACTTTTTTACGGCATCTGACGTGCATGCGAAGTAGAGGGTCTGCACATCCAGACCTCCATGAAGATTTATATCAGATAATTTGATATTTGATCTCTAGTTCTGCTGCATTTTAGATAAGGATTTGATCATTAAACAAGTAGAACATTAGAATACTTTTAGATGCAATCTGAACATCCCGGAGGAAAACTGTTTTTCTTTCCTTCACAACATTCACCAGAAGATCAACATTCGATAATCCCATCACCTATCCCCTTAATTCCTCTTGGATTTGAAGATGTGTATAGAGATAAGCTAGGATATAGAAAGAGCACACCACCACAGCAGCCAAATCAAATCAACACTTCAACATCCAGCACCAGTTCATCATCTAATTGAAAATCAAGTCCAAAGACTCCAATACCCAAAAGACAGTACATCTGGACAGATACTACTTACTTACCATCATCAAATGACATCCGTAGATAGATACTCAAAAAAGAAAAAGAAGTATTCTAACATGAAGACAAGCTCAACTATATTTCCTGAAGAGCAACTTCGTCAGCTACTTTATTTATTTATATTTATATACATATATGTATATACATACATATATATGTATACACATTCATACATATATATGTATATGCAAATATATATATATATATATATATATATATATATATATATATATATATATATATATATATATATATATATATATATATATAAGTATGTATATACATATATATGTATATGTATCTATATATATATGTATATATATATATGTATATACATACTTATATATATATATATATATATATATATATATATATATATATATATATATATATATATATATATATATATATAAGTATGTATATACATATATATGTATATGTATCTATATATATGTATATATATATGTCTTCATGTGTGTATATATATATATACATATATTTGTATATGTATATATATACATGTGTGTGTGTATATAAATATATATAGATACATACATATACATATATATATACAAACATACATACATACATGTTGAAATTCGGGATTTGGTACATACATATATGTTTCAAAATTTTTATTTTCTAATATCGCAGTGGAGAATAAGATTAAAATACTTTTAATTTGAATTTTGTATGCATAAAAAACATAAAACCATATGGATATATTTCATATGCTGAAATTGATATATATAGATACATATACATATATATGTATATACATACTTTTATATATATATATATATATATATATATATATATATATATATATATATATATATATATATATATACATATATATGTATATGTATCTATATATATATGTATATATATATGTCTTCATGTGTGTATATATATATACATATATTTGTATATGTATATATATATACATGTGTGTGTGTATATAAATATATATAGATACATACATATACATATATATATACAAACATACATACATACATGTTGAAATTCGGGATTTGGTACATACATATGTGTTTCAAAATTTTTATTTTCTAATACCGCAGTAGAGAATAAGATTAAAATACTTTTAATTTGAATTTTGTATGCATAAAAAACATAAAACCATATGGATATATTTCATATGCTGAAATTGATATTTGCTGAAATTTAGATTATGATCAAATCACATACCTGTTTTGCAATTTCTTTCTTCAAAACTGGATTTGAAAGAGATGAGGCTCTCTGTTAGCTGTACAAGTATCTGACTTCTATGAGTATCCACTTGGAATCAGCCTGGAACAGTCCTCTATAATATGAATTTTGATTTTCCAAAATTTAGCCTGCTGAATCTGAACGAAGCTTGGATCGCGATCAACACTTGATCTTTCTCCTTGATCTTTTTCTTCTCCTCTTTTCTAAAGTTTCTCCTTGCTATACGCTACTACCATATATTAGAAACTAGCAAGAAAGAGGCATCCAAACTCCTCTGGGTGTAGAACTCCTTGGGATGCATGTCCAAAGGAAGAAATATATAGAACACTTTAGAGAAGAGAAAGGAAGAGGAAGAGAGGATGTGGGGAGAGCCTTTGGGTGTGAGAGACTGCTGGTTTTGATGCTCTAGAGACCTTAAAAGATGTCTCTTTAAATAGGCATAAGGATTGAATCCTATTCAATCTCACAATACAAGTCCTACTTGCATTAGGATTTCTATTAACTTAAGTTATCCAACTTATATTAGGAAGCTCATTAGGAACCAACTATTGGAGCCCTTATACCCATAATTAGATATCCTCTTTTGCACCCAAGAGACACTCCATATGAAAATCAAAAGTTTTCTAATTAATGGACACACCCAAATTGATCAAATCAAAGTGGTGCCCTATAATAACTATCAAGAAGATTCATAAGGGACTTGCATCCTTAATTTATATGATCCATAATCTTAGACACCCAACAATTAAAGTCTCATGAATCTTATAAATATAGGTTATTAATAGGTAATTAAGTTAAAATTATCTTATCAAATAAGCAATCCCAACAGAAAGAGGAATTGGGTCCAACCATTTGCTAGCAAGATTATCATGAACCCAATAGGTTTCTCTAAATCTAATTGATACTTCATAAGCTCAATTTCTTATTCCAGGCCTAATCCCTTTATTGTGTGATCTCATATATTCAATTCTATCTGGTAGTGAGATATACAATGATCTCTATCATTATATCATTGAAACTCTTTTTAATGGGTCGGAACAATTTCACTCTAACTCAGCAAGGATTGTCGATCGGGAACAATCCTAGTGAGCTCTCACAATCCACCAGTGATACCTAGCAGTATGTAGTGGCAACTCAGTAGAACTGAAATGAACCTCTAGGTGTAGTTAACATGTGATTTAGTCCCTCTATCGTGAGTCCCGACTAGATGGCAGGTCATGGATAAATCGTCAAACCTCAACATCAGTCATATGATAGATTGATTAGCTCAAGTCCAGTTGTGACTTCTATAGAAATTCTTTTTTTCATTAATCACACTACTGTGGCTCAAGACTCTTGAACTTAGCCTCTCAAATTTTATAGGACTACTCCTCTCTATCAAGATCGATAGATCCTATCTTGATGCGCACTCCACTTCTACAATGGACCAACTATCGCCAACATCCACTATAAGGGCTCATTGAGACCCATGTTTATGTATCAATCAAACTTTAGTAGCCTCACTGTGAGTAGCAGTATCATCTCAAGTTAAAGGATTAGTCATACAACTACAGCATTGAGACAATCACTGATGATTGAATAGAAATCCAAGTGATTTCTCGTATGGTCATGCTAAGTGCTAGTTGTTCTCTAACAACCACCCGTACTTATCGCCTTGTGTCTCTACACAGTAGATTAGAGACCCATCTATCTCGAAAGAAGTGATTTATGTGCCAGTCTGTCCAGATCCATCATCATTCTCATGATGATCCTATGATCGAAAGTATTTAGAAATTAAATACATGTCTCTAATTCTCAATACTTTGAGAATATGTATTGAAGCTCATTTCATGGATGATTCAAGGACACACACACTCGAATGAAAAAAATTATCCTTTTATTGATCATATCAATATATTAAGTATCAAATTATATCCTAGATTTATTATAATGTATCAGCCATATTGATTTCTAGGATATACATCTAACAATCTCTCACTTAGACTAAAGTCAATTGGCCACAAATCTAAGTCCCATCTTCTTAAAGTGGACTTCTATTTTTGGTTGGCTCAACTGCTTAGGCAGTGGATCTGCCACGTTATTCGCAGAGTCTACTCTTCGCACCTTGACATGAGGTAGTCACGTACACTACTGCTCCATGTGTTTGGACTTCTGGTGATACCTTGGGCTCCTTAGTAAGGGCTATAGTGCCATTGTCTTTACAGTATTGTGTCATGGCATGACATCCAGTTCTACAACTAACATTAGAGCCAGAATTCATCCTATACATCTATAGCACACTCAGCCTCCATTGATCGATTATTCAAAATTCTTCTAGTAAATCAAACAAGAATACACCCTCGAATCGCAACTCAGAATCACCTCTAAAGATCAAGAACAGATCCTTAGTCCTTCTCAAGTACTTAAGGATATTCTTCACAGCTATCTGGTGCTCCTCACTTAAATTTGACTGATACCTGCTCGTGACACTCACAGCAAGGGCAATATCAGGTCAAGTACATAGCATGGCATACATGAAGCTTTCTATTGCCGAAGCATAAGGAATCCTACTCATGCGCTGCATCTTCTCAGATGTGGTCAGACACATCATCTTGGAGAGATGAATATCATACCTAAGAGGTAAAAGATCTCTCTTAAAGTTTTTCATGTTGAACCTCTTCAGCACCTCTCTATGTACAGCTTTTGTGACAGCCAAGTATCCATTTAGATCTATCCCTATAGACCTTTATTCTGAGAATATAGGATGCTTCCCTTTGGTCTTTCATGGAGAATTTCTTGGACAACCATCTTTAATCATGGTCAGCATAGAAATATCATTTCCAATGAGAAAAATATCATCCACGTATAATACAAAAAAGGTGATTACACTCCCACTGACTCTCTTGTATACACAAGATTCCTCTTCATTTTTGATGAAATCAAATGATTTGATTTCTCATCAAAATGATGGTTCTAACTTCGAGAAGCCTACTTTAATCCGTATATGGACCTTTGCAACTTGCAGACTCTGTGATCACCATCATCAGATGTGAAACCTATAAGCTGCTCTATATAAATATCTTCCTCAAGATATCCATTCAGGAAGGCAGTTTTCACATCCATCTGCCGGATTTCATAATCATAGTAAGGTGCAACAGCAAACAAAGTGCGGATGGATTTCAGCATAGCTACAGACGAGAAAGTTTTTTGATAGTCAATGCTCTCGTGCTGACTATAACCTTTAGCCACAAGCATAGCTTTACAGGTCTCTACCTTACCATCAGCACCTATCTTCCTTTTGTAGATCCATTTACATCCAATAGGTACAATACCTTCAAGTGGATCCACTAAAGTCCAGACTTGGTTCGAGTGCATCAAGTCAATTTCTGACTTCATAGCATCTAACCATTTCTTAAAATCGATGTCAGACATCGCCTCGTCAAAGGTATTGAGATTATCACCATGACCCCTATCTCCCATAAGGAACATTTCTTTTACTTCCTCCGTAAGCATACTTATGTACCTTTCAGGAGGTTGGAAGATCCTACTAGATCTACGAGGTGGCAGAAGAACATCAACTACTGGCTCATGGACTACAAGTTCCTGAGGATCTATAGCTCTAGACTCTTCAGAGATCTTCTCTTCGAGTTTCACTAACCTTCCACTGCTGTCATCCTAGATAAACTATTTTTTCAGAAACACGATATTTCGACTCACAATCATATTGTGATCTTGTAGAAAGTAGAAGTAGTATCCCATAGATTCTTTTGAGTACCCTATAAAGTGAGCTATAATAGATCTATCCTCCAACTTTTTCATCATCTATCTCTTGACATAGGCCAGACATCTTCAAATCTTAAGGTAACCCAGACTCGGCTTCTTACCAAACCATATCTCATACTGTATGGTAGGAACAGACTTTGAAGGAACTCTATTCAATAAGTGAATGGCAGTTAACAAGGCATGTCCCTAAAGAAATAAGGATAGATCAATGAAGCTCATCATAGACCTGACCATATCCAATAGGATCCTATTCCTCCTTTCGGATACCCCATTGAGCTGAGATGTTTCAGGAGGGGTCCATTGAGAGACTATGCCATTGTCCTTAAGATATCTCAGAAATTTCTGACTAAGGTATTCACCTCTTCGATCATATTGAAGAACCTTAATGGGTTTGCCTGTCTGTTTCTCTACTTTATGCCTGAATTTATTGAACTTTTCAAAAGTCTCAGACTTGTGTTTCATTAGATACACATACCCATACCTAGATAAATCATCGGTAAAGATAATGAAGTAGGTGTAACCACCCCTAGTCTGCACATCAAATGGCCCACATACGTCGGTGTGTACCAAGGCAAGTAGCTCTGTGGCCCTTCCCCATATGCTACAAAGGGCAACTTGGCCATCTTTTCTTGAAGGCAGGATTCACAAGCTGGATACGGCTTTGGGTTAAGAGAGATAAGGATCCCATCCTTCTCTAGTCTATCTATCCTGTCCTCTTTAATATGGCCTAGTTTATGGTGCTATAAGTACTTCTGATTAATTTCATCTCTGGATCTCTTTTGGCCTATGACACTCACTATTTGCTCATTTAGGTTCACATTCACATCAACATGCAAGTGATAAGGACTGTCAATTAAAAGATATCGTGCAACCAATTTATTTCATAAATAAATAGAATAAAAATCTTTATTGAAACAAATTTCAAAATCTTATTGTGTTAGCAAAGACATGAAAATAAAATTCTAACTAGCTATAAAAACATAATAACAGTCTTTTAAATCTAATCTAACTTCCGACGATAATCGAAGAGGATAAGTACCAATGGCCTCTATAGTAACTTTTACTCTATTGTCGATTCGAAGAATTATGTCACCTTCCCTCAACCTCCTATTTTCTATCAGACCCTGTATTGAGGTACATATATGAGCACTCGAGCCAGAGTCTAATACTCAACTAGAAGTAGAAGAAATCATAAAGTTAGATTCAATTATGAGTATACCTTCAGAAGATTTATCATCCTTTTTGATCTTTAGGCTTTTCAAGTATTTCGGATAGTTTCTCCTCCAATAGCCTTTAGCATGACAATGGAAATACTTTTTCTTTGCTTCAGCCGCCTTAGGACCATCATTCTTTGGCTTGCTCTCTCTCTCTTCTGCTTCTTTGTAGATTTAGCCTTCTTCCTTTCAATAGACTTTCTCTTGAAAGAAGAAGTCTGCTCCATAGCGAGAACAGTGCCCCTTGAACTCTTCAAGGTATTCTCCATTATGACCAACATGTTGACAAGTTCGAAAATAGTACAGTCAAGTTTGTTGATATGAAAATTCACAATGAATTGACTATATGAACTGGTGAGGGATTGAAGGATCAGATCCATCTGCAATTCCTTTTGCATATCCAGCCCGAGCTTTTCTTGCTCCTCAATGTCCTTAATCACTATCATACAGTGCTCATGGATAGACTACCCCTCACGCATCTTTAGGTTGAAGAGTCTCTTGGATACTTCAAAGCATGCAGTATGGCTCTGCTCACCAAACAACTCGTGTAGATAAGTAATCATGGCTCGGGTAGTGGGCATATATTTATGCTGGCTTTGCAACTCATTTGACATAGATGCCAGCATATTGCACTTGATCCGACTGTCTTCATTCGTTCACTTCTCAAAAGCAACTCTCTGCTCAGTAGTAGGATGGTTTGGCAACACAACGGGATCTTGATCGAGAATATGGCTTAACTTTTTCGAGGTCAGGACAATCTTAAGGTTTCTAAGCCAATCTTTGTAATTATTACCAGTCAAACGATTGGTTTCAAGGATGCGAGCTAAAGGGTTTGAGGCTGACATGATGGTTTAACTGCTAGAGTAAAAATTCAAATTAGACTTTTGTACTTAATATTTTAATTTGCTTCTTGGGACTTTAAGATGCAAATAATGATTTTCACTAATTTTTTGGATCCCTCCACTCCTCTGGAAGGAAATGAAAATTCTAACGCGATAAAAGATTCTTAGTGGGTGCTGTGGTCCCACCGATGACATGCACCTCACCTAACAGTTATTGATAATATGCACACTGATACGTAGGCAATTTTTTATCTAGATGCTTCACTAAGCATGTTGCAGCCATTTGATCTCTAAATCATGTAGGCTCACCTAATAGTTATTGCCCACACTTCTTAGTTAAGCCCGACCCACCATTCATAAGTAGCTGCAAGGCCGTCATTGGATCTCTCACCTAACAGTTATTGGGTCCAACCCCATCCTTATCCTGGAGCAACTCTTTGCAAATAGAGTGGTTGTGTGTTTCTGATACAACTGAACCACCATGACCAACCAAGAACAATCAACACCGGTAACATGCCCGCACATCTACAATGGTGGAAGACCTATGGACTTAATATTTATGAGGAAGTTTGGATTTAGGTCTCATCTAATCAATCATCATATGACTGATCAAACTGGCATGGGCTAAACCAAACCGCTAAGCAACCTAATTGAGATCCAATCTTCCAAATTGACTAGATAAGTGGAGAACGGTGGGGGTTCCCTCGTTGTCTTCCTTAGACACTAATGAATTGATCAGGTTGGCTAACATAACTAATTAAATAATCACATCTTATTAACTTGCCTTAGACACCAATAGATCGATTGATCAGAATTGGTTAGCTTAAGCGAATCGGGCTCAACCAATGAGCCAAATTAAGTCCTTAGGTTAATCGATTCTACATATGAGATTCGATTGATTTGATCAATAATAATTATATGATCATTAACTTAATTGATCTAACTTAATTTAATACTTGATTCGGTTTGATTAATTACTTAATCGAATTAGACCCATATGACTCAAATCAAAAATTTTAGATGTAATCCTATTATATGATCTAATTTTTGATATTTTCATGATCAAAACTCTCATGCACAAACATAAATTTTAGATTTTAAAATCATATTTCAGTTCTAAATTCATTGCATGAAAGTAAATTTTAGAATATGAAAATAATTTTTAGATTTTAGCATACAAACATATATCATATATATGCATGTAAAATCAGATCTAAATAAAATTTTAGACCTTAGCATGATGTCATATATCTCATATATTAATCATAGATCAAATTAAATAGAAATTTATAATCCAAAAATATAATCATATATCACATATATGCATCAAAATTTAGATCATAGAAAAATTTTAGATTTTATGCATGCATCTATGTATCACATGAACATAGACTAGAACTCTTTCTAAATCAAAATTCAGATCTATGCATGCAATTACATATTATCTATATATTGCAATATTAAACTCAAAATCAAATTCCAAATTAATTGATCCATCTATACATCACATATATCAAAGAAAAAATTAATTTTGAATTTCTTTCAAAAATATGTATATCAAAATTCAGCATATGACAACCCGTGGCTCTGATACTACTGTTGGAATTCGAAGTTTGATGCATGCATATTGTTGGTGCAGAATTCTGTCGAAGTCAGAGAAGCCAGAGCTGGGATGACCGTGGCCACCGTCGAGACCTGCAAAGAAAGTCTAAACCGGAGTTGGGGGTGCTCCGACAAGACCCTCCGACGCTCAAGTCAGTACTCTGCTTCAACAGAAATGGAGTGCTCGAGCAAAAATTTTGGTAGAGTTTTGAGATAGAGTTACCAGCTTAGAGAATAATGTATATGGGGATCCTTATTTATAGATAGAGGGTGTAACTGACCGACAACGACATCTGTAACCGTCTGATCGTGGATTGCTCAGAGCCGCGTGGAGTTTGTTACGAAGAGTAGTGGCATCCGGAGTCGTTCAGGGCCATGTGGAGCTTGTGGCGGAGAGTGGAGTGGTATCCATTGTCGGGACTCACCAGAGAGTGGTGGAGCTGCATGAAATCCATTGCAGAGAGTGGAGTAGGAGGGCGGCTCTTATCGTGACTTGTCAGAGAGTGGTGGAGCTGCATGGAATCCATTGCAGAGAGTGGAGTAGGATGGCGGCTCTTGTCGTAACTTGTCAGAGAGTTTGAAGCTGCATGGAATCCGTCGGCTGAAGCTCAACTGGGATGCCTGATGGAGTAGAATGGCTCTTTACATCATCGTTCTAGGAGTGGCTCGAATGTTTCGAGGTCGCTGACGAATCTACTGTTGTCGGATGCTTCGGGTGCTGACCTTTCAGGCAGGAGTCACCTACTGTAGGAGCTCGGATGGAGATTTTTTTTGTTGATGAAGTCCAGAGAAGTCCGATCGCTAGGGAAGTCCGTCTGAAATTTATCTAATGTGGAAGCTCATCCGAAGATCGTCCGCCGGGGAAGTCCGATTTTATGGGGAGCCTGGTAGGAGGTCGGCCGGCGATGGACTTCGGATAGCACTGGAGAGGCCCGACAGACATCGGAGGCGATCAGCTATCGCAGGGACCCAGTTGCTGAAGCTCGTCCGTCATAGAAGCTCATCTGGAATCCATCCGCTAGAGAAGTTCGGACGGATTTCAGTTCTCGCGAGAGGTCGAAAGGGGGCCGTTTATTATAGGAGCTCGGGCGAGGATCAGTTGTCGTGGAAGCTCGAAGTAGTGTCCCGCTATAGGAGTTCGTCTAGAGCCCACTCACTACGGAGTAGCTCGGCTGGAGTCTACCTGTAACAGAAGTTCGGAAGAAGCTCGGTTGGGGTAGACAGCCCGCTGTAGGAGTTCGGAGTAGACCGTTCGTAGCAGAAGTTCGGCTCTCGCGGGAGCTCGATTAGGATCCGGGAGGCGGTCGATCGCCATAGAAACTTGGGTGGAGTCTGATTACTGTAGAAATCTCATTGTTGGGGAAGCTCGGATGCTGACGAAGCCCGGAAGAAGTTCAGAGTAGGGTCGTTCGTGGCCGGAAGAAGTCCGGGAGAGACTCGGAGAATGGTTGGCTGCTGTAGGAGGTCGACTGTCAGTGAGGCCCAGAGAGCCTTTGGGGCGGCCCGGTGGGTGAACGCAGAAGTCCATTATCGAAGAAGTCCGGATGGTCGAGGGAGTTCGGAGAGGCGCCACATACAAGGTCGGGAGCCAGAAGAGCCCCGAAGGATCGATCTTTTACAAACTTCGGGCGGGGGGGGGGGTATTTTATACCCAACACCAGTCCCTCTACTTCCGAGTTCAGGTTCTGAATGAAAGAAGTACAGAGAAATTCTCACGATCGAAGCGACTCTTCTCGATTTTCGCACTCGATGGTTGCCAGATATTTTGACATTCGGCATGTTGGTACTGGAGCCTTTTCGAAAAATATTTCTTCTTTTTGGAATTCCCATCGGGGTGTGGCTCTAGGTACAGCATAATAATGACTTTGTCAGCTGCCAGCCGTTTCCAACAGTCTGTCGAGGTGAGTGGGACACGCGACGAGTGCAGACTGGCCAGAAGAGATCTGCAATCATTATTGCGCCAGATCCCGGGGTCTATTTAAACACGTTCTCCTCCTTCAGGGGTTCCACCTTGCTTGAGAGAATCCCTCAGTTTCCTCCTTCTTCCCCGAGAGCTCCAGCTTCCTCTAGCATCCTTCCTGACCTTAGGCATCCTCCGGGTCGACCTCCATCATCCTTGCCGTCTCCCTGCACTCCTGGGGTCAATCTAGGTCAGTTCCGAAACTTCTTGATGTTTTTCCATCCTTTTTTTTATATTCTATTCATTTAGCTTTCTGAGAGACCTATTTGCTATTTTTCCTGATTTTTTGGGATTTTTGTGACTTCTATTTGATCCAAAATATCCTCTGATATCTCCTCTTCTAGCAGTTCTAGGAGTTCGTCAGCCCCAGTTTCCCATAGTACTGGTACCGTAGACGAACCCGTAGCTAGGATCAAACCATGTCTGGCCTTTGCGTCAGACACCATCCCCGACTCCTTGACTCCGGATGAACTCTCACTGATAAGGATTCAGTATGGAGTTCCTCCAGAGTACGAGCTGGAGCTTTCTGGGCCATCTAACCGGGCTAGCGCCCCTCCTCCCGGTCGCTTCTGCCTATACCAGGAGGCCTTCCGTGCCGGACTTCGGCTTCCGCTGCCATCCTTTGTCGTTGCTCTCTTTCGTTTTCTGAATATTTCTCTAGTTTCCGTCGTGTCGAACTCCTTTAGGTTTTTGATAGGATTTCTTTCTCTTTGTAGTTTAGTCGAAGTTCGGCCAACTCTTTCTTTGTTTAGGAACTTCTACACCTTCAAGCGCCATCCCTCGGCAAAGGATTGGTGGTACTTCTCCCCCTAGTTCGGTAGAAAGGGGTTGCTGAAAGGCACCCTCTTTTCTGTCCATAACTGGAAGGAGAAGTTCTTCTATGTCCGATGTCCGATCTTGGAGCTAGGATTACCCCCTTGGGGCTTTCTGAGGGATTTCGTCCGTCGGACTTCTACCCTGAAAAGGGATGACCTCGAGGCCTCCAAAAAACTCGAGGCCTATCAAGCCCCCCTCCTCCCCGACCTTCTGAGGGAACAACTTTTGTTCAACATCGGCCTAAGCCTGCTTAACCCTGTCGGTATCTCTCCCTCTCTCTTCTTCTTTTTTTTCCTTCTCTTTTTTTTTTTTGCTTCCCCTTCTTCCTGTTCCATTTCGGAGCCATGCTAATTTTCTTTTATCGCAGACATGGATGCAAGCATGGCTCAGAGGTTAGCCCAGGGTCTCAAGACCCACAAGAGAAAAGACGCCTCAACTTCGGGGTCGGTGAAGAAAGCCAGGACAGAAGGGACAAGCTCGACCATGCCTGCTCCGATGCCCGTCACCGTCGAAGCCCCTTCCGACGCCGAACCCGAAGTCCCCCGATCCCCTTCACAGAGCCCCCTGACCGAGGGTCCCATTTCGGAGGTTCATCCCGAGGGGGCACCCGGGGTCGAAGGGAGGAGGAGAAAGAAGATCCTGGCCTGGAGGAGTCACAGTCGCAGGGCTGCCGTCGAGGGGGCCGGCGGCTCCGAGGAAGATCTGGAAAAAATCCCTTCAATAACAGGGACTTAATAAAGAGGCTGGTCGAAGGGTGCATTCTGCTCGAGATAGTTGAGAGGATCATCCTCGTCGATCCCAAGCTGCGGGTCTGGGACTCTCTGGGATCTTTTCTCGAAGTAGGTTAACTCATCCTTTTCCTTCTTCCTGCTTCTTTAATTTATTCTTTAGCCCTTATGTCGACTCCCCGACCCTTCTTGCAGATTGGGCACCAGCTCGTCACCAACGTCGAGGCGGCGAAGATCGCCAAGAAGGAGGCAGCTCGGGCAGAAGAGGATCGCCTAGTCGGGGCCGCCCGCCTTGAGGAGAAGATCATCGAGATCTTAAGCCTCCAAGAGGCACTGGAAAAGGAGAGACAAACCTCATCCGATCTAAGGACCGCCTTGGAGGAGGAGAAAGGGAAGGCTGAGGCCGAGGTCTTCGCATTAAGGGCACAGGTCTCCGAGTTGAAGGAGCAGGTTTCCAAGTTGAAAGTGTGGATTCCATCTTTGGTCTCGGAGGCAAGGGCTCGAGCAGTGGAGGAGTTCAAAGCCTCCCCCGAGATGGAGGATCTGAAGGTCCAGTTCGGCTAAGATGCCTTCATCAAGGGATTCGAGCTCTGCCAAGAGAAGGTGGCTGGGAGGTTTTTCGAGTTGGATCTCAGCTTCCTGGATGAGGCGTCTGATGATGAAGCTGGACCATCCGAAGTCGCTGCCGATCCTCTTCCAGTCGGGACCTCATCGACTGTCGTGGCCGCCGCTGACGATCTTTCGGGGATACCGACCCCCTCTACTTCTGCCCCAGAGGTCCAGAACCTCTAGTTTTGTATTTTTTCCTTTGTGATGATTTTTTCCTCATTCTCTTATCCTTGAAATTTATTTGATCAATGAAGCCGGATTTGTCTTTACGAAGGGTCCCTCCCTTTTTTTTTGTATTCTTTTCCTTCTTTTTGTCTTCTTGCATTAATTTGAGTTGTGGCACTCTTGTCCTCCAATGACAGTATCCTACCGAAGCTCTTCCCCTGCCAGAGGGTATTCCCTTGAAGTCGATGATACGAGTCCTCCAAAGGGAAGTTCGTCAGTTGACAAGAAAATTCAAAAAGCTGGAAGACGAACTTCATCGGCTGAAGGAGAGCCATTCAGAGGCCACCGCGGAGGCTACTGGCTTTCGGGACCTCCACAAGAAAAGTTTCATGGAATACACCAAAAAGAAAGCCGACTTCATTACAGATCTTGAGGAACTCTGAAAACATGCCAGCGACCAGTCTTGGACTCAGGCTTCCAAGATCAGCTCCCTTAAAGTCGAGCTGGCGATCGCACGGGAGAAGATCGGTCGGCTGGAAGGGAGCTCATCCCGGCTCACAGTCCAGACTGACCGCGACCAAGACTGGTCGAAGAGGTTCTCCGACCTTCAAAAATAGCTGCAGGATGTCGAGGCGACTTACGATGCCTATCGAGTCGGCTAGAGCAGACAAGTAGAGAACTACCGAAGGAGGCTCCAGACGGCGACTGACGAAGTTGCCCACCTTCAGAGGTGGCTGTCCGAGAGAGTCTAGCCTGTCCCTGCACAAGGTTCTGATAAGCTTTGCTCCTTGAGGGGGACTATAGCGGGACTGTCTGTAGCCCTTGGGCAGGAGAAAGCCGAATTACGGTGACTGAAAGTTCAGCTGGTCCACGAGCAGCAGGCAGTCAAGGATGCTGAGGCGGAGTCCGAGGTCTTGAGGAGGAGGCTTTGAGAGTCAGAGGATGAGCATTGGTGGTTCCATCGAATGTTCCAAGATATGCTGTTGAAAAAGATGGAACTAGAAGAGGAAGTCGAAAATTTAAGGTAATCCATAGCAAGGGCCGGAACTGAGAGCTCGAAGTCAGAAGAAACTGGGCTTCCTTAGAGCCTCTTTTTCTTCTTTCTTTCTTTTTTTTTTATTTTTTGGCCTTTAAGGCTTTGTAACGTGTACTTCACCAATAAAATGAAAATGAAATTGTCTATTACCTTGTCCATTCTGGTATTAAATGGTTATTTACCAAACTCCATTTGTCTTCCATCTTGTTTGGCATCGACGTAGTTTGAAGGTTCCTGATCGTCACCGTGTCGATTTGCCCTTAGGAACTAAAGATTTTCGACAAGGGTTTTCTCTCTCGTCGAGATGAGGTCCCTTGTGCCTTTGATGTAGTTTGTTTTTCACCTATTGCCGGTGTAGTTCGTCACTTTTTCTTTTCGTCTCTTCTTTTCTTCTGTGTTTGAGTGAGGGTCTTCCCTCTACTCTTGATGGGGTCATGAGAGTGTACAGGAGTCATTGAGGAAGCTTTCCTCCTTATCGATCAACCGAGTCTTTGTTTGCATCGAGATGAGGTCCTCCCCTTATTCTCGACAGTCGGTTTTAGCTCGTGTCAGGACGAGGTTCTCCTCCTGTTCCTAACAAGGCTGTGGAGGCACATAAGGGCTGTTGTGAGGGCCTCTCCCCCCATCTGATCTTTAAGAAATCAGGCCTTCGACTTTGCTCATGTTAGGATGAGGTTCTCCTCCTGTTCCTAACAAGGCTGTGGGGGCACATAAGGACCGTTGTGAGGGCCTCTCTCCCCATCCGATCTTTAAGAAACTGGACCTTCGACTTTGCTCATGTTAGGACGAGGTTCTCCTCCTGTTCCTAACAAGACTGTGGGGGCACATAAGGGCCGTTGTAAGGACCTCTCCCCCCATCCGGTCTTCAAGAAATCGGGCCTTCGACTTTGCTCATGTTAGGATGAGGTTCTCCTCCTGCTCCTAACAAGGCTGTGGGGGCACATGAGAGCCATTGTAAGGGCCTCTCCCCCATCCGGTCTTCAAAAAATCGGGCCTTCGGCTTTGCTCATGTTAGGACGAGGTTCTCCTCCTGTTTCTAACAAGGCTGTGG
This sequence comes from Elaeis guineensis, assembly GCF_000442705.2. Lineage (NCBI taxonomy): Eukaryota > Viridiplantae > Streptophyta > Magnoliopsida > Arecales > Arecaceae > Elaeis > Elaeis guineensis. The sequence continues at coordinate 59,899,027 of NC_026002.2, read as the reverse complement.
GGGCACATAAGGGCCGTTGTAAGGGCCTCCCCCCATCCGATCTTTAAGAAATCGGGCCTTCGACTTTGCTCATGTTAGGATGAGGTTCTCCTCCTGTTCCTAACAAGGCTGTGGGGGCACATAAGGACCATTGTAAGGGCCTCTCTCCCCTTTCGATCTTTAAGAAATCGGGCCTTCGGCTTTGCTCATATTAGGATGAGGTTCTCCTCCTGTTCCTAACAAGGCTTTGGGGGCACATAAGGGCCTCTCCCTCCATCCGATCTTTAAGAAATCAGGCCTTCGGCTTTGCTCATGTTAGGACGAGGTTCTCCTCCTGTTCCTAACGTGCTTAATTTCGTTTATATGGGGGAGTTATCTCCCGTCGTTATAAGCTCATACTAAAAGAAAGAATGCGCAAATATGAAAAGAATTTTCATTCAGGGCAAAGTTATTGGTAATACATTCGTAGATTTTTTAAACCCTATAGCCGTGGAAGGTCTGCTCCCCGCCGGGGTCCCCCCGAGATGGAGTTGATAATCCCAATTGGAGGTCGATCTTCTAGCTGCTCCTCCCTCCTTGATGGTTCCAGCTACGGCAGGGCCCTAGGCCGATCTTCCCTTCCTTCAGGTCGGCATCGAATGAATCTGTCGAGCCGACCTTGTCTGATGAGCTCTTCGATCTCATCTCGAAGCTGAATACACTCCTCCGTATCATGGCCGTGGTCATGATAATAGAGGCAGAATTTGTTCGGGGTTGCGCTTTCCAAGGTGCAAGCGCATCCTCTCCAGCCTTGGGAGCTGCTCCCTAACCTCCATCAGTACTTGAATTTTTGATGCGTTGAGAGGGACATAACTGTGGAATCTCTCGGGAGGAGAGCCTCACCGAACTCGACGGTCTGGGCTTCTCTGTTTACAAGCTCAGGGAGGAGTCCGAGCGTGCCTGTGCCTGGGAGAAGTTCGAGGGCGTGGCCGAGCTTCACTCGGCCCTTTTTCAACTGCGGGCTTGCTCGAGTCTCCCGCCTGCCGCTCTCTCACGGTCTCCTCATCCTTCATCTTGAAGGCTTTTTCTACTCGGGCATATCCTTCGGCCCGAGCTAGCAAATTGGCAAAATCCCTGGGGTACTTCTTTTTCAAGGAGAACAGAAGGTCGTTCTTCTGAAGGCCGCCTTTCAGAGCGGCCATCGCGATCGATTGATCCAAGTTTCGGACCTCTAACGCAGCGACGTTGAAATGGTTGATGTAAGCCCGGATGGATTTCTCCTCCCTTTGCTTGATGTTGATGAGGGACTCTGAACCTCTCTGGAGATGCCGGCTGCTAACAAAATGAGCTGCAAACTGGTGGCTCATCTGATTAAAGGAAAAGATGATACCCGACTTCAATGCCGAGTACCAGTTTCTTGCTGCTCCCTTCAGGGTGGATGGAAAAGCTCGACATAGAATGGCATCTGGCGCACCATTGAGCAGCATCATTGTCCGGAAGGCCTCCAGGTGGTCGACCGGATCCGAGGTCCTGTCATAGCTTTCGAATTGGGGGAGCTTGAAGTTTGGCGGGATCGGTTCCTGCATGATCATTTGAGAAAAGGGAGGGTCAGTACAGATGTCCTCACCATAAGCAGGGAGAGCGTGGCGGAGTTCTTCGATCCACCAGTTCATCTCTTGGAGCCTTCGATCCAAGAAGTCCTCTCGACTACGGATCTTGAGGGTCTTCGGACAGAATGGAGGTAGAGATCCTCTAGGAGTAGAATCATGATCGGACTGAGGGCTCTCCACCCTCGAATTTATCTTTTCAGGAAAGACAGGGCGACTAGCTGAAGTGGCCCACCCTACCGTCGGATTTTGAAATTCCAGCGACATTCTCTCCAACCGCACCGATGCCTGTGGCTATTGTTGCTGTTGCATGGCCTGCACTGCTTCAGTGAGGCCTCTGACCTGCTGAACCAGCAGGTCGAATTGCTCCGCGTCGACCGCCATTGTCGGAGGAGGAGGAGGAGCCTGGGAAACTGGAGGTGAGGCCGGAGCCTGAGATCTGGCCGTGGAGGTCGTGGATCGCCTGGTGGATGCTTTGTGGGGAGGCATCGGGTGAAGATCTAGTAGAAGAAGGAGAAGATGTCGGAGAAGATGACCGAAATCAGTCCCATTGAGCACTCCTTTAAGAATAAGGATACTGCAAAGACACATGCCCTTCCTCTAGCGCCAATTCCGTTGGTGCAAAATTCCATCAAAGTCGGAGAAGCCGGAGTTGGGATGACCGTGGCCGCTGTCGGGACCTGCAAAGAAAGTCTAAATCGAAGTTGGGGGTGCTCCGGCAAGATCCTCCTTCACTCAAGTCAGTACTCTGCTTCAACAGAAATGGAGTGCTCGAGTGAAAATTTTGGCAGAGTTTCAAGATAGAGTTACCAGCTTAGAGAAGAACATATCTGAGAGTCCTTATTTATAGACCGAGGATATAACTGACCGACAGCGACGTCTGCAACCGTCTGGTCGTGGACCGCTCAGAGCTGCGTGGAGTTTGTTATGGAGAGTAGTGACGTCAGGGGTCGTTCAGGGCCACGTAGAGCTTGTTGCAGAGAGTGGAGTGGTGTCCATTATTGGAACTCACCAGAGAGTGGTGGAGCTGCATGGAATCCATCGCAGACAGTGGAGCAGGAGGGCGGCTCTTGTCGTGACTTGTCAGAGAGTGGTGGAGCTGCATGGAATCCGTTACAAAGAGTGGAGCAGGATGACGGCTCTTGTCGTGACTTGTCAGAGAGTTTGGAGCTGCATGGAATCCGTCGGCTGAAGCTCGACTGGGATGCCTGATGGAGCAGAATGGCTCTTTACATCATCGTTCTAGGAGTGGCTCGGATGTTCCGAGGTCGCTGACGAATCTACTGTTGTCGGACGCTTCGGGTGCTGACCTTTCAGGTGGGAGTCACCTGCTGTAGGAGCTCGGATGGAGATTTTTTTTTGTTGACGAAGTCCGGAGAAGTCCGATCGCTAGGGAAGTCCGTCTAGGATTTATCTGATGTGGAAGCTCATCCGAAGATCGTCCACCGGAGAAGTCCGGTTTTATGGGGAGCCTGGTAGGAGGTCGGCCGGCGATGGACTTTGGATAGCACTAGGGAGGCCAGGCAAACATCGGAGGCGATCGGCTATCGCAGGGACCCAGTTGCTGAAGCTCGTCCGTCATAGAAGCTCATCTGGAATCCATCCAATAGAGAAGTTCGGACGGACTTCGGTTCTCACGAGAGGTCGAAAGGGGGCCGTTTATTGTAGGAGCTCGGGCGAGGACCAATTATCGTGGAAGCTCGAAGTAGTGTCCCGCTGTAGGAGTTCGTCCAGAGCCCACTCGTTATGGAGTAGCTCGGCTGGAGTCTACCTGTAACAGAAGTTCGGAAAAAATTTGCTTACAGTAGATATCTAGGGTGGACAGCCCGCTGTAAGAGTTCGGAGTAGACCATTCGTAGCAGAAATTTGGCTCTCGCAGGAGCTCGATTAGGATCCGGGAGGCGGTCGATCGCCGTAGAAACTTGGGTGGAGTCTGGTTACTGTAGAAATTTCATTGTCGGGGAAGCTCGGATGCTGACGAAGTTCGGAGTTGGATCGTGTTGCCCAGCTATGCAACCCAAGAGGGGGGGGGTGAATTGGGTTTCTAAAAATTTTAAGCCCAACAGATAACTTATGAAGAACAAAACAATGGCTTTAAATCAATATTAATTACCTAAAGCAGTATTGCAAGGATATAATAAAGAAATAAGATAAAGCGATAAAGCACACCACAAACACAAGGATTTATAGTGGTTCGGTGCTAACCTTGCACCTACATCCACTCCCCAAGATCACACTTGGGAATTTTAATCCACTATCCTTTGTATTCAACCCGAATACAAAACGTCGGAAACTCCGACACTAGCTATCCCAAGCTAGAACACTTGTTTCTCGGGTACAAGTAAATCCAAAATACTCCGATTTCAGGTTCGGATCAACCTTTCCTTGTTTTGGAAATCCTCCAAACACAAGAACAAAAACTCACAAAGAGTTAGAAAATTTAGAGCACAGATTAATATAATAACAGCTCCTTAAATGAGCAAATATAACAATAAAAGCTTTACTCAAATGAAGAACCCCTTTTTCAGATTTCTCAAAGTGGATGAACGCTTGAATGCTTGAGAAGAGGTTGATTGTTGATTGAAGATCTCTTGAAAGCTTTGAACAATCTCTAGATCAAGGTTGAAACAATAGGCGTGAAGAATTCTCTCCTTGAAAGATCTTGCTTTTCTCTTTCACAATCTCTCTGGTATATTGTGGATCCTCTCTCTTTTTCTCTTTGGATTTTTTCGTTGATCTCAGGCTTTTTCTTGCAAATTTCGGATCCTTTCTTCTATTCTTCTCTTCTTCTCTACTGTTTTGATTTCACGTTTGATCCGCTATTTAATCTGCAATTTCTTTCATCATTTAAAGCATTTTGTAGCATTAGAAGCAAGAGAAAACAATTTAGGTAGATAAAGAGCCGTTAGAGGATTTTTAGGAAGCATAAATGGCAATTAAAACGGGCAAAAAAATAGCCGTTGCTGACAATTCCCATCGCAGGGGTCGACTCATGAGTCGACTCATGCTTCAGGGGTCGACTCATGAGTCGACCTCTGTTGCAAAAACCAGAGAATGCGTTTCTGGAAATTCTTGGCTCAAATTAGCAGGGGTCGACTCATGAGTCGACTCATGCCTTGTGGGTCGACTCATGAGTCGACTCACAGGTCGTGCCAAGCCAGAAAACTAGCGTGTCAAGGAGAATTTTTGCGTGCCAATCAGCTCATAGTGCCATGAGTGGACTCATGAGTCGACTCATGCACTTCAAACCTTCATAACTTCAAGAATATAAGTCCAAACATAATGAAATTTTCACCAATAGATTTCAAATCATTTGTTCTACCAAATGGTACTATCAAATCAGGATTTTAGTGAAATTATGATTTTGCCCTTGAAGAGCATAAAGACTTTTTCATTTTAAAATTATTTGTATCCCTTCAATCTGCTTTGTGATCATCAAAATCAATCTAGGAGCAACAATCTCCCCCTTTTTGATGATGACAAAATATTTGAACAAAAATACTTATGTTAATGCATTAATTTCAAAAGAATCCATTATAGGTGTATATGCTTGAAAAGAGTATGATTCTTTTGGCATGTAATATAAATGCAAAAATAGATTGTCCATTTTCTTAAAGATTTGAAAAGGGTATTAGATCATTTTGAGTTCAAGATATATCAGAGCAAGAGAAGATAAATAACTTTTTCTATGTATCAGAGTAAGAAAAATAATTATATCAGAAAAGATTTTACAATGTATCAGAGCAAGAAAATTTTATAATATATCAGAGAAAATTTCACACTGTATTAGAGCAAATTTCAGAGTAAATTTCTCATGGTATCAGAACAAATTTCAGAGAAAATTTCACACTGTATTAGAGCAAATGTCAGAGTAAATTTCACATTGTATCAGAGAAAATTTCACACTGTATTAGAGCAAATGTCAGAGTAAATTTCTCATTGTATCAGAACAAATTTCAGAGAAAATTTCACACTGTATCAGAACAAATGTTATAATATATAAGAGAAACTTTCTCACACTGTATCGGATCAAATGTTATAATTTATCAGAGAAACCTTCACACTGTATTGGATTAAATTTTATCATGTATCAGAGCAAGTTAAAAGAAATTGTAGGATGTATCAGAGTAAAACAAATTTCTTAAGATGTATCAAGGTGAGTAAAATTTCAAAAGCAAGTTTGAATTTTGAAATATATCAGAGCATAAAAAAAAACTTATTTGCATTGTACTCATGATTTTGCTTTTGATGGATGACTTTTTGTTTAAGTTCTGTCTGATACCAAATTTTGATACCAAAATTTCTCAAAGTTTTGTTTAATCTTTCAATCCTTGTTTTTGTCTAATTTCTCCAATATTTGTTTAATTTCTTCAATATTTGTTTTAATTTCTCCAATATTTATTTTTAATTTTTCCAATATTTGTTTTTATTTAATTTCTCCAATATTTGTTTAATTTCTTCAATATTTGTTTTAATTTCTCCAATATTTGTTTTAATTTCTCCAATCTTTGTTTTTGTTTAATTTCTCCCCCTTTTTCTCATAATTTAGGATTTCGCTTTTTGTCTAATTTCAATTTTTGTTTTTGTTTAATTTCTCCCCCTTTTTGACATCATCAAACATAGTTAACTCTTTCTTTTCTTTTTCTGAAATATTCTTTAATTTCTTCTTCTTTAGAGTTTTTCACAGATGTTTGCTCCCCCTTAATATAGCAATTATCAACAGCAAACAACAACAAGGAGAAGACAATATTTCAACAAGAAGAAAATATATAACCAAAATATAATCATTACAAAGAGGTAGAAATATAGGTAAAAGATGATTCCATTAATATCATAATTGTTTCAATACATAAAATTCAACCGGCTAAATGTCAATACATGGCCCCAAGGTATAGATCATAGAACAAGATACTAACTCCTAGGACCTAGTAAAGATCAAGATAAGTCAATGATCGGAGTCATCAGATATAGGGTGAGGAGATGATGGATCAGAAGTGCGTCCTCTACCCCGTCTGCCTCTGCCATGAGTAGGAGGGCGAGATAAACTGGGTGGCTGAGAATGCTGAGATGCTAGGGCTGATACCATGAGTCTAATAGAATCAAGTACGTTCAGTGCTCTGGAAACAGATTGAAGTAGAGCAGTGAACTGGGTGGTAGCATGCTCACTCGATCCTCGGATCTCTTTCCTCAGTAGCTCATATCCACCTTCTAGTGCTCCTCTGAGCCTACCAGCCTCTGCAGTGAGGTCTGTGACCTCAATAGTAGACTCCTGTGGCTGGGGATGGGCCAATGCAAGGACTTGCCCCTATAAGTCAAGAACTCTGCCAGTCAGTCTCCAGACTGTGTCCTCAAGCTGCTGTATCCTGACGGACTGATCTGAAATCATCTGAAACACAGTGGAGATGTGGGGAGTAATGGTCTGATCAGAAGAAGTAGCTCCAGGTACAAAAGAAGTACTACTCCACTGGCTAGACAGCAAAGAAGCCACACGCTGTGAAATATGCTCGATCTGATCGTCAGCCAGTCTGAACTCTGATGGAGGTGCTCTGCTCTCTGACTGATACACTGGTGTGGGCATCCTAGTAAACTCCGAAGGGCCAGCCTCAGTATCAGGAATGAACTGTATATCTGGTGATGCTGCCCTGAAGTCATGTACAGGAGAAGATGGACCTTCTTCTTCTATTCTGCCTTCAGTTCTGTCTTCAGTTCTTTCCTCAGCTCTCTCCTCAGCTCTTTCTTCAGAGCCCTTGATCCAACCACCAACAGTCTTTGTAATTCCCATTCGGTGCAGGCTGTGTTGGTTGAAAGTGTCCACATGTGAGAGCTTGGTAGGTGTTTCCCCCTCACAGCTAACTCCAAACCTCCTAAAAACTCTAGTAAGGGCCATACCATAAGACAAGTGTGCCTTGGATCTATTCAAAGTTTCTCTCATGGCCTCTATCATAAGTGCAGGGAGGTTTAGGGGGGTCTGAGTGATGATATGAAACATGATACATACATCTCTGCCAGATAGTAAGTCATGTCTACCACTCCTAGGAAAGAAGAGTTTTGTTACAATCTGATGCAGGACCCTCATCTCAATGGACAGTAGCTTTGCTTCCAATCTGTTTAAACTTCCTGAAAAAGCTTCTCCTAAGATAATTCTGATCCCTTCTTCTTTAATTGGGAGTTCCATATATGAGTATCCTTCACTAGGCAACTGAAGTATTTCTCCCAATATCCGAGAATCCAAGCATATGTCAATCCCTTTGACAGTTGAAGTCACTGACCCGTTTCCATAATTTAGGTTCTGGTAGAACTCTCTGACTAGATCAACATAGGTGACTTCCTTAAGAGAGCAATAAAGTTCTCATCCTTGATTTTTGATCTTGGTAGCAAAAGTAAAGCCTTCTTTCTCAAAGAACCGAAAATCTATATTTTTTCCGGTTTCTACTTTTCTATCAGAAAGAGGATTTACACTGGGGCTTATGGAGGATTGAGAGGAACCTTGAGCAGGTACTGAAACTGGATCGGGAACATTGGAAGACTGAGCATGCCTTTTCTTTCGGACAATTTTCTCAGGCTCTCGGATTGATTTCCTTCTTTGGAAAAGTTTCATCTTTGGCGCCATATCCAAAAAGTAGCAGACAAGAAGACTTGAATTCAGAGGAGGAGGGATCACAAAAGAGTAAAGAAGAATTTTGGTGGAGAAAAGAAGTGAATTTTGAATGAACGGTGAAGTTCTAGGGCACGTTCCACCCGCGCCAATCACTGCGAGAAAGCACAGAAAAATCCTTTTCAAGGAGGCGATTTTTGGTGGAGAGAAGGAGGGAGAATTGCCTCAGAATTGATCCTTGGATTTGGAGCAAGAAGAGTTGGAGAGGACGGCTTTCGGAAGAAAGATGATGAGAAGATGAGTCGTCTCACGAACAGGGTTTCCCGTTTAAAAACAATGAACCCGATGGAAGTTGGTGGGATTTACAAGTTTGCCATTGAGTCGACTCATGGGGATCGACTCATGAAGTTCAGAAATTCAGGAAAAATGCAAATAAATTCCAAAAAAATTCAAAATTTTGGAAGTAGGAATTTTGCTCAAAGATAAGTTTTTAGAGTGATAAATCTGAGCTTTTGGGACCAGGATAGATGTTGAAAATTGATCTCTAAGAGTTTTTGACATCTATTCTTTGGAAATTGAGAAATTTCAGACAAATGGATCTAGAACTCCTAGATTTCTCCTAATTTCACAGAACCTATCCTCACTAAGGGCCTTTGTAAAGATATCGGCTAATTGATTTTCAGTGCAAACATATTCAAGAATTATATTTTTGTTTTGAACATGTTCTCTTATGAAATGATATCTTATTTTAATATGTTTAGATCTTGAGTGTTGTATTGGATTTTTAGATAGATTTATGGCACTTGTATTATCATATTTTATTGGTGTTTCATTAAGTTTGATTCCAAAATCTTCGAGTTGTTGCTTAATCCACAAGATTTGAGCACAACAACTTCCGGCTGCAATGTATTCGGCCTCAGCCGTAGACAGTGCCACCGAATTTTGTTTCTTGCTAAACCATGAGATTAGATTTACTCCAAAAAATTGGCAAGTTTCACTTGTGCTTTTTCTATCTAATTTACATCCAGCAAAATCAGCATCAGAATATCCTAACAAATTAATTTGTGAGTCCTTAGAGTACCATAACCCTATAGTTTGTGTACCATTTAAGTATCTAAGGATTCTTTTAACAGCATTCAAATGAGATTCCTTAGGATTAGATTGATATCTTGCACATAAGCAAACACTAAACATGATATCAGGTCTACTTGCAGTTAAATTACAATAATGAGCCAATTATACCTCTGTAGTATTTTAAGTCTACACTTTTACCTTCATCATCCTTGTCAAGCTTACTTGAGGGACTCATTGGTGTGCCAATTGGTTTGCAGTTCTCCATTCCAAATCTTTTGAGTAGTTCCTTGGTGTACTTGCTTTGGGTGATGGAGATTCCCTCTTTTGATTGTTTGATTTGGAGTCCGAGAAAGAAGGTGAGTTCTCCCATCATGCTCATCTCGAACTCTCCCTGCATAAGCTTAACAAAGTCTTGACAAAGGGATTCATTAGTAGACCCAAAAATTATGTCATCAACATAAATTTGTATAATTAGCATATCATTTTGGTTTCTTTTAATAAATAGGGTTGTATCTACATTGCCTCTTGAGAAACCATTATTTAGTAGAAATTTGCTTAGCCTTTCATACCATGCTCTAGGTGCTTGTTTTAGACCATATAAAGCTTTATTTAATCTAAAGACATGATTGGGAAAAGCATGATTTTCAAATCCAGGGGGTTGTTTTACATATACTTCTTCAGAAATATATCCATTTAAAAATGTACTTTTAACATCCATTTGAAATAGTTTGAATTTCATAAAGCAAGCATAAGCAAGTAGAAGTCTAATGGCTTCTAATCTAGCAACAGGTGCAAAGGTTTCATCAAAATCAATTCCTTCTTCTTGATTATATCCCTTAGCAACCAGTCTTGCTTTATTTCTAATTACATTTCCATGCTCATCTAACTTGTTTCTAAAGACCCATTTTGTTCCAATTATTGAATAATCTTTAGGTCTTGATACTAAGGTCCAAACATTATTTCTTTCAAATTGATTAAGTTCCTCTTGCATAGCATTAATCCAGTTATGATCATTTTCAGCCTCTTCAAAAGTTTTAGGTTCAAGTTGAGATACAAAAGCACAATGATTAAGTACATCTCTAAGTGAAGAACGTGTTTTTACCCCATGCATAGGATCACCAATTATTAACTCCTTAGGGTGGTTGTGAACATACCTCCATTCCTTGGATAAGTCATTTGTACCTTGAGGTTGTTCTTGAATTTCTTCACCTTTCTCATTTTGTTTGACTTCTTGATCCTTGTCTTCTGGAGTTGCTGAGTTTTTCAAAGTGATCTCCTTCATACCTTCTATTAGTGGATCTGCATCATCAACACCCTCATTCTTCCTTGAAGGAAGATCATTAGATTCATCAAAGACAACATGTATGGACTCCTCAACTACTAAAGTTCTTTTGTTGAACACTCTAAATGCTTTACTAGTGGAGGAGTAACCTAGAAGGATTGCTTCATCTGATTTTGCATCAAATTTACCAAGTTTTTCTTTGCCATTATTTAATACAAAACATCGGTAACCAAAAATATGAAAATATGCAATATTTGGTTTTCTTCCTTTCCAAAGTTCATAGGGGGTTTTCTTTAAAAATTGTCTAATTAAAGCACGATTTAAAATGTAACATGCTGTGTTAATAGCTTCCGCCCAAAAATATCTTGGAAGGTTGCTTTCACAAAGCATGGTACGGGCCATTTCTTCTAAGATTCTATTTTTCCTTTCAACTACTCCATTTTGTTGAGGTGTCCTAGGAGCAGAGAAGTTATGGCCAATTCCATTTTCATCACAAAAATTTTCAAAGTCTTGATTTTCAAATTCTGTTCCATGATCACTTCTAATATTTTGAATTGAAAACCCTTTTTCATTAGTGACTTTTCGATGAAATTTAGTGAAAATTTGAAAAGTTTCATTTTTGTGAGCTAAAAAGAAAACCCAAGTAAAACGAGAGTAATCATCAATTATTACAAATCCATATCGTTTTCCTCCTAGACTAGTGGTTCTAGTTGGTCCAAATAAATCCATATGTAAGAGCTCTAAAGGTCTAGAAGTTGAAATAGTGTTTTTGGATTTAAATGAAACTCTAGTTTGTTTGCCTAATTGGCATGCATCACAAATTCTATCAAAATTCAGTTTTGGCAAACCGAGAACTAAATCTTTTTTAATTAATTTTGAAAGAGAATGCATGCTAATATGTGCAAGTCTACGATGCCACAGCCAACTAGTCTCATTTATTTTAGCACTTAAGGAAACTAGGCATTGCATGTCTAATTTAGTTAAATCATTCAAGTCTACCATATAAACATTGCCATGCCTATGTCCTATAAATTTAATGCCATCATTAATAGGACTTGTCACAATGCAAACAGATGATTCAAAACTTACTTTATACCCTTTATCACAGAATTGACTAATGCTAAGTAAGTTATGCTTTAAACCTTTAACTAGTAAAACATTCTCAATGTATTTGGAGGAAGTGATACCAATGTTACCTATCCCGATGATCTTTCCTTTGCCATTGTCTCCAAATGTGACCATCCCTCCATCCTTAGCATCAAGCGTGATGAATTGTGATTCATCACCAGTCATGTGTCTCGAGCATCCGCTGTCAAGATATCATTTTCTGTTTCCTTCTTGGGATGCTAGACACACCTGCAAGCACAGATCAAGTTTCTGTCTTAGGTACCCAAGCTTTCTTGGGTCCTTTCAGGTTAGTCAGAATGGTTCCTTTTGGAACCCATATTTTCTTTGTGTTTGCATATTTGTTAATAAGACATGTGTATGATTTATGTCCTATTCTTCCACATTTAAAACAAGTAATATTTGTAGACTTTTTGCTTGAATAATTTGCATAAATATCCTTCAGAAATTTTTGTTTCTTCAGGGGTTTATAACCAAGTCCAGCCTTATCATATATAGCTTTCTGATTATCAAGGATCATATTTAGCTTGTTTGAACTTAAGGTGAACTTATCTACTATAGATTTCAGCTTGTTCATTTCATCCTTTAAGTTTTGATTTTCTTGAATCAAGGTGAATTTTTCAATTGAAAGATTTTCAGCTTGTTTCACTAAGGACTGATTTTCCAATTTCAGCTCTTTGTTTTTCTTCCCTAGTTTCTTTAATTCATCAATTGAATCATAGAATGCTTCATGCAATTTTTCAAAAGTAAATTCACTAGTGGATTCAGAAGTTACCTCATTTTCATGTGCCATCAGGCACAGATTGGCTTGTTCTGTTGAGGTTTTCTCGTCGGAGCTTGAGTCATCACTCGCACTCCAGGTCGCCATCATTGCCTTCTTTTTGAACTTCTTTAGACCTTTCTTCAATTGTGGACATTCGGATCTGAAATGTCCTGGCTTCTTGCACTCGTAGCATATAGGGGTTTGATCTTTCTCCTTTTCTTTGCTTTGATCCCCTTTTGTGAATTTCTTTCTCATCCTCTGTTTCCTTTTTCTTAGAAACTTCTTAAATTTTCGGGTGATGAGAGCCATCTCTTCATCCTGATCTTCATCTTCAGAGTCATCCGTTTCATAATCAGGCGAAGTTGTGGATTTGAGGGCAATGGTTCTTTTCTTTTTGACTTCATCCTCTTGATGTTGCTTCATGCTAAGTTCATGAGTCATCAAGGATCCAAGAAGCTCTTCTAGAGGTAGAGTGTTCAAATCCTTTGCTTCTTGGATGGCAGTCACCTTGGCTTCCCAAGTTCTTGGCAGTGACCTGAGAATCTTCCTTACAAGTTCACTATTAGTATAAGATTTGCCAAGACTCTTTAAACCATTGATTATATCAGTAAAACGAGTAAACATAGCAGTTATGGACTCATCATGCTCTATTTTGAACAATTCATATTTATGTACAAGCATATTTATTTTAGACTCTTTTACTTGATTTGTTCCCTTATGGGTGACTTCTAACCTATTCCATATTTCTTTAGCAGATGCACAAGTAGAAATGCGATTAAATTCACTAGCATCTAGTGCACAATAAAGAACATTCATGGCTTTGGCATTTAATTATGCCAATTTCTTGTCAACCTCATCCCATTCTTTCTCGGGTTTGGTTGACTCCTCACCATCTATAATCTTGGTGGGTGTGTGAGGACCATTCACTATGATACTCCACATATCATAGTCGAGTGCTTGTATGAAAATCTTCATCCGAGCTTTCCAATAGGTGTAATTAGACCCATTGAAAAGTGGAGGTCGGTTTGTAGATTGCCCCTCGGCTAGAGAAGTACCGACATGGGTTGCCATAGATCTTTGGCTCTTTGATTGTTAGATCAAAGAAGGGCTAGAGCACCGGCTCTGATACCACTTGTTGCCCAGCTATGCAACCCAAGAGGGGGGGGTGAATTGGGTTTCTAAAAATTTTAAGCCCAACAGATAACTTATGAAGAACAAAACAATGGCTTTAAATCAATATTAATTACCTAAAGCAGTATTGCAAGGATATAATAAAGAAATAAGATAAAGCGATAAAGCACACTACAAACACAAGGATTTATAGTGGTTCGATGCTAACCTTGCACCTACATCCACTCCCCAAGATCACACTTGAAAATTTTAATCCACTATCCTTTGTATTCAACCCGAATACAAAACGTCGGAAACTCCGACACTAGCTATCCCAAGCTAGAACACTTGTTTCTCGGGTACAAGTAAACCCAAAACACTCCGATTTCAGGTTCGGATCAATCTTTCCTTGTTTTGAAAATCCTCCAAACACAAGAACAAAAACTCACAAAGAGTTAAAAAATTTAGAGCACAGATTAATACAATAACAGCTCCTTAAATGAGCAAATATAACAATAAAAGCTTTACTCAAATGAAGAACCCCTTTTTCAGATTTTCTCAAAGTGGATGAACGCTTGAATGCTTGAGAAGAGGTTGATTGTTGATTGAAGATCTCTTGAAAGCTTTGAACAATCTCTAGATCAAGGTTGAAACAATAGGCGTGAAGAATTCTCTCCTTGAAAGATCTTGCTTTTCTCTTTCACAATCTCTCTGGTATATTGTGGATCCTCTCTCTTTTTCTCTTTGGATTTTTTCGTTGATCTCAGGCTTTTTCTTGCAAATTTCGGATCCTTTCTTCTATTCTTCTCTTCTTCTCTACTGTTTTGATTTCACGTTTGATCCGCTATTTAATCTACAATTTCTTTCATCATTTAAAGCATTTTGTAGCATTAGAAGCAAGAGAAAACAATTTAGGTA